>NC_064838.1:32096363-32399393 GCF_024166365.1 Elephas maximus indicus
ATTCCTGCAGGTTACTTGAACATTTTTTAGGATTCCATTTTGACTTGTTTGTAGTATTTTTGAGTTCCTTGTGCATTTTTCATAGTGGTCGTTCTGGGATTTACAATATACATAAATGACTTACAACTGTCTAGTGGTATCAATATTTTATTACTTTGAATGAAGTGTGTGGAAACCTTACTTCCGTTTAGGTCCTGTTACCTTCCCCAACTTTAAATATCATTGTCTTGGGCATAACAGTGTTAAAATTTTTGTTTCATTCATCAAATCTGATTTATGAAACATAAGGAAAAGAAGAATATTGTATGTACCCATATTTCTACTCTTGCCATTGTTTCTTCATCTTCCTAATTCTTCAAGGTTTCTTTTTCTTCTTCTCTCCCTCCCTTCCTCTAGCCTTCCCTCCCTCCCTCCCTCCCTTCCTTTTTTTCTTTCCTTCCTTTCTCAGTGTGTCTGAGTGGGGAAGAAAAGTCTTGGTTCCTCAGGGATAAAGACGCTTCTCACAGCAGGCTACATGCTTTAGCAGGTCCTTTACTCACCTGATCTGGTGTCTCAGGTCAGCAGGAAAGGAGAGTACATCATCTGGCCACTTATTTCTGGCAGAACTCCCATTCAGTCCCCTTTGCCAGTGCTGTCAGGCTGACCTGATGTCAGAAGGAAGCCCAGTAGATCTGGAGAAATACACCTACTTTGTCCATCTTCTATTGCTAGATCAGGAATCAAGAAACACTGGGTTTGGGCCACCTCCTTCTGTTGGATGTAGGGAAGCAAAATGCAAGACATACTGCTACTTTGCTGTTCCTGCAGGCCTGGGGACCCAAACCAGATCACATTCTTCTTACCACCTTTCAGAGTTCTCTTTTGGTTGCCTCTTGTACCATTTCCAGGGTTTATAGTTGTGCTTAGTGAGGAGGAAAAGGAAAAATGAGTCTATCTCAGCTTTTCCAGAGAGGAAGTACAAAATTTATTTTTTATAGCTACCTTTTCCTATATCAAATGATGTCCAAATGTTTATAATGAAGTTCATCTTGCATTTCTCTTATCAGTAGGGCAAGGCAGAAGCTTCTGGGTTAGAAATTGGTAGGCTTGTACTCAATGGTCAGTGCTACCAAAGTCTCTCTCCCAAAACTACTTATTAATTGCAAGACTGAAACTAGTAGAGAAATCCAACAGCATCTTGACTGAACTATCATTAATATCATCAGTAAAGGACAGGTGGGCACCATGAGCCCTTTGGATGTGATACTCTGAGAAGGGACATAACCTGTGTACTATTCAGGGCAGAATGTATAACCATAATTCATCATGAGGAAACATTAGATACAAACTCAAAATGAGAGAAATCTATTTAAAAAAAAATAAATAAAGCCTGTCCCATATTGGTCATAAAAGACAAAAAAGGCTGAGGAACTTTTCAGTCTTTAGGACATGACATCTAAAAGCAATCTGCGGTCCTCAATTGGATCTTTTATGAGGACATTATTACTTTATTGAGACAATTGAAAAATTTGGAACATGCATAGTAGATTAATGTCTCGTATCAGTGTTAAACTTCCTGATTTGGTAACTTTACTATATTTATGTAAGAGTTGTTCTTAGGAAACATATACTGAGAGGCAATTGTCACTCAAATGATTTGAAAAAAAAAAGATTAATACACACAAAGAGAATGGAAAAAAAATGTAGTAAAATGTTAAAAATTATTGAAGCTGAGTACAGAGTTTGTGGAGTTTTCTGTATTGGTCTTGCAATGTTTATGTAAGTTCAACGGTGTTCCAAAATAAAAATTAGAGATTAAACAATGGTCAGTACTGACCCTCAGATCTATCCTCATCGGCACTACAGAAGAATCTAGGAATAAGTTTCATCAGCCACTAGCACAGAACAACAGGGCCTTTAGAAATTGTAGCCAAGCCTGAGTGGTCATGGAGTGACCCTCATGGTCAAGACCAGCCCTGCCAGGTTGAAGGCCTGGTGGGTGGTGTGAGCCACTTTTAGTCTTCTGGAAGCCTATCATTTATGTAACCTCAATAAATAAATAGTGAGACACTTCAAAAGTGGCCACTCAGCAAATCATGGTCACGTTGTAAAGTGAGGCCAGAGGAACAAAACAGAACAGTGTTTTCCATGGTCTACTGGAAACCACATGTAGATCTTTCATGGCACATAAACTCACCCATTAGGGTTACCACAGATCCACATCTTCCCGTTTGGTTTTATCCTAGATTTCTCCCCATGTTACCACTGGCTCCACCAACCTTCTAGATCTCAGAGTTTTGCTAAATTTATCTTTTCCTCTCAGAGTCACCTTTTCTTGCAGATTACATAACAGTACTTTCAGTTCACAGAGCACGTCCACTTGTTTCATCTCACGTCACTTTCTTTTGTGCCATTTTAGAGATGTGATAGAAGACTCAGATGTTTGGTATATATAAACTCTTCTCTGTATAATTACAGAAAGATAGTCTCACTCCTGGTCTCTCTAAGGAAAGATCATAGGCTTGAAAGCAGTCTTGAATCCGCCATTTATTAGCTGTGTGGTCTGGGCAAGATGTTGAATGACTCTGAGCCTCAGTTTCCTTGTCTACATAATATAAATAATAATGCCCACATCCTACAGTGATTGTAAGAATTAAAGATAATATATTTTAAATGATGGGACATAGAGGGGACTCACCAAATAGTACTAACAACAGATAATATTAGTATTTCAGTTATTTCTCCAGGAAGACCTATCCTTTGAAAAGTGTCGAAGGAAATAAACTTTGTTTGAGGACCTCTTCTAATTCTGCTAGTCCCAAATTTCCACATGCTGTTCACCATCTGGATTTCTCTGCCCCACATTCTGTCTCCCAGTACACTCAAAACTGTCCTTTGGGGCACTATTCCATGCTCTGAAAAAAATCTTTCCCTAGTGTTTCCCACCAATAAGCCTTGTCTCTCCTTTTTTTCTCTGAGTCTCCATAGGAAATCACTTGTCCACTGAGAAATTAAGGTGTGAAAATGACTTAGTGAATTACCTCTCCCGATCGGCAGTGGCCTGCAATGCCTTTACCTAAGGGAGTGTGGAGTTGGGGGCAGTCATTTGGGTTGGATATTTTTTTAATCCAATTGTGCTGTATAGCTGATGCTCAAATTACAAGGAAAGTTGGCCTTTATTCGCAACTGTCCTTAAGAGGCATGTGTATTTTTCCTTAAGCCAGGTAGCTCAGTTTAGCTATTATGCCTTAATTAGAAGTTTGGGCTCTGAGGTCAGACTGTCTGGGTTCGAATCCTGGCTCTGCTGTTTTGCAGTTGGTTGGCCCTGGGGAAATACTTAATTCCAGACTCTCCATCTATAAAATTAGGTTAATAATAGCAGGTGGTGGGCATGCTGAGGATTTAGTGATACAATGCACATAAAGCACTTTGCACAGTGTGTGTGGCTGACAGTACAGCCTCTACTGTTGTTATTATTTAATGTGAACTTCATTTGTGAAACTGTAGATCTAAAAGGAATTTGAGATGTCACCTAGTTTCATGGTTTTAAAGCTTTTCTTTTTAATGGTGGAAGCCTTTTTTTTTTTTTTCGAATACAAAAGTATACAAAATTCCATTCTATAAAAAGAGTCGTTCCGATTGACAGAGAGAAGGTGAGGCCAGAGTCTCACTGTCTCTGCTTAGCTTGGTTCTCTGGTCTACCATGGTGGCTGCGGCTTCACCTATGCAGAATCCCTAAGGTCTGCTTGTCTATCGGTACATAGTGGATCAAGGAAACACAGTGGCTGAAAACAATAAGTTATTAATTTTGCTTATGAATCTGGAGGCTGACTAGGCAGTTCTCACTCAGATTTTGCCCTGCAGTTGTAGTAGGTGGTGGTTGTGGCTGGGTTATCTTGAAGGCATCTTTACTCCTCTGTCTGGGTCTGGGCTGGCAGGACTCAAATAGCTGGAAGTAGGAACAGTTGGAGTGCTTCGAGCATCTCTCCCGCACTACAGCGTCTGCATGTTCTTTGCACATAATTGCCTTAAAATCTCTGCACTCCTTACTTGACTTCCAGAGAGAGTGTCCCTCCCATGAGAAGCCAGCAGAAGCCACAAGGCCTTTTCTAACCTAGCCTCAGGAGCCATGTGGATCTTCCACAATATTCTATTCCTCGAGGCAGTCCAAAGACCACCCAGTTTCAACGGGAGAGGATGCAGACCCTGCATCTTGATGGTCAATGAATTTGCAGACCTATTATAAAACCACCACGCTGTAATCTAAATGTCTTACTATGTGTGTAATGATGATAACGCAGCCAACATCAGTAATAACCGAACCAACCAACCAGGTGCTGTCAAGTTGATTCTAACTCATGGCGACCTCATGTATGTCAGAGTAGAACTGTGCCCCACAGAGGTTTCATGACTGTGACTTTTGGAAGCAGGCTGCCAGACCTTTCTTCAGAGGCACCTCTAGTGGTTTTGAACTGACGTCCTTGCGGTTAGTCTCCCAGCACTTAACCTTTTGCACCACCCAGGGACTCCTATATCAATAATAGCTGATGTTTAGTGAGACATTACTTTCTGGCAGACACTATTTTAAGCACTTTATACATGTTAATTTTCACAAAACTCTCTAAGCGTAGATGTTTATTTTCAGATGATGAAACTGAGTCATAGAAAGCAGGAGTGCCTAAGATTACACACATAGGGTGGAACAGAACTAGAAATTAAAGCTCAACTCTTGGCCACTCCCCAGATAAAACTGTTAAGGCCAAGAAATCAGTGATTCAGCCAAAACCATACTGTCAGTTTAATTGTAGAACCTAGAGATCACACTTTCTGACTTCCCTGCACCACAATCCCCCTTCATCTCCAACTCCCATATTATCCTCTATGAACCATTTTTACAAGCTTGCTTTGACAAACCGGGTTAGGGTGTCGCCTTCAATCCACTGTGAAGCTCCTATGAGCTCTTGTCTATTTGTTTTGGAGTCTCCTTTTGGTCCACTGTACATAAAATATTCTATTGCATCAAATACATAGTATTCACATATCAGCCATCACCTGATTTGGAAGAAGATCTTTTTTCTGGTTTGAGATATATTGCAGGTGTCATCCCTTCGATGGTAATGAGAGTTGGGAGTTGGCTTTGTCTACACTCTGCATTGCCCTGAGCTCTCTCTTTCCTTATTTGGAATTCCAAATGCGACTTTCCTGCCAGGGTGCCTGTTATGTTCCATTTGGTCTGCAGGAAAAGACCTTGAAGGAGAATTGAACCTTCCCTTATCAAATCACCCACATTCCTAAGGGTTTGGGTGTCCAGAAGCCTGGAGGAAAGTTCATATGATAATGGTCGATGTTGATTAAATTGGCCTTCGGAACTCCTGAACACTTGGAATCCAACTGTGATGGGTTTGATTGTTATTTATGAAATTTTCGCTCAAGCCCCACCCCTCTTTGGGGCAGATATTCTTGCCTTCCCCACTGACTCGTGTTGGGTCATGTGACCTGCCTTGATAAATTGACTGTTAGTGAGCTTGACTCCAGCAAGTCATGGTGTGGCTTATGCTTGTTGTTGTAGTTGATGTTAACTGCCGATGAGTCAACTCAGACTCATGGTGGCCCCATACACAATGTAACAAAACACTGCCTGGTCCTGCATCATCCCCATGACCTGTTGCAGATTGAAATGCTGTGATTCATAGGGTTTTCACTGGCTGGTTTTTGGAAGTAGATCTCCAGGCCTTTCTTCCTAGTCAGTCTTAGTCTTAAAAGCTCTGCTGAAAACTGTTCAGCGTCATAGCAACGTGCAAGCCTCCACTGACAGACAAGCAGTGGCTGGGCAGGAGGTGCACTGGCCAGAATCTATAGACCTGATATCCCCAGTGAGAAAATCTGCCTTGGAGTTTCACTGGTACGAGGAGGATGAGACATGGGCCCATCCTCCAGTCTGAAATCAAGTCTAGTCATACCACTTTATGAAGCAGAGTTGCCCAGCCAAATCATAGTCAACCTGCAGATCTGTGAGCATGAGAAGAAATGTCTGCCACTGAGTATTTAAGGCTGTTAGTTTCACAGCATTAATGAAGCAAAAAATGACTGATACAACACTTAGTACTTCTTGACTATTGCCGAGAGCAAGCTTAAGAGACATGTTGGGACATATCTGGACAAGTGTGGTTGTCATCTTCAGGTCAGCCCATAATGAGGGCAGCAGGCCTAAGAGGTAAAAAGACATTGTGGGCTTGACTGAGGAAGATAGTCATATCAGGACAACCAGAGAGACTGACAGACTTCATCAAGAAGAAACCCACATAATGTCACCGGACTTTATCAACATCAACCAGATGATGTATAACGAGTATAAAAGAAGCAACAGAAGGAGACAACAGTGCTTGGAGCCTTCCCAGAGCCACCTGGTCATATGTTGAGAACTTAGGAAAGTAGTGGGTTGCAGCAGCTCGCCCGGGCTTACTCCTAAGTTCAAGAGACGTTGTTCTCGGTCATATGTTGAGAACTAGGAAGCAGTGGGCAGTGGCAGCTCATCCCAGGCTTACTTGTAGACCTTCCTGCTACCAGGCTCACGAGCCCACAGGGAGCTACGTGTGATTCAGAAACCATTGCTAACCATTGAGACTGAAGATCGTCATCAACCATTGAACTGCACCATCGAACTGCTGTCCTCGCTTGCCGTAAGCTTGCCCTGTTTCTTTCATTTCTCCCCCTTTGGTGATCTGAGATCTCTGGCGTCCGGGATAGCCAAGAACCTGATAATGTGTGTTTGTGCTTAATGAATTGACAAAATTAATGTAAGATCTGAAAGTAACCATTTAATAAGGACATTGTGGAAAGACACAAATCGTGTGGAGTAGTTTATAAGACTCTTCCTCGCGACAACTATATAAAGTGTTGACTATTTTATTATTATTTATTATTATTATTAAGTACTTACCTTGTGGTGTCAGTACATTTCATACGTAAACTCTCTTAATTCTGAAACCAGCCTATAAAGTAGATATTATCATTATCACCATTTTAAAGCCTTAGAGAATGGTGAAAAATGATGAGAATAACTGATCAAGACTAACACTTTTGGACAAGGTAATAAAGTGGATTTTGGAAATCTTTAAGATCATCAAAGTAAATGCTTCTGACATTCTTGGGAAACACTGACAGCTTTTGCTTTTTAAGAACTGATCTTGCCAAAGTTATGCTGTAAACCACCGTCATAGCTACCATTTACTAACTGCTTGTGTCAAACTCTGTGCTTTGATCGAATGATTTAATGCACAGTAGCCACCTGAGGTTGGTACTAGTTTTATCACCCTATAGTATGGATGGGCAACTGAGGTTCAGAGAGGTTAAGTAACTTGCTTATGGTCACACAGTTTTAGGTAACCCATCTAGGATTCAAACACAAGGGCTGCCTTTTTACCTACTACACTAAGCTGCCTATTACAATACCTCTTTCTCTGCTGTATAATTCACTACAACTCCTATACCTTGTTCACAATTATTTTCTTCCTAGCAAAATTATAATTCACATTTGAACTATTTTCAAAATTCTTGCATTTGTTCATTGAACAAATATTTACTGAGAATATAATATGTGCCAAGCACTGTGCAAAGCAATGTGAGTGAACAACAGCAAAGAGCTTGGAACAGGGTATCAAAAACCCTGGGTTCCGATGTCATAAGACTTAAGGGTAGAAGGGGCCTAATATAGAACTTCCAGTTCCAGAACTTCCGGTACCACACAAGAATTTATTGCCTCATTTGATGGCTAATACAGTGTAACATGGCAGTATATAGAGCACTAGATTTCGGAGTCACACAGTACCAGACATCAGTTTTGGCTCTGCTGCCTGCTACATACGACCTTGGGCAGATATATTACCTGTAAGCCCCAGTGTTCTTATGAAACTTACTTTACACTGTTGCAGAGAGGGTCAAGAGTGAAAATGTATTAAAGCACCCTTAACTCCAACTTGGACCCCAAAAGTGGTCAATAAATCGTTTAGTAACGATAACTATTAACTCATAAGAATCGTGTTCAGTTCCCTTACCATCTTGGTCATTCTCGTTTGGATTTAGAATTAGATTCCTTTTTCTAGTTGACTTTCAACACTAATTGGATATAGACACGACCATAATCAAATTAATTCACCTCTCTAGTCCTCAGTTTCCTAAGTTTAAAATGAGACATTCCTTACAGATTTAAAAGAAAAGAAAACCAATTAGCAAACTAAAAAAGCTTGAGTCAAAGGTGAATGATCTGGGTAGATGTTAATTGTCATGTTTTAGAGTGTGTGTGTACTTGGAGTCCTTGGGTGGGCCAAACAGTTCAGAACACAGCTACTAACCAAAAGGTTGGTGGTTTGAATCCACCCCGATGTGCCTTGGAAGAAAGGTCTGGTGATTTACTTCCAAAAAATCAGCTACTGAAAACCCTATGAAGCACAGTTCTACTCTGACACACGTGAGTCATGGGTAAATTGACTAGGAGTCGAAATTGACTCAATCACAACAGATTCGGTTTGGTTTTTGGTGGAAGTGTCCCTGATTTGCCCGATTTAAGAGTTCCACCATTATCTCTGTCACAGAGAATGTTCTGTGTCCTGAGAGGCTCAGAGAAAACGTATGGTATATGTGTATTTACCCAGGATGCACTAAAATTCTTTTCTACTGGTCAGTAAATAGCTGCTTCTACCCAAGTAGGTGAAGGTATTGGTGATAATAAATCAAAAACAAAACCCAGGAAGATTTTTTTTTGTTGTTGTTGCTGTCTGGATATTTGAATATCCATAAATATCCATAAGGAACCCTGATTATACAATGGTTAAGGACTCCACTGTTAATGAAAATGTTGGTGGTTCTAACCCACCAGCAATTCCACAGGAGAAAAGATCTGGCAATCTACTCCTGTAAAGATTACAGCCTAGGACACCCTACGGGGCAGTTCTTCTCTGTCACATGGGGTCACTATGAGTAGAAAACGGCTCACTAGCACCCAACAGCAACAACAAACATCAGCCCTGAGGTGTGATAAAGCAGGTCTTAACCTAAAGGTTTGCAGTTAGAACCTACCCAGTGAACTTCTAGAACTAGAAGTTCTGCTGAGACCTGTCCACGCAGCGTCATAGCAACACGCAAGCCTCTACTGACAGACGTGGGGCTGAGCATGAGGCACATCGGCTGGAAATCAAACCAGGGTCTCCAGAATGGAAGGCGAGGAGTTCTACCAACGAACCATGAATACCTCAGTTTAGGGAACAATAGATTTCTCTTATCAGTATTTTCGACAAAATAAAACATCCAAAAAATTCTTCATTAATCAATGAAGAATTTCTGAGAAAAGACCAACAAGATTGATCTCTCATATTTTCCTCTGTCACATCTCCCTTTGCCAGTGTTTCAGAGCCATGGAAACCAACACAAGACTCAAGTCTTTCTAAGATGACAATGGTCTTGCCCTTGAGAGAATACAAAAGAAAAAAAATAACAATTTCCTAGGATTTGCCTGAATGCAATATATTTAAGTTCTTTTGACTTCCACAATCATTCCAGACAAATCACTTACCCACTATTATAGATTGAGTTATATCCCCCCCCACCACCACCAAATATGTGGTCTAAACCCTTTCATCTATGCCTGTGGTTATAATTCCATTTGGTCATGGACTGTCTTTTTTATGTTAAGAGGCAGGGTTAGTGTATGGTATCACCCACCACCACCCACTGCTGTCGAGTCAATTCCAACTCATAACAACCCTATAGGACAGAGTAGAACTGCCCCCATAGAGTTTCCAAAAAGCACCTGGTAGATTCGAACTGCCAACCTTTTGGTTAGCAGCCATAGCTCTTAACCACTATGCCACCAAAGTTTCCAGCGTAGGGTATATTTTAAATCAATCTCTTTTGAGATATAAAAAGAAATTAATCAATCAAGAGAAGGAGAGACAAGCGAAGAGAGATGCCATGCACATGAGGACTGCCCAGGAGCAGAAGCTCGGAAGAGACGAGGACGTTCCTCTAGAACTGACAGAGAGAGAAAGTCTTCTCGTAGAGTCAGTGCCCTGAATTCAGACTTCCAGCCTCCTAAACTGTGAGAAAATAGATTTCTGGCTGTTAAAGCCACCCATTTGTGATATTTCTGTTACAGCAGCACTAGACAACTAAGATATCCACTGTTTGGCACATCTCTAATTTTTAGTCCCTTTCTGTCTTTCTTTTTTTAATCAATTTGTGCTGAAAACCTTACCTTTTAATCATCTACTGCAGAGTGAATCCCCCCATTTGGTAGTATGTTACGTCCATCCTCTGTATATGGTGCTAATACAGTGTATTAACGATGATTATTTCTGTGTGTTCGAAGGGAGTGGAAATGTTGGCATGTTTGTCATTGTTTGCTAAATCCTCCAAAGTCAATTGCTAATTATAAGCGCTTGTAACTTTAGGGACTTAGCTGATGAATCCAATTGAACTGTCAGCTTTTTCAGGCTAGACTGGATATGTAAAGAATCTCCATACTAATTGCTTTAATTAATGAATGCAGAGATAAGGCAACCCATAGACAGAAATGCTGCAACACCCTCACAGCGTTATTGCCATACACGGTACCAGGCTAGCAATAATCTGTTCTCATTGGGCATTTGGAATATCAATTATGGGACACCTACCATGGGCATAATGTGCGGGGAATATAAACACAGCGTCTGACACATTCCTAACTTGTAAGCATTTATAATTTTATTGGGAGACAAGCCTTGAATGCATAAAACAAGTTGAAAATAAATAAGAATTGTGTGGTAAAGTAATTTTAGAGAAAGGAAATATTATTTTTGGAACTGGGTTGTCTCTCAAAAATTTTTCCGCCACAAGTTGGGCTGGGCAGGTAAGGAGTGACCAAAACTAGGAACCCGTTGCCGTTGAGTCAGTCCTGACTCATGGTGACCCCACGTGTGTGTGTCAGAGTAGGACTGTGCTCCATAGGGTTTTCAATGGCTGATTTTTTCAATAGATCTCCAGGGCTTTCTTCTCAGACACCGCTGAATGGACTCGAACCTCTAATCTTCCAGTTAGCAGCCAACCACGTTAACTGCTCGCACCACCCAGATTCTCCAAAGGCCAGGCCCACCTAATAGATCAGATAGTTCATTTGCTCTCCTTGACGTTTCCAAGTTCTGTCCTGCTTCTATCTTTGAACTTGTCCTTCCCTCTTTCTGGAATTTTCTTGACCCAGCTCTTCAAATGACTGCTTCCTTTTAGTTACTTTGATCTGAGCTCTAAGATTACCCCAGAAAATCGTTCTTCAGATACCACATCCAAAGGGACATACTCTCCCTCCCTCACCCACCCTTTTTATCAGCTAGAAAGTCATCATTTTTAGAATCATCTTGTCTAGGCTGTGAGCTCATATGCGCAGAGACCTGGTGTTTTCCCATCATTGAATCGCAAATGCCTCACAGATTGTGGGCATTTAAAAAACATTAGCTGAATAAGTGATTTTTCAGAGAGGGATGTTTTATTGCAAGCAGCAGAAAGCCACTCTGGTTAATTTAAGCAAAGGGGAATTAAATGGAATTTTCTCCTGTGGTGCTAGAGAACTAGGCTTGGAAACAGGCAGGATACACAGTCTACTCTAGAGCACCTAGAAGCAGGAACAATGTATCAGTGGACTTGTAGCAGGAAGCACCTGGTCAGGCTACAACTAATGTGACAAGACCGACTGTATCTTTTGTTGTTGAACACTTACAGAATTTTCGTTTCCATGTAGAGAAATATGAAAAGATGGAAATCAAACTCTAAGTTCTGAGAGAGAGCAGCTACAGCATTTTGTATTTGTCTTATAGAGAAAGCTGCTTCTGTGAAAACACTTGCTATTTGGTTAAAGCTCTCGGCTGCTAACAGAAAGGTGGGCTGTTTGGACCCACTAGCCACTCCTTGGGAGAAAGATGTGGCAGTTGGCTTCTGTAAAGATTACAGCCTCGGAAACCCCATGGGGCAGTTCTGCTCTGTCCTGTAGGATTGCTATGAGTCGGAATTGACTCGAAGGCAGTGGGTTGTTTATTCTCCAAAGATTTGTTAGATTAGAGAGACTATAAGGTATGTGACTTAATTGAAGCCAATTAGCCTACCAGCAGATAAAAACTGAGGCAAGTCCTCTCTTGATGTAGAGTCCAATTTACGAACTGGTATAGTGAGGATGGCGCAGGACCCGGCAGTGTTTTGTTCTGTTGTACACAGGGCTGCTATGAGTCAGAACCGACTCGACGGCACCTAACAACAACATAGTTTTACTAACATTAGGTATTCAGAGCAGAATAAACCTGGTTTGGTTATTAATTGATAGTTTATTACAATTGAGAAAGCATTAGAATATTCTTGTTTTTATCCTTTAAATATTGCTCATTTTAGGACTTCAGTATATTTTGTCTTTAAAATAATTTGTAATACGTGACTTAGGGTTCGAGGAGTCCCAGTGGCACTTGACGGCTAACCGAAAGTTCGGTGGTTCAAACCCACCAACAAGCTGCTCTGCAAGAGAAAGACATGACAGTCTGCTTCTGTAAAGATTTATAGCCTTGGAAGCTCTATGGGGCAGTTCTACTCTGCCTTGTAGGGTTGCTGTGAGTCAGAATCGACTGGACGGTAATAAGTTTGGTTTTGGTTTGGAGTATAGGTTTTAGTTTTATTTCAAACAAAATGAAATGCCTAATCTATTTATGCCTCAGTCCAATCTGAAAATATATACAATTTCTGATTAGCTTTTGCTTGCTCAGACCCCTTGTGGTACAATGGTTAAGAGTTTCACTGCTAACCAAAAGGTTAGCAGTTCAAATCCACCAGCCACTCCTTGGAAATGCTATGGGGCAGTTCTACTCTGTGAGGTCCCTATGAGTTGAGTTTGGTTCTTGGTTCTGGTTTTGCTTGCTCAAAACTTGTTTCCGGTTTTCTGGTAACAGCACCTTGATTTTTTCTTTAGGTAGTCACCCCTATTCCCATATCTTCATTCCAAGAATAGATTTATAGTATTTGAGAGCAGAAAAAAAAAAAAAAACATGTGCATTTATTTCTCTCACCTGGAGGATTAAAAACTAAGGCAGCATTTTGACTGTCTAGGCATGGAAAGCTCTGGTCTGGGTTTTTTTGTTTTGTTTTTGTTTTACTTTTCAAACACTTGTCAAGCGATTAATCCTAGTTGTTTCTGTAAATAGAGGTGGTAAGAGCTGTAACTATAGGGAGACTGTCAGACTCAGAATATGTGGGCTACTCTTTGAATGATGAGAGAGCATTAGAATCAGACTTACAATCAGGAATAAATAGAAAATGAGGACTACAACTAGGGAGTGATTAACAGTTGGGAGTCCTTGGGTTGGGCAAAAAGTTAAGCACTCACTATTAGTGGGAAAGTTGGTGCTTCAAACCCCCCCCCCCCAAGAGGAGCCTCAGAAGACGGCCTGGCAATGTGCTTGCTAAAAGTCTCGGCCTGGAAAACCCTGTGGAGCAGTTCTAGTCTGCAGCACACAGGGTCACCATGAGTCAGAATCGACTTGACGATAAAAAAAAAGCTAACAAAAATAACAATTGAGATTTTGGAGAAAAAGGCACTGATCTGTGCCTTGAGGTTATATTTTCTTTAAATGTTACTTCAAGTGGTATTTACCCTTATATTTGAATGTGAACACAAATAATTTGTGTTCGATAAATATTTATGTGCTAAGGTATATTAGTGTGTAATTATACACACACGTATGTAACTAATTACACACACGACGGGGGTTAATTGGTTAATTGGTACACTAAATACTCAGATGTTTTTCTTACTGCTTTTTACTTCTGTTAATGAGGATGGAATGTATTTCTAAAGGCATTCTCAGCCATGTATGTTTGAGCAGTTTATTTTCTTAAAAAATTATTTGATTAAAAAGTTGTTTTTGGAAAAGTGGTTCATATGGCATTTACTCCAAAAGAAAGAAGAAAAATTAAGAGGCTAAGAATTTACAAAAACCTTGGAAAGGCATCAATAATGGCATATTGCAGTCAAATCGGAATATTTTCATTTGTTAACCATGCATCTCCGGAGCTCCTGCTGTGTGCCCAGCACCTTCTCCTTTCGACTGTGGGCATTAGCAAACTCATCTGTGTTGGCAGGCCAGGGCTGAAAGAGTCAGTACTTTTGAGTCTCTCTGCTCCATTTAGCAAGATCCAATTTGTGCTCTAAAAGCCACATTACTGTAATCCCTCTGAGAAGAGGTACATTCACCCAAGTTGATTAAGCCCAGAAAATGACCATCGTAAGGTCAACCTAACAGTAGCCTTTCTTTGGTAGTATTTGAGAAAGGTATGATGGAGAAGGCACCCACAACCCATTTCCTCTGACTATACAACAAGTGGGCCAGGCTTACCTTTGCGGCTGGAGAGATTTTCTTTGATATTGAGAAAGACGTTCCAAATTTAAGTATCATGAGATTAAAAAAAAAAAAGAGGAGAGGAGAGGAAGAATATGGAGTCACCAACGAGGACCTGAAGAGCAAGAACCCTGATTCTACTAATTTAAGTACATGTCATCTTGGAAAAAAAAAAAAAGGCTCCAAACTAGATTCCTTTTTTGTACGTGATTCCATCTAATCCTGGCAAACTATGACAGTAAGCCAGTACCATCTGTAATATTTATTGTTTCTTGTTTTTTTTTTAACCCAAAAAAAAAAAAAAGTCGTGAATCAAGTGCATCTTGTTTACATTGTATTTTAGAGATTTTGATAATTTATTCCTCTTCCTCCTCTCTAAGTTACTGACAAGCAGTCAGCTCCCATGTGTGGCAGAGTAGAACTGTGCTCCACAGGGTTTTCAGTGGCTGGTTTTCCAGAAGTGGGTTGTCAGTCATTTCTTCTGAGGCATCTCCAGGTAGACTCAAACCACCAGATCCTTTGGTTAGCAGTCGAATACATTAACCATTAGAAAAAAAAAAGACCAAAAAAAAAAAATTTTTTTTTTGAACCACCTAGGAATTCCTCTCTCTAAGCTAGAGGTTTAAAATCCCTTTTTGGTTGCCCTCACTTTTTTTCCTCCTAGACGTATCAGCTTATTTAGGAGCTCGACCTTCTTGACCCCTTCTTGCATGCTGTGATCACTCTATTATTTCCATCCCGAGCCTCGTACCTCTGTTTTCCTCTTCAGGACATGGCTGCTTCACAAAGTGCAATCTCATGAATGGATGAACAAATGAATGAACAAATGAAGGAACTGAGTATTGTTCATTGGAGGATTTTGTAGCCAATGTCCTTTCAATAAAAATACTTTCAATACGTAATATAGTTAGTCACTCACTTTGCTATTTTTTTATTTGTCTTGAATTATTTGGTTCCCAGCACCAAGAACCAACTCTGGCAAAATAAAGGAAGTTATTAGAAGGAGACGGACTAGCTCAGGCTCAGCAAACTATGACTCATATTTCAAATCTGCCCTGAGCCTATTTTTGTACATCCCATGAGCCAGGGATAGCTTTTACATTTTTAAATAGTTGAGAAAAAAATCAAAAGAAGAACAATATTTTGTGACATGTAAAAATTACATGAAATTCCAAATATCAGTGTCCACAAATAAAGTTTTATTGGAACACAGTCATGCCCAATCATTTACGTATTGTCTATGGCTGCTTTTGGGCTGTAACAGTAAAGCTGAGTAGCAACTGATGCTAAAATATTTACTATCTTGTCTTTTATAGAAAAAAAGTTTGCCAGTCCCTGAGTTAGCTCGTGGAATCCAAACTGGGCAACGAGACCACAGAAAATTCAGAAAACAGGGTAGGTAGCATAGGGAATTTAGGTAGCAGAAAGGAAGAGACTTATTCAAACTGCCATTATCAAAGTGAGTTTTAGCAAGATAACCAAATGTTTGTTTCAGTCAACTCAACTTTTGAATACCACGAAAAGAGAGCTGAAATAGACTGACTTGGGTTATACGCCCACCCCTTGGTTGTAGGGATGAGAGTAGGGGCAACCCTGATGAATGTCCCTGTTGTATAGAAATGAGGCAGAAACAACAGCTGCCCATTGCACTACTTGAACAGTGATGCCAAGATAAAATCATAGCTGAGCCTATTCCCTTCTTCTTCCAAAGGTGAACAGGGACTGTTTGTTACCTATCACATTTAGAGGCTGTGGAGCAGTGGTGGATAGACGCCAGACACTGTGACCTCTTGTCATTATGATTGAGTGGACTCCTCATTACAGAGTGTGTTCTCAATTCATCAGAACTGTCAACCTTCATCTCTTCAACTTCATTTCATCCAAGATGATCATACCCAGGGACAAGCCATCTCATGCCAAAGTGGCCAAGCACCAAGGCCAGCATGGGGATTTTTTTTTTTTTTTCCTATTTCTATTTTGGTTTTCTCAGTCTGGTTTCAGAATGGTCATAAATCACCCTTTAATGAAGCTAAACAGGGAATTTCTAAATGAGACTACAAAGACATTGTTCTTATTGTTAGTTGTCGTTGAGTTGATTCTGACTCATGGCAACCCCATGTGTGCAAAGTAGAACTGTTCCATAGGATTTTCAAGACTGTGACTTTTCAAAAGCAGATCACTAGGCCTGCCTTCCAAGGTACCTCTGAGTGGGTTCAAACCACCAACCTTTGGGCTAGTAGCTGAGACTCCACAGACATTAGTGCTTGACTAAAGAGGTAAACGGGGGCACTGGTGTCCTTGCAAAACACCTAGGTTCAATTGCTGGTCAAGGTACCTCATGTACAGCTAACAACCATCTATCAGTGGGGACTTTTGTGTTGCTATGATGCTGAACAGGTTTCAGGAGAGCTTCCCATCTAAGATGGACTACGAAGAAAGGCCTGGAAATCTACTTCTGAAAATCAGCCAGTGAAAACCCTGTGGATCATAATAGCCCAATCTGCAACGGATCATGAGTATGATGCAAGACCAGGTGCCATTTTGTTTCCTTGTGTTTGGGGTCACCATGAGTACAGGGTCACTTATGGCAGCTAACAACATCAACAAAAGGGTGAAAGAAAGTGGGGTTGAAAAGAAATTTCTTGACACATCTACAGTGTGAGGCCAGCCTTCACCCTTGAAGTTAGTGCCATTTAATTACAAAGGACAAATTGGTGACCGTGGAAAAGCCCATGAGCCACAGTTTTCAGTGGAAAGCCTGTTTTACTTTTGTACTTATGGAAAACTCATATTAAGCAGAATAATGAAATGTGGATAATTTCTAACCTTAGAAAAGTGAAAGTCAGTTATCACTAAAAATGTTAAGTGTGATAGCTAAGAGGTTGGTAAATCACCTTTCAGTATGGGGATCAAAATTTCTCTGCAAGAACTTCCATCTCCCTAAAGCCCCGTGGTGGCATAGTGGTTAAGTGCTATGGCTGCTAACCAAAAGGTTGGTAGTTCAAATCCACTAGGCACTACTTGGAAACTCCATGGGGCAGTTCTACTCTGTCCTATAGGTTCACTATGAATTGGAATTGATTGGACAGCAATGGTCCAAAAGCCCCACGTGCACTGGGCATCGAGAACGAGCCTGTCTCTCTCTCTGTCTCCCTCTGTGTGCGTGTGTGTGTTGTATTTGGCATTTTACCATGACATTAAAGTAAATGTGCATTGTGTCAACTTTTGTTTTTCCTATTGCTGGGACTCAGAGGAGAACACTTTAAAAATATTTCTTGAGGGATAGTGGATACATTACAGGTTTTGTTTATCTTTTTGTTTTTGTTTGGCTTTTGGAGCTGAGGAAAGGCTTTGGGAATTTAAGGGATGGTTGGCAAGAGAGCTTTTGTGGATATTCTTACTTAAAGGCAACAATATGAAATAATGTAAATTTCCCTTGAAAAACCATCAGTTGAAGCTGAGGAAAACATTTTTCCCAAACCTGGATGTACACTTGGGAAAGGACCCTGCCACTGCCCTATTGAGGAGGAGAAGGCAATAAAGACCATCCTGGAGAGTGTGTAGAAGGGAGGGGCCAGGAAGGGAGGTGTAGGGCATGGCCCGTCTTGGCTCTGACAGTGTCCTTCCCCTTTCACAGATACTAGATGTAGTCACCATGTTTGAAAAATTCATCAGTGCGGTGAAGGCAGGAATACTAATTAAGTGTTTTTAAGCATAATAGAAAATCAATTTTAATTGTCCCAAATGGAACTATTGTTTACAGTTACAGATGGCTGCCAGGCAATACCTGGAGAAAATAAATGAGCCTTGGGAGTTGGGAATTACTTTCAATTCCTAGGAGTACCACAAGGAAGTCATTTGAGAATTCAGTCTAAGAAGGTTGTTACATAGAAAAAGATTACCTATAAAGGCTACAAAATGGTGTTTTCCTTCACGTTGTGTAGTTTAATGGTGTCATCAGTTTCTACCCTTTCACCTCCCACCTGATGTTTTCATAGGCGGGATGGGTTCTCAGAGCAGTGTGGATTAAAAACAGTAACAGTGAGCCTCATACCCCCTCACCCCATTTCTGTGTGTGTGTGTGTATGTATGTGTGTTTAACTATAGTTGCAACAACAGCAATCCCAACCCCACCAAGTTTAAATTGTTCATTCCTGAGTTTCTCACCCCCAGGTCAGCTTCTACTGTTTCCTGGGCTGAGTCTTGTTGTTGTGTTGTTATTGTTGTTAGGTGCTCTCCAGTCAGCTCTGACTCATAGGGACTCTATGCACAACAGAATGAAACACTGCCCAGTCTTTCACCTTCCTCACAATCGTTGCTATGCTTGAGCCCATTGTCACAGCCACCGCGTCAGTCCATCTAATTGAGGGCCTTCCTCTTTTTTGATGACCCTCTACCTTACCAACCATGATGTCCTTCTCCAGGGACTGGTTCCTCCTGATAAAGTGTCCAAAGTACATGAAATGAAGTCTCCCCATTCTTGCTTCTAAGTAGCATTCTGGCTGTACTTCTTCCAAAACCGATTTGTTCATTCTTCTGGCAGTCCATGGTATATTCAGTATTCTTCACCAACACCATAATTCAAAGGCATCAATTCTTCTTTGGTCTTGCTTATTCATTGTCCAGGTTTCGAATGCATATAAGCAGTTGAAAATACCGTGGGTTGGTTCAGGTGCACCTTAGTCTTTGAGGTGACATCTTTGCTTTTTAACACTTTAAAGAGATGTTTTGCAGCAGATTTGATTTCTTGACTGCTGTTTCCATGGGCATTGATTGTGGATCCAAGTAAAATGAAACCCTTGACAGCTTCAATATTTTCTCCATTTATCATGATGTTGCTTAGTGGTCCATTTGTAAGGATTTTTGTTTTCTCTTTGTTGAGCCGTAATACATACTGAAGGCTGTAGTCTTTGATCTTCATCAGTAAGTGCTTCAAGTCCTCTTTGCTTCCAGCAAGCAGAATTGTGTCATCTGCATATTGCAGGCTGTTAACGAACCCCTCTCCAATCCTGATGTCATGTTCTTCTCCGTATAGTCCAGTTTCTCCGTTTATTTGCTTAGCATACAGATTGAATAAGTATGATGAAAGGACACTATCCTGGCACATACCTTTTGTGATTTTAAACCATGTGGTATCCCTTGTTCTGTTGAAATAACTGCCTCTTGGTCTATGCACATGTTCTTCACAAGCACAATGAAGTGTTCTGGAATTGCCATTTTTCCCAAAGTTATCCATAATTTTTTATGATCTACACAGTTGAATGCTTTTGCATAGTCAGTAAAACGCAGGTAAACTTCTTTCTGGTATTCTCTACTTTCAGCCAAGATCCATCTGACTTTTAGCAACCATATTCCTCGTTCCACATCCTCTTCTGAATCTGGCTTGAATTGTCTTCCTCTAGAAAAGTAAAATGCACATCCATATCCACTACACCTAGATCCACCAATTGTTGACACTTCATTCCATTCCAGAGCGTGTGAAAATCACACTCAAGACTCAAGGCACACCTCAGAGACTACCTCTCACCTCTTCCCCTCACTGGGTGTTCTCTTTTGCTTCACTGCAGTGCAAGTCTTTCTTTTACTGAACTTTACCCTTTCTATTATAGTTATTTTCAGACTTGTCTTATCTTCCAACTAGACTGCAAATTCCTCAGGGGAAATATTTCATTTTACTGTTGTTATTGTTAGGTGCCGTCGAGTCAGTTCTGCCTCATAGTGACCCTATGAACAACAGAGCAGAACACTGCCCAGTCCTGTGCCATCCTTACAATCGTTGTTATGCTTGAGCCCATTGTTGCACCCACTGTGTCAATCCACCTCGTTGAGGGTCTTCCTCTTTTCCACTGACCCTGTACTTTGCCAAGGCATGGTATCCTTCTCCAGAGACTGATCCCTCCTGACGACATGTCCAAAGTATATAAGACGTGGTCTCACCATCCTTGCTTCTAAGGAGCATTCCGGTTGTACTTCTTCCAAGACAAATTTATTTGTTTTTCTGGCAGTCCATGGTATAGTCAATATTCTTCACCAACACCACAATTCAAAGGCATCATCAATTCTTCTTCGGTCTTCCTTATTCATTGTCATTCTTATTCACATGCATATGATGCAATAAAAATGCCATGGCTTAGGTCAGGAGCACCTTAGTCTTCAAGGTGACATCTTTGCTCTTCAACACTTTAAAGTGGTCCTTTGTAGCAGATTTACCCAATGGAATGCATCTTTTGATTTCCTGACTGCTGCTTCCGTGGCTGTTGATTATGGATCCAAGTAAAATGAAATCCTTAACAACTTCAACCTTTTCTCCGTTTATCATGATGTTGTTCATTGGTCCAGTTGTGAGGATTTTTGTTTTCTTTGTGTTGAGGGGAAATCCATACTGAAGGCTGTGGTCTTTGATCTTCATTAGTAAGTGCTTCAAGTCCTCTTCACTTTGAGCAAGCAAGGTTGTGTCTTCTGCATAACGCAAGTTGTTAATGAGTCTTCCTCCAATCCTGATGCCCTGTTCTTCTTCATATAGTCCAGCTTCTCAGACTATTTGCTCAGCATACAGATTGAATAGGTATGGTGAAAGAATACAACCCTGGCGCACACCTTACCTTTCCTGACTTTAAACCAATCAGTATCCCCTTGTTCTGTCCAAACAACTGCCTCTTGATCTGTGTAAAGTTTCCTCATGAGCACAATTAGGTGTTCTGGAATTCCCATTCTTTTATTTTACTAAAAAGCTAGAATTCTGATGTCAGAGAGACCTGAGTCCCGGGCCCAGTTCTTCACTACTCACTGTGTGACTTGAATGAGTGGCTTAATCCCTAAGCCTCTGTTTCCTCAGCTTTAAAATGGTAGTGATAGTAGCATCTAACATATAAGTCATTTATCCAAATGAAGCTCCTAGCAAAACGTCTGGTGTGTAGGTAGAACTTGAAGATGATGGCCGGTAGTAGTATTTTGTCATTACCATCTTGTCTTTTTTAGTAAACAATAGGGGCATGTCACATACAAAAACTATAATTCTCCTGACAGAAAAATTCAATGGAAGGACAAAAAGAAAAGGCTGGAGATAGAGGCCCCCTCTAGGTAACTGTCAATAGGGTTTGAATTAAGGCAATGTTCCTAAGGACCTCTTGCAACAGAACTACCTGAAGTGTTTATTAAAATGGCATACTCCTGTTGAATCAGAATTCCTGAAATAGGACCCCCAAATATCTGCCTATGTAATAAGCTTCCAGGTAATTGTGATTCACACTAAATCTTAAGAGCTTTGTTCAAAGGAAAATGGTGAACCCCAAGTATACTGATTGGTGATGCCCAGATATAGGATCTGATATGCCAGGGCATGGCTTGGGACTCATTTCATCATCAAAGGAGCCTTGCTGGAAGCCCTTAAGCTAGCCAGAATCCTACTCCTCTTTCTATCCACTACAGCAAGGATAACTGATTTCTCAGTCTATAAAACAAAAAACCAAACCCATTGCCATCAAGTCAATTCCAACTCATAGCAACCCTATAGGACAGAGTAGAACGGCCCTGTAGGGTTTCCCAGGAGTGGCTGGTGGATTCAAACTGCTGACCTTTTGGTTAGCAGCTGAGCTCTTAACAACTACAGCACCAGGGCTCCTCTAGTCTACTGAAATCCTCTGGCACTGCTCCCAAGCCCCTCCTGTAAGAACTCTAGGGATGTTTCATTTGCAGAGTTTCAAAATCAACATAAATCATTGCGTGGTGCCATATGTGTTCAGGGTGAGCCTGACTTTGGTCTAAGTATATACCTTGACTGAAGGAGCCAGCATGGCCTTTTGCCCACTGTAAGGATACTTTCCACAAGACAGGAGCACCTAATTTTATTCCCCAAAGTGTTTTTCAATGAAACTTTGCTCAGATTTTAATATCTCTACAACTTAGGTTGTGTTTCCAAGTTAGCTGTTTTTGTTTTTTACCTCAATGTAAGTTGCAAATCTGAAGTCATAGGGGATATCTAGTGTATCAAGCAGACCTGGATTTGAGTCTTATTTTGTGTAATCATAGGCAAGTTATTCAAACTTTCTGACCATTGATTTCCCCATGTATAAAATGAGGATACTGATAACTATCTTGGTGTTGTGAGGATTAAGAATACACATGAAAGCATCTGTTACACTTGATAAGTGTGCAAGAGATGTTAGTTTTCTCTTTCTTTGAAACACAAATGATGCAGAAAATGGAGAGGGGGGAAAAACATTTTCTCTTAACTCAAATTTTCTTAACTTCAGCACTATTGACATTTTGAGCTGGATAATTCTATGTTGTGGGGCTGTCCTGTGTCTTGTGGGATGTTTAGTACCATTCCTGGCCTCTACCCACTAGATGCCAGGAAAAACAAAAAACAAAAAAACCAAACCTGTTAGCATTGAGTAACCCTGACTCATAGTGACTCTAAAGGACAGAGTAGAACTGCCCCATAGGGTTTCCAAGGAGCGGTTGGTAGATTCGAACTGCTGACCTTTTGGTTAGCTGCTAAGCTCTTAACCACTGTGCCACCAGGGCTCCAGCTGCCAGTATAGCACCACCTAATTGTGACTACCAGAATGCATCCAGACATTGTCAGGTAGTTCCCTGGGGGAGCGGGAGAGGGGAAGGAGCCTAGCCAATTGAGAACCACTGTCCTAGCTCCTTGCCTGTCATTTTAAGGCATTAAGAAGCAAAATAAAATTAAGACGTCAAGACTTGTCAGTAGTTTACCACACCAGCATCAAAGGAAAAACTCAAATATTACCTAGCTCTCATGGTTACTGAACACCTTTTGAAGATCCCTCAGCCTTATGAAGGGAAGTCTCAGTGCCATCAGGGCATGGCAAAGGAAGGCTGACCTGTCACCTGAGGACCCACAAGTAATTGATAAGCTAGCCACAGTAAAAGTTTGGAGTTTCAGCCTTTGAAAGGCCATCACGTCAGGCTTGCTCATGTCCCAAATTTGACTGAACCAGGGCAGCATGACTCTAGCTGTGTAGCCCATGAGAGGCTGGCTCTTATAGGACATCGATGTGAAAATTAGATATTCATTCGTTTCTAAAGAGAAATGGGACTGTGGAGATTATCTCCATCTCAAGTTGATGTGATCAGCATATTTGACTCCTAAAACAATTACAGAGGAAGCCAGGTTATGAGAAGGCACTCAAAAAGCATGCACTGAGAATAGGAGTGTTTGCTGCAGCATTTAAATGTTGGGTGGCATCAAGTGCTCAGGGCCTGATGTACCTACCCCACCGCAGGGATGTGTGCCAGCAAAGCACACAGGTGAGTTCTTCAGTGTGTATAGCCAACACTTGCCTCTGCAACATGACTTCTTTGCCTCCACTGATGACCAAGTGACTCAATATTTCAACTTTTCTTCACTCAGGTTTTAATCAGGTCCTGATACCTTGCTATTTTCATTGAGGTAACTTGGCAAATTGTTATATAAATCTAGCCTCAGTTGTTTTTATAGGTGAACTTTAATTCCAGGTTTCTGAGAGGCACCTTTCTGCAGACCCCCTTTCAGCTTAACCACTGTGTCATCAGAGCTCCACTTAACACATAATATTTAATAAAAGGAGACCTAGAGACACAATGGTTAAAAGCTCGGCTACTAACGGAAAGATTCGCAGTTCAAACCCATTCAGTGGCTCCACAGGAAACAGACCTGGTAATTTGTTCTCGCAAAGACCACAGCCAAGAAAACCCTATGGCGCAGTTCTGCTTTATCACATGGGGTCACTATGAGTCAAAACCAACTTGACGGGACCTAACAACAACCACAGTATTTAATATTTATTGAATGGTAGATGAATTTTATTTGTATAAATAAATTAATGCTTGGTATTATTCATATTATAGTAGTTATTATTTGTTCATAATAGCTATTGATGTTATTTTAGGGCTTAGATGAGCCAGACATTAGCACTTTACAAGGATTATCCCAGTTAATATTCATAATGGTTAAATAAAGTCAGAACATCTTTTATCCTGGTTTTATAGATATGGAAACCAGATTTTAAGTTGGATAGGTGTCTTAGGCTGAGTTCTCTAGAGAAGCAAACCTAGTGAAGTGTATACATATATTTGTGTGTGTGGAGAGAGAAAGAGAGATATTTAGATTGAGGAAGTGACTTACAGTTATAGAGGCTGAGAAGTCCTAAGTCTGTGGACTCACATAGCTACAGGGGCTGATGGACCTAAGACTGGCAGGTCAGACAGCAGTCTGCTGGCTTAAGTCCCAAGAACCAGAGGTCAGATGATGAGGAGCCGGACGCAGTATCCAGATGAAGCGAAAGTCCATATATATTGGATATAGGCCACACCCCTGGGGAAACTCCCCTTATAACTGATAGGCTGCTCATAGCAGATCCCATCATGGAGGTGATTACATTATATCACGTCTCATCATGGAGGTGATTACAGTATGGAAGAGCACTCAGTCCAATGTCTGCCAAATTACATCATTTCATAACTGCCAAACCACTGAGGATCGGGACCCAGCCAAGTTGGCATACAACCTTAACCTTCACAGCCATGATCCCAAGTTCCCTCAGCTGGCGTGTGACAGAGGTGGGACATAAAACTGCAAAATGCACATTTAAGGTGGCTCACAACCCTATAGCCAAGCCCCAGGGAAGCACAGCAGTGGTGTAATCCTTTCTTCAGCAAGAGGCCTCCAGTATCTTCCAGGGCGCCAGGGAATTCTACCTATGCTAACGAGAGCTTTTGCAAAATCAAGTTCAGGGTGGAGGCAGCTCCAATTAATGCCATTTGGTGGCTACTGTGCAAAATGCATCAGAAAGTATCATTGAAAAGTGTTTTCATTCTGCTGACATGGCTAGAGTGCTCCCCCATCACCTTCTATTACATGGACGGGATGGTCTTTAGACAAGAGGAGTACAAAAAGGGGTCAGCCATGGGGGTTCTTTCCTTCTCTTCCTAGGCAAAGATTCTGTATCTGAGATTTCCTTTCCAGATTCTACTTGCCACCATCACGAAGCCATTAATTCATTGGGTTTAAAATGCTAAGAAAAATACCTCTGAACTGAGTTTTTCAAATGTCAGAAGTATAATGCCACAGCTGCCAGCTCTGAGTTCCTGTTGCTTATGTTTTGGCTAAAAGCCTAACACCAGCTGATCAGACTCTGAGAAGCCAGGCAGATTTAAAACCATAGCCTGCCCACATGGATATTAGTAATATGGTTATCAGTAAATGGAAAAGTTTCATGTAATACCTCTAAATACATTTAATGGAACAAGTCCTTAATTTTCTTTAATGCGAACTAGACCTCTGATTAATGTTAAGATTTCACTGGCTTTTTTTTAATATTAGTTCTTCTTTTTAATTATTTAAAAAAAAAAAACCTCATTCATAAATCTCCTTCATATAATAACACAGAGCACTTTTCCATTTATTCACCCATTTAATTAAATTTTTGCAGAAACCATGCTAAGGAGGCATTATTCTCAACCCAATATTGCCTTCGAGGAAACTGAGGTCTGGAGAAATTAAGCAACTTGCTCAGCTAGGAAATGATGATGTGAAAATTTCAACCAAGTTCTTAAGTTTCTGTAAATCTACTGCTACCTTCATTTAGCCAAACTGCTTCTCTGTAGAGCTTAGAAGCTTTTACATAGATTAATGAAACTGATATTTAGACATTATGTTTTCTTTTCTCCTGAAAACTTGTATGCTTACGTGTAGTATGATGGGTATGAAATCTTTGTTGTTACATAGGACTTCTCATGTTAACTTTAACATATTAAACCCAGATAGCAGCATTTAGCTTTTTTGCAATAACTGAGGCAGCAGGAACAGGGAGAACAGAGATCATATATAACTCCAAGTCACCACTCTAACAAAATTAGAGTCACCACTTGGTTATTAAAAATTTTATCATTTTGTGTCTGAATTCATCTGCAATAGTTATCTGTGGCAACACAAAAAAATTACCGTAAAGCTTAGTAGCCTAAAAAAAGACAGTATTTATTTATGTTGCAGTAGCTGGCAAGGCACAAAGGCTGAGTGCTGGCATCACAGGACTAGTGTTCGCTGCTGGCTGCTGACTGCAGGCCTCAGTTCCACTCCATATGGGCCCCTCGTATTGTCCCTCTGTGTAGGCTAGGCTGTGCTTCATCACAGCATGGTTCCTGGTTTCCAAGAGCAAGCATCCTAACAGCAAGAGTGACAGAGCAAGAGATAGTGGCAGGTTAGCCCAAAGACTCAGCTTTGGAGAAGACATGGCATCATTGCCACCACCCTTTTTAGCTAGAGCAATCCCAATCTCTCACCCAGACCCAAGAAGAGGGGGCATAGACCTCATGTCTTCAGGGAGGAGTGCCAGGTGTATTATAAGAAGATCATGGACCATGTTTGGAAAATGCAGTCAGCCACATCATCTCCCCAGAAGAGCTTGGTGTCACAGTCTCCTGGGGCTGCCGTAACAAATTACCACAAAATGGGTGGCTTTAAAGAGCAGAAATTTGTTTTCTCACAGTCCTGGAGGCTAGAAGTCCAAATCGGAGCATTGTCTGTGTAGTTTCCTTCTGTGGGGCTCTCTGCTCAACTCTGGTGGCTGCCAACAGTCATTGGTTCTACTTTCTGCTTATAGATGCATCTTCATCCTTCGTCACATGGCATCTCTCTCACCCTGTATATCACTTCCTTTTTATAAGACACCACGCTGAAGGAATTAGGACTATAACCCATTGTAACACCTGGATGAACTCATTGTAACACCTGGATGACTCAAATGGCAACAAAAGAAAAATCCTGTTTCCCCAAACAAGGTCACATACACAGGTACAGGTGTTAGGACTTCAAAATATCTTTATGGAGGCACAATTCAATCCTTAACATTTCGTGATCTGATTACCCTGAGGGAAAGACAAGAAGGAAGTAGGCAAGTTCCTACTGAGCTAACAGATTGAAGAATCACTTTTGTAGTCAGCAAGGTATGTGTCTGGTTTAGGCATAGATAGATCCCATCTTGGAGTCCTTGAGTGGTGCAAACAGTTAACACACTCACCTGCTAACTGAAAGTTTGGTGGTTCAAGTCCACCCAGAGATACCTTGGAGGAAAGGCCTAGTAATCTGCTTCTGAAAAATCAGCCACTGAAAACCCTATGGAGCACAGTTCTACTGTGACACACATGAGGTTGCCATGAGTCAGAATCAACTCAACAGCGACTGGCTAGGGTTAGGTCTCATTTTACCTTTATTAATCCTCATAACATGGGGTCACCTTTGCATCACTTACAAAAAACCCAAACAGTTGCTGATGAGTTGATTCCATCTCATAGCCACCCTATTGCACAGAGTAGAACTGCCCGATAGGATTTCCAAGGAGCAGCTGGTGGACTCGAACTGCCAACTTTTTGGTTAGCAGCCAAACAGATCTAAAGCCCAGAATCTACTGTGAAGGACCTCTTCCCGAATTCACATCCTAAGGGTATTTCCTTTTATTTCTCAATCAGGATATGGAAAACAAGTTTTCTGAGACCCAGTGCATACACTGCCCTTGTCTAAGGCTTAGAATGTTGTTACATAGACAATTGTGCTATAATTGTAGCATTCAGATTCCCATTTAAAATAGATTCCATTCCCTGGGGGAAATCGTCCAAATGGTCTCATTTCCTGAATGGGGCATCAGAAATGCTCCTGTCAGCACAGAGGATTACACAGAATTGTGGAGGCAGCTCTGGGTTTTCTGTATTTGCTGCTCACTCCTACAATGTATTTAAAACTTGGGGATTTCCCATTCTAGCACATTCCAGATTCTATTTTCCGTGGACATTCTGTACCCCTCCAAATTCTGAGCTGGTCATGGGTTCTGACCCAGGTGTCATTTTTCCTAAGGAGTGGGGTGGGGAGTAAAAAAAAAAAAAAAGAGGACACAAATTAATAATAAAATGAGGGTTCACTTGCAGTGGGTTGAAGTGTCAGGCCAAAACTGCAGGTGTGCAAGAGATTATTTTTGAGTGGGGTGGTGGAACCTGGTTGTAATCAGGCCAGGGTCTCCCTGCTTCCTGTCTTTTTCCAGGTGCACAGTGGTTTAGGTATCATCACAGCATTGCTGGATGGCAGGTGAGGTGTGAGTCCCTCGTCATCACCCTTCCACACATGATCCTGGAGATGTATTCATTCTTCTTCCTGTCTGTGGGTTCATGCCTGACAGATAGCTTCATGGGATCTCGTCAGGCCTGGCTCTCTCTCAGATACTACTATGCTCCTTAGGGACAAATTAAACACCAAGTTGTCCTCCTGAGCCACTTCGGACCCTCAGGAACTCAGTGGGGACAAGGTCTTTCTCCTATGTCCTGTGTGGGAAATCACGTATGGGCCCTCGGTTCTCAGGATGAAAGAGAACTCGGTGAAGGCACTGTTACCCAAAGCAGGTCATACTCAGTGTGGCTTCTCGTCAATGAAGACACACCCAAGTGAGGAGGGAGGAAGAGTGTTTATTACAAGCACGCAGGCGAGGAGCAAGGAAGTGTATACCTCAAATCAAGCTCCCCAAACAAAGGGAGGTAGAACCTTTTAGACCGTCTCTCATAAAGAAGTACATACAAACATTATGGACTACATAGGTTATCATGGCATGAAGGTGCAGTAAGACAAATTGCATTTTTGTTTGGCACGTAGGCTAGTAAACTGGGCTTGACTAGCTTAAGCCACACCCAGCACTTTGAGGACAATGGACAGGAGGGGGCAGGTTCCACTTGGTCTGAGAAGCTGCTAATTGAGCCACACTCATAGCCATCACTTATAAGGTTTTGCTTGCTAATGGCCAAGCAGCTCCTGGCTGCTTGGCTATTAGCACCACTATCCTACCTGCCTCCACCTGCCACCAGAGACATTTCTAGCCTACCATGGCTTCTCTGTGCCAGGGCGTGCCACTCTGAACCTCACCCACCCATGGGCTTTACCCAGGAAGGTGGCTTATATGGGATTATAGCTGCCCTTCCTTCACGACCAATTTTGGAGGTATGGCTGCTAACCAAGAGGTTGGCAGCTCAAATCCAACAGGTGCTCCTTGGAAACTCTATGGGGCAGTTCTACTCTGTCCTATAGGGTCGCTATAAGTTGGAATCGACTGGACAGCACAGGGTTCTGGGTAGACCTACTCAGGTTTGGCGTCACTCTTAGTGTCTGGAATTTTCATCTAGCCTGGAAAGAAGGCGAAGAGGGTGTGATGAGACTGGCTTTTTCTGATCAAATCCATTATACGACGGCTAGACCATGCCTTTGGAAACCCAATAATTTGATTCTCTTGTCAAGCTGTATCAACTCTTAAGTATAAATACAACTAAGTGAAGTGAAAAAAAGACTAGGGTTTGGAAATACTAGAAAAAAGCCAACAATAGCAGTTGCAGGCTTCCTGCTCTTCTTTCACCATTTTTCCCGTTCTCCCAGTTTCCTGAAACATCCCTGCCCTTGTGCTCCCACATCTACCACCTTATCTGCTGCTACTGTCTCCACCTGGATCCCTGTTGCTGCTGCCTCTTAGGCCTAGGGAACATTCTAACACGGCAGCCTCAAAATTCTTTCCCAAAGATTCGATGTTCCAGTTACATCTGTGGCTACATCCCAAGATCCCAGAACCTGTTCTTCCTAATTTCTTTCTCTGGATTTGTAGGAGAAGACTCAGAGAGTTTAAGTCGCATGTCAAGGTCATAAGCTGGTAGGTAGCAGGGCAGCCTCTGAAATCCATCTTTCTCTCTTTCTTTTTTCCCACTCTGTCACATTTTCTTCCCATCTGCTCCCATGACTCCATGACAAGGTATCCTTCATCAATTGTTTCTGTTGCGCCTTTAAACAAAGAGGTAGATGAGAGAAGGCGAAGGAGCACCTGATATACAGAAGTTTGTTTTTGTTGTTGCAATGTGAAGCATTCCAACTCTCTCTCCTCTCCTCTGTAGCCCTAATGAAACCTTGAAACTCCACCTAAGCAAGTTTCCCGGTTGCCTCTAACAGATGGAGCCTAAGAGATAGCTGAAGTACTTTGCCGTTAACGTGCACTCCATTCTGCTTCACTGGGCTTTACAAGAGCAGTGTGATAAGCAAAGCATCTCGGAGCTGGTGGCAGGGTGCATTCTTGTATCCACAACATGGATGAAAGGCAAGAAGCTAATAGCATTTAAATAATAAATGTGCCATTTTAGAGTGTGCATCACTGAAATTTGAGAGAAATAAGCAAATCTGGAAAAACTAGAGGGGAGTGCTTTCCTGACAGTGGTACCATCAGAGAAGACACTGAGGAAGGGGAGGGAGTCTTCAGGATCTTAAAAGGCGACTATGTTAGAAAGGCATGTCATCTAGTTCTGCCTTTGTGGCTGTCATGGTCACTGCCACATTAGCAGATGGGTGGAACTGGGGGATATGGTGGATTAAGGACTTAGTCATGGAAATGTAGTGACAGGGAGAGGGAGGATTCCAGAAAATATGTCCTGACTTTGAAAAAAATAAAGGAAAGCTATGGGTAGTATCTTAGTAGTTTTCTGTTTTGGGGTGCTGATGCTTTTCCAATACAATAAACTCCAAGTGTGCCTCTAGAAAAAAAACATATTCTTCCATCTCGCTCCCCACAGGGACCCCTGAGACAACCAGTGGACTGGATTGTGTTCATCTTGAGTCCTAAGTGAATCCAAATGACGCTCTAGCTCACTGTTTCTCAAAGTAGATTCCAACGTGTGTCAGATACCTCTGGTGTGCTGGTTCCAAAGGCAGTTTATTGGGTCCCTGCCACAGTGAACTGAATTAGAATCTTTGGAAATGGGTTTTGGGGAACTGAAGTTTTAAGAAGCGCCTTGGGAAATTCTTATGCAATGAAGTTTGAAAGCCATTTATCTGGGGCATTCCAGTGTCTAGCACAGTTTCTGGCTCATAGTAGTCACAAAATAATTCTTGCAATGTAAAAATAGACTTCCAGTGCATAACCTAGTTCCTGACACAGGGCTGCTGTTGTTGTTTGACATTGAGTCAATTCCAACTCAGGATGACCCCATGTGTTCAGAGTAGAACTGCTCCACAGGGTTTTCAAGAATGTGACCTTTAAGAAGCAGATCACCAGGTCTTACTTCCAAAACAACTCTGGAGACATCTCAGTTAATAGTCATCAAATGAATGTTTAGGGTAGCTTCATTCATTCCTTTTGAATGAAGAAATTCATCTAACCAGGCAACCAGATAGCTATCTATTCACGCATCTATTCAAGGAAATATTGAAGGAAGAAGTCCAAGCTGCACTGAAGGCATTGGTTAAAAAAAAAAAAAAGGTTCCAGGAATTGATGGAATACCAATTGAGATGTTTCAAGAAACAGATGCAGTGCTGGAGGTCCTCGCGCATCTGTGCCAAGAAATTTAGAAGACAGCTACCTCGCCAACCAACTAGAAGAGATCAATATTTGTGCCCATTCCAAAGAAAGGTGATGCAACAGAATGTAGAAATTATCAAATAATATCATTAATATCACACACAAATGAAATTTTGCTGAAGATAATTCAAAAATGGTTGCAGCATTACATAGACAGGAACTGCCAGAAATACAAGCTGGATTTAGAAGAGGACATGGAACAAGAGATCCCGTTGCTGATGTCAGATGAATCTTGGCTGAAAGCAGAGAATACCAGAAAGATGTTTACCTGTGTTTTACTGACGATGCAAAGGCATTTGAAGTGTGGATAATAACAAATTGTGGATAACATTGCACAGAATGGGAACTCTAGAACACCTAATTGTGCTAATATGGAACCTGCACATAGATCAAGAGGCAGTTGTTTGAACAGAATGAGGGGATACCACATGGTTCAAAATCAAGAAAGGTTTGTGTCAGGGTTGTATCCTTGCACCATATTTATTCAATCTGTATGCCGAGTAAATAATCCATGAGGCTGGACTACATGAAGAACATTGGATCAAGATTGGTGGAAGACTCTTAACAACCTGCGTTATGCAGAAGACACAACCTTGATTGCTGAAAGCAAAGAGGACTTGAAGCACTTACTGATGAAGATCAAAAACTACAGCCTTCAGTACGGATTACACCTTAATATAAAGAAAACAAAAACCTCACAACTGGACCAATAAGCGACATCATGATAAATGGAGAAAAGATCGAAGTTGTCAAGGATTGCATTTTACGATCAATGCCCATGGAAGCAGCAGGCAAGAAATCAAATGACATATTGCATTAGGCAAATCTGCTGCAGAGGTCCTTTTTAAAGTGTTGGAAAGCAAAGATGTCATTTTTTTTGGTTATATCTTTTTTTTTTTTAATGCTTCCAGTATAAGTTTACAAATCAAGTCAGTCTCTTATACAAAAACTTATACACACCTTCCTATGTCACCCTAGCTGCTCTCCCCCTAATATGACAGCACACTCCTCTTCTCCACCCTGTATTCCTCGTGTCCATTCAACCAGCTCCTGTCCCCCTCTGCCTTCTCATCTTGCCTCCAGACAGGAGCCGCCCACATAGTCTCATCTGTCTACCTGAGCCAGGAAGCTCATTCCTCATCAGTATCATTTTCTGTTTTATAGCCCAGTCCAATCCCTGTTTGAAAAATTGGTTTCGGGAATGATTCCAGTCTTGGGCTAACAGAGGGTCTGGGGGCCATGATCTCTGTGGTCCCTCCAGATTCAGTCAGACCATTAAGTCTGGTCTTTTTATGAAAATTTGAGGTCTGCATCCCACTGTTTTTCCACTCCATCAGGGGTTCTTTGTTGTATTCCCTGTCAAAAAAAAGAAAAAAAAATTTTTTTTTTTTTTCAAGGCAGTCAGCAAAGATGTCATTTGAAGGACTAAGGTGTGCCTGGCCCAAGCCATAGTATTTTCAATTGTCTCATATGCATGTGAAAGCCAGACTATGAATAAGGAAGACTGAAGAATAGTTGCTCTTGAATTACGATGTTGGCAAAGAATATTGAATATGCCGTGAACTTCCAGAAGAGCCAACAAATCTATCTTGGAATAAGTACAGCCGGCTCCTTGGAAGTGAGGATGGCGAGACTTCGTCTCATGTACTTTGGACATGTTATCAGGAGGGACCTGTCCCTGAAGAATGGCATCATGCTTGGTAAGGTAGAGGGTCAGTGAAAAAGAGGAAGACCCTCAAGGAGATGCATTGACACACTGGTTGCAACAATGGGCTCAAACATAATAATAACTGCCATATAGCCCAGGACCGGGCAGTGTTTCTTTCTGTTGTACACAGAGTCACTATGAGTCAGAACCGACTGGACTGCACCTAACAGCAACAACAAGCCAACCAGATAGCCATCCATTCACACATTCATTCAACTTTTGGGATTTAGCATAGCAAAATGGGCTGCAAGTGGAGTCAGTAACATGAATAGGCCCTGGAGAACAAGGATCTAAGATATAAGAACAGGGAAGCAGGGAGGGGAGTGGGCAGAGGAACGTGTGACGTAACTGAGGTCATGTAGGTAACGCTCGTCTCGCAGTGCTTGAAATTTAAGTGCTTGTTAATGTTTCTAACAAGAAAAACAAGTAATTTTAATGATTAGAGTGTATCTATCTTAAGATATGCCAAAACCCTGCCCCATTTCTTGGTATTAAAATGATTTCCAATTTCCACTTGTTATACTTCTACAGTAAAGTACATCTTTGTGCTTCCAACAATTTTTTTTTTTATTGTACTTTGGATGAAGGTTTATACAACAAACTAACTTCTCATTAAGCAACTAGTACACACATTGTTTTGTGACATTGGTTCCCAACCCCACGACATGTTAACACTCTCCACTTCTCCACCTTAGGTTCCCCATTACCAGCTTTCCTGTCCCCTTCAGCCTTCTTGTCCTTGCCCCTGGGCCGGGGTGCCCATTTAGTCTCGTTTTGTTTTATGGGTCTGTCTAATCTTTGGCTGAAGGGTGACCTCAGAGGTGATTCATTACTAAGCTCTAAGGGTGTCCGAGGGCATATTCTTAGGGTTTCTTGAGTCTCTGTCAGACCAGTAATTCTGGTCTTTTTTGTGTGCGTGTGAGTTACAATTTTGTTCTACATTTTTCTCCAGCTCTGTCTGGGACCCTCTGGCTTGAATTTCTGGTAGTTCCCTGTTGATGTACTGCTGTAAACATTTTTGAATTATCTTTAGCAAAATTTTACTTGCATGTGATATTAATAACATTGTTTGATAATTTCTGCATTCTGTTGGATCACCTTTCTTTGGAATGGGCGCAAAGTGGATCTCTTCCAGTCGGTTGGCCAGGTAGCTATCTTCCAAATTTCTTGGCATAGATGAGTGGACACTTCCAGCACTCCATCCCTTGTTGAAACATTTCAATTGGTATTCTGCCAATTCCTGGAGCCTTGTTTTTCACCAATGCCTTCAGTGCAGCTTGGACTTCTTCCTTCAGTACTATTGGTTATTGATCATATGCTACATCCTGAAATGGTTGAATATCTACCAATTCTTTTTGGTACGGTGACTTCGTATATTTCTTCCATCTTCTTCTTCTTTTTTTTTTTTGATTGTGCTTTAGGTGACAGTTTACAGCTCAAGTTAGTTTCTCATACAAAAGTTTATACACCTTCTTATGTAACCCTAGTTGTTCTCTCTGTAATGTGTCAGCACACTCCCCCTTTCCACCCTAGGTTTCCTGTGTCCATTCAACCAGCTCCTATCCCTTTCTGCCTTCTCATTCCACCTCCAGACAGGAGCTGCCCATTTGTGTGTATATACTTGAACTAAGAAACATATTCTTCATGAGTATTATTTTATGTTTTATACTCCATTAGCTTCTGGGCTAGTATATAGGGTCAAGAATGGCTTAATTCACATGCCCTATTGATGGGGACAGCTGGAAGGTAGGGCTCTACAGGGCCCCCTCCCTCTATAAGTCCTCTTAGTGCCTATCCATGTGGTCCCCCCAGGAGGGTTGTTGATTTTTCTTTCTTTTTTTTTTTTGACATGATGACTCAGGATTCCAAGAGACTAATGTGGAAGCTGCAGTTTCTTTCTTTAAAAAAGAAAAATTTTATTGTATTTATTGTGCTTTAGGTGAAAATTTACAGCTCAAGTTAATTTCTCATTGAAAAATTTATATACATATTGTTATGTGGCCCTATTTGCACTCCCTACAATGTGACAGCACACTGACCCTTTCCACCCCAGGTTTCCCACATCCATTCAGTCAGCTCCTACCCCTTTCTGCCTTCTCATCCTGCCTCTAGACAGGAGCTGCTTCTTTGGTTTCGTGTATCTGCTTAAACTAAGAAGCACACTCTTCACGAGTATTGTTTTATGTTTTACAGTCCATTCTAATCTTTGTCTGAAGAGTTGGCTTCAGAAATGGTTTCAGTTCTGGGTTAACAGAGTCCGAGGGCCATGTCTTCTGGGGTTCCTCCAATTTTAGTTGGACCATTAAGTCTGGTCTTTTTACGTGAATTTGAGTTTTGCACCATACTTTTCTCCTGCTCTGCCAGGGACTCACTGTTGTGTTCCCTGTCAGGGTGGTCACTGATGGTAGCTGGGCACCATCTGGTTCTTCTGGTCTCAGGCTGATGAAGTCTCTGGTTTGTGTGATTCTTTTGTCTCTTGGGCTAATATTTTCCTTGTGTCTTTGGTGTTGTTCATTCTCCTTTGCTCTAGGTGGGTTGGGACCAATTGATGCATCTTAGATGGCTGCTCGCATGCTTTTAAGACTCCAGACGCCACTCACCAAAGTGGGATGCAGAACATTTTCTTAATAAACTTTGTTATGCTAATTGACCTAGATGCCCCCCAGGACAATGGTCCCCAGACCCCTGCCCCTGCTATTCTGTCCCTCGAAGTGTTTGGTTGTGTTCAGAAAACTTCTTAGCTTTTGGTTTAGTCCAGTGGTGCTGACTTCCCCTGTATAGTGTGTTGTCCTTCCTTTCACTTAAGATAATTCTTGTCTACTATGTGAGTGAATTTCCCTCTCCTTCCCTTCCCACCCTCATAACCATCAAAGGATGTTTTCTTCTGTGTTTAAACCTTTTCTTGAGTTCTTGTGATAGTGGTCTCATGCAATATTTGTCCATTCGCGATTGACTAATTTCACTCCGCATAATGCCTTCCAGAGTCATCCGTGTTATGTTTCTTGGATTCATCGTTGTTCTTTATTGTTGCATAATATTCTGTTGTGTGAATATGCCGTAATTTGTTTATCCATTCATCCATGATGGGCACCTAGATTTTTTCCATCTTTTTGCTGTTGTGAACAGTGCTGCAATGAACATGGGTATGCCTATATCTATTTGTGTGACAGCTCTTATTTCTCTGTGATACATTCCAAGGAGTGGTATTGCTGGATTGTATGGTGGCGTAGTGGTTAAGTGCTACAGCTGCTAACCACAAGATCGGTAGTTCAAATCCACCAGTCACTCCTTGGAAACCATATGGGGCAGTTCTGCTCTGTACTGTAGGGTCCTTATAGAGCAGAATCGACTCAATAGCAACGGGTTATTATGGGTTATGGTACTTCTATTTCTAGCTTTTTAAGGAAGCACGAAATCAATTTCCAAAGTGGTTGTACCATTTTATATTCCCACCAAACCAAAAACAAAAACCAAACCCGTTGCCGTCAAGTCGATTGCGACACATAGCGAACCTATAGGACAGAGTAGAACTGCTTCATACGGTTTCCAAGGAGCGCCTGGTGGATTTGAACTGCTGATCTTTTGGTTAACAGCCGTAGTTCTTAACTACTATGTTACCAGGGTTTCCATATTTTCATATTTCCACCAGCAGTGTATAAATATTCCAGTCTCTCTACAACCTCTCCAACATTTATTATTTTGTGTTTTTTTGATTAATGCCAGCCTCGTTGGAGTGAGATGGAATCTCATTGTAGTTTTGATTGGCATTTCATTAATGACTAATGATCATGAGCATTTCTTCATGTATCTGTTAGCTGCCTGAATGTCTTCTTTGGTGAAGTCTCTGTTCATATCTTTTGCCCATTTTTTGTTTGGGTTATTTGCCTTTTTGTTGTTGAGTTTTGCAGTATCTTGTAGATATTAGAGATTAGACCCTGATCTAATTTTTTCCCAGTCTGTAGGTTGTCTTTTTACTCTTTTAGTGAAGTCTTTTCATGAGCATAAGTGTTTGATTTTTAGGAGCTCCCAGTTATCTAGTTTCTCTTCTGGTGTTTGTTCATTGTTATGTTTTGTATTCTGTTTATGCCATGTATTAGGGCTCCTAGTGTTGTCCCTATTTTTTCTTCCATAATCTTTATCATTTTAGATTTTATATTTAGGTCTATGATTCATTTTGTATTAGTTTTTGTACATGGTGAGGTATGGGCCTTGTTTCATTTTTTTTTTTTTTTTTTGCAATGGATATCCAGTTATGCCAGCACCATTTGTTAAAGAGCCTGTCTTTTCCCCATTTAATGGACTTTGGGCCTTTGTCAAATAAGCTTCTAACTTTTTAATGTATTTAATGTATTATTGCTTCAAATAAAAGAGACCTAAATCAAAGTATGTTAAGGAAAAAGAGGTGAACTTATTAATTTGTGGGACTGATAGAAGTGAGGCTGTCTTCAAAATTCCTGGCTTCAGGTCCTCCATCCTCTTAAGGATTGTGATCTCTCTCTATTTCTCAACTCTTTTCTCACTTCCTAGACCAGTTTCTCTGAGTCTAGAGGCTTGGTCACTGGCAGCTACAGACTGACAGCCTTGGAGCATGAAAAGATAAAACCTTTCGCTACTTAGATCCAGAATAGGAAAAGAAAAAAAAAAAAAAAGAGAGTGAGAGAGAGAGAGGGCTGTCCCTGTCCTGGTATGAGTCACATATCTACCTCAGTCTATTTACTTTCCCTGACTGGCTCAGCGTGTGTCATGGGACCATGCCCTGAGGGGAGAAAAGCTGTGACTGACATGTCCCTCCAGGAATGAGATGTTGAAATCCAACTACATAATTATTTTCTTAGGGCAGAAACTTAAGAATGGAATTATATTGGATCAAGGTCATTAACAGTATACCAAAAACCAAACCAAACCCATTGCTCTCAAGTTGATTATGACTCATAGAGACCCTATAGGACAGAGCAGAACTGTCTCATATGGTTTCCAAGGAGCGCCTAGTAGATTCAAACTGCTGACCTTTTGGTTAGCAGCCATAGCTCTTAACCTGGGTTTTCATTAACATTATAGAGACATTTAATATATACATATTGCCAAATTAATCTCCATTCTTGCCCTGTGTCTTTTTTGCAACCTTTCTTTGGGTCTCCATTCCTTGGTTTCTACCCTTCTGGAGATGTGACCCCCTCGGAAAACCTCTGCATGTTCCTCAGCTTTGGCCCATTTATCTTAGTGTGCTGTTCCACTCTCTATCTTCTACTCTGATCAAATTCTTGGTCTTAATACTTCTTCCCAGCCCTGACCTAAGGGTGTCAGATCCTGGCATGACAAGAATTATGACCATGCTTATAAGCCTTAACCTAGGGAACAAATAAACTGCTTTTTAAAAGCAGACCCTAGATCCTTGGAGCAAGTATATCTCTGTGCCCCTGGCCTAGGAGCAAGCCAGGAGCTCCATCAAACCATGTGGCCTATAAATGGGCCTGACTATCTGGAGGAAGCCCTGATCCTCATGGAAGAGCAAACTTTCCTAATATTTACCTATGTCTTTTTTAGTGATTGACTGCCATCTTCCACTCTGCCTTGTTGAAATCAATAGGAGACTTACTGAAGTGAAAATGAAATCAATATTTAATTCCCACAGGTAAGAGATACTGCTATACCCTAGGTTTAACTGCCAACTTCCCCCAACTCCAAAGAGTGATAAGAGCTAGATGATCTCAGCCTCACAGCCCAAACTATGCCTGTCATTTCTTCCATAGCAATTTACTGCATTCCTACTATGTGCCAAGCATTGCATGTACATTTTTACCAAATCCACCCTGTGACCCTAACCAGTGATTTAGTGACTGAATATTAAATACATGGCAGATAAAGTGCTAAATACTTCAAATGTACTATCTCATTTAATCCCATAATCACACTTTCACGTATATATCATTGCCCCATTCCACAGATGAAGAAATTGAGGCACAGACAATTTAAGAAGTTTGCCCTGTTACAACACTATAGAGCCAGAATTTGAACCCATGTCTGGCTAATTCTAAACCTCAGTTTATTAACCACTCTTCTTTACCACCTCCCATATCACGAATGGGGAAACTGAGGTTCAGAAATGACGTTCACAAGGCCATTCACAGCTAGTATATGGATTCCTGTGCTTCCCTTCCCCTTCATAAATTTCAATGAAATATGAGTTAAATACTTTTATCCCATTTTCCTCATTTATTCAGGAGCTATACTAAACAAGGAGCCCTCGTGGCGCAGTGGTTAAGAGCTCGGCTGCCCACCGAAAGGTCAGCAGTTCTAATCTACCAGCTGTTCCTTGGAAAACCTGTGGGGGCAGCTCTGTTTGTCCTATGGGGTCACAACAAGTTGGAATTGACTCATAGGCAATGGGTTTGATTTGGTGTACTAAACAAGGCACTGTTCTTGATCCTGTAAGAAACATAAAGTTGAGGCTACAGACCTTGTCCTTACAGAGTTTACAGTCTAGTTGAGAGCACTGTGACAAACAGGAACAAAGCACAATATGTGAGAACCAGACAAGGTTCAGGCGGTGAATCCATTAGGATACCTTTGACTACAGTGACAGAAAACCATGATTTAGATTGACTTGAACCGTAATCCCATATAACATAGGCAGGGTAGCTCTGCGGCTGGCTAGTTAACCATCTCAGCCTCACAAGGATATAGCTAGCTACAGGTTCTTTCCCTCTTTCCACTTGTGCATCCTTGTTTTGTTGCTTTGTCCTTGGCCAACCTCTCACATTATTGCAAGAAGTAACAAAAATAAAAAGTTGCAGTCAAGTTGATTCTAATTCTTGGCAACCCTATGCCTGTCAGAGTAGATCTGTGCTCCATAGCATTTTCAATAGCTGATTTGTTGGAAGTAGTTCACCAGCCCTTTCTTCCCAGGCACGTCTGGGTGGACTTGAACCTCCAACCTTTCGGTTAGTAGCTGAACATGTTAACGGTTTGCACCACTCAGGGACCAACAAATCCTTCGTTGCTGTTGTTAGCTGTCTTCGAGGAGGCCCCCCGACTCATGGCAACCCTAAGCACAGCAGAATGAAATGCTTCCCAGTCCTAGGTCGTCCCCCTGATCAGTTTCAGATTGAACAATTGTGATTCATAGGGTTTTCATTGGCTTATTTTCAGAACTAGATCACCAGGCCTTTCATCCCAGTCTGTCTTAGTCTGGAAGTTCTGTTGAAACCTGTTCAGAGTCATAGCCACAGCCAAGCCCCCACTGGCAGACAGGTGTTGGCAAGGCTCCCCTAAGTTTAAGAACCACTAATTTAGGCAGTTATGGTCTGCAGCTTGAATCTAGCGTGGCAGAAAATGGAGCTTCAGCTGAGTTCATTTTTTTTTTTAGAATAGACTTGGCAAGATGAAAATAGTATTTGAAAGTGATGTACCCAGCAACAGTGTCCAGAATGTAGCTGGATTTAAGCTTATCATCTACTTGTGTCTGCTGGTTCCATGAGTAAGGCAGGAGTTTCCTCCTATCTTGTTAATGCATGTTGAGATATACAGGTTTTACTGTGGCCTACTTTGGCTGTCGCTGCCCCTGGGCTTGGAGCTGCTACACTAGGCTGGGGAAACTGTATCGGCAAATACTATTTTCTTTCACAAGGCTGGAAAAAAGAAAATTATGATTTAATGTAACCACCTCTCCTGGTTGGTAAAAGCATAAAAGTGTGTTTATTAGCAATTTTTCAAGGATTGATAAGATTCTATTCCAATCAGTAAACATGACTGAGTGACCACTAGTTGTCGGTTGCTGGGCTGACATTGCAATACACCATGCAGAAGCAACCAGAAAAACAGATGATGAAAAGAATGTACAATTAAGCACAGCTTAATAGGCCTTAGATGATTGGGAAGGCACATTGGCTACTATAGGATCATTACTTATTATGTATTTTATTTTTCTGCTTTTCCTTTTGTTTTTTATCAAAATTAAGTGATTGAGTGCTATATAAACCTGCGTTACTAAGCAGGTTATTTGAACGGGCTCTTGGCAGATAGGATGCAATTTTATGCTTGAGTACAACTAGTAAAAGAAAAAACAAATTTTTCAGAAAAGACCTAACAGCAGCCTCCACCCCCGAATTAACTGTCCCTTTGCCAAATAATGCAAAATTTGGTTCCTTCTCATGGACCTCTAAAATTAACTTTCAGATGATTGATTCTTATAGATGAGATCTGGGATTCTAAATACCCAGAGGCCATAGACTATGTCTGTTCAGGTGATTTATTGTCCCCAGACCAGGCACAGAATGGTGGGTTACAATAGTTGAGTAGGCCACACTGCTCTTCACCAAGATAGATCTTAAAATTTACTCCCAGCCTCTAGCATGGCTTTGTTCGAGCTCCTGAAAAAAATATTTCCCTAGAACAGAGTATGTGCATAATTTCCTGAAAAAGAAAATGTGTATGTCACCTTAGAACCAGGATATTCTTCTACATGTCTTGCTGAAGTTTGTCCTCCTTTCTTTTAATCCGGTTTCTTATTACCCACTGTCTTAGTTTCTTAGTGGTGTTGTAACACAAATACCACAAATAGGTGGTTTTAACAAACAGAAATTTTATTTTCTCACAGTTTTGTTGTTGTGTATCACCGAGTTGGAAACCCTGGTGGTGTAGTAGTTAAGTGCTACAGCTGCTAACCAAAGGGTCGGCAGTTCGAATCTGCCAGGCGCTCCTTGGAAACTCTATAGGGCAGTTCTACTCTGTCCTATAGGGTCACTATGAGTCAGAATCGACTCGACGGCACTGGGGTTTTTTTTGTTTTTGTTTTTTAATCACTGAGTTGATTCCAACTTGTAGAGACCCTGTATGACAAAATAGAACTGCACCACTGGGTTGTAATCTAACAGGGGCAGATTGCCAGGCCTTCTCTCCCAAAGAGCTGCTGGTGGCTTCGAACCATAGACCTTTCTGATAGCGCTTAACCATGGTGTCACCAGAGCGCAAGTGGGTGGTTTAACAAACAGAAATTTTATTTTTTCACAGTTTAGAAGACTAGAAGTCCAGATTCAGGTGCTCCCTCTAGGGAATGTCCCTCTCTCTGGTGGCTCTGGGGGGAAATCATTGTTTCAGCTTCCTTGGAGATCACTTGGAATCTATCTTCCTCTATTTTTGAGTGCTCATGTGTCTAATCTGCTTTCTTTTATAACTCAGGAGTAATTGAGAGCACACCCCACACCGCTATGGCCTCATTGACATAACCAAGAAAACCCTACTCCCAAATGGGATCACACCTATAGGTATAGTGAATATGATTCCAGTACATACTTTTGGGGGACACAATTCAATCCATAACACCCACTGACAACATGGTAAAGGCAAACAACTAGAATGAAGGAAAAAAATATTTTAAGCACTAGAAATATTTCAGCTTTTAGAGTTCATTAGAATTGTAAATGACATTGGCACTACATTGAATTTCAAAGATAGCCTGTCTTTTTAGTCATTAAAATATCTTGTGTCTCTCTGTGGTACACAGATATTCTCTGTATATTCTGTTTTTTTCTCTACTTTCATCAGCATAACAAAGACAACTAGCAATTTATAAATCATTTTTATATCCGTTATCATATTTGTTCCTCCTAATAACTTGGCAGAATCAATTTTCTTATTATATTCCCATTTTAAAAAATGAGGAAATAGCTATAATCAAAAAAAAAAAAAAGACAATGGTAAGTGTTGGTGAGGCTGTGGAGAAATTAGAACACTCATACACTGCTGGTGGGAGTGAAATGGGAGCAGCTACTTTAGAAAATAGTGTGATGATTTCTCAGAAAGTTAAAAATAGAGTTATAATATGATCTAGCAATTGCACTTATAGGTATAACCCAAACCAAACCCATTGCCGTCAAGTCGATTCCAACTCATAGGGACCCTACCGAAAACATGTATTCAAACAAAAATTTGCACATGAATGTTCACAGAAGCAGTATTCAAGGTAGCCAAAAAGTGGAAACAACACAAATGTCCATCACCTGATAAATGGATAGACAAAATGTGGTATATCTGTACAATGAAATGCTATCAAACAATAAAAAAAAAAAAGCACTAATAAATGCTACACTATGGATAAACTTTGAAAATATTCTGTTAAGTGAAAGAAGCTAAACAAAAATACGTATTGTATGATTCCATTTGTATAGAATGTCCAGATAGGCAAATCCATACAGACAAAGGGCAGTGATAGAACTCTCACAATTCATGTGGGAGATCTGGGTTCAATTCCCACCAGTACTAGATGGTGTGTTGCTATAATGCTGAACAGGTTTCAGCCAAGCTTCCAGACTAAAACTAGGCAAAAAGGCCTGGTGACCTATTTCTAAAAATCATCCATCCAATGACAACCCTATGGATCACAACAGTCATGGGGTTGGGGCAGGACCAGGCAGCATTTTTTCGTTGTGCATGGGGTCACCGTGAGTCAGGGGCCAGCTTGAAGTCAGCCAACACGAAAACACAACATACAGAGAGAAACTACATTAGTAGTTACCAGGGGCTTGGGAGTGACTACTAATAGATTTCTTTTTGGAGTGATAAAAATGTTTTGGAATTAGATAATGGTGACTGGGGCACAACTTCGTGATTATACTAAAAGCTACTGAATTATACACTTTAAAATGGTGAATTTCATGGTATGTGAATACTATATGATATCAGGTTGAATTAGAGGAAATTGCCATTTTTCTTGGTCAAAAATCATCAAGTATCCACCTTCCTTTGAATTGCTTCTTCTCTTCTTTAGGTCTCGGTTTTAAAAAGTACCTCCTCCAAGATGTCTCTTACCCCACCTTCTTAGCAGGCTTGAATTCCTCTTACGCTCTTTTGCAGTTTTCTGTTGGTTTCCTTCATAGTAATTTGTAGATAATTACAACTAAAATCAAATTGCAAATATTTATTTACTTATTTATTTACTGCTCTCCTTACCTGATGCTCGCCCCAAATATAAACTCTGTGAAGGGCAGAAATCTTGACTGTTCGGCTCACAGTTGTAGCACAGTGCTTGTCACCTCATACCTATGCTAAGGTTTTGTTTGAATGAATGAATGAATAAATGAATGAATAAGCAAAACGACAAATGAATAAACCAGAAGCAAGTATACTGGATCATCTCTGAAACCCGTATTTCTATGTGAGAGTCGGTTTTACAGAAATGGTTAAGAGCACACGTTTAATAGGAGACAAACCTCAAGTTTCCACCACTTACCATGTGACCCTTGGCAAAGGACTTTACCCCTCTCTAACTTTCAGTTACGTTGTCTATAAAACAGGTTTATCAGAGCACCTAGTAGACTCAATACATGAGCAGGAAGCAGAATAACCAGGCATTATTGGTGGGGAAGGCAATAGAGGAAGGATAATTCAGGAATTTATTGGGAAAACAAAGGCTTAAGTCAGGGCTGACCAGAATGTTTTCAAAGGACAAATCCTGCTTCACTCAGCTCATGGGCCTGCTTGGAAACCCTGGAGGATGGCATTATCCTGAGGCCACTTTGTGTGTGCTTTTCACTTTCTCTTGCACACTCAGCTAATTGCTTTGGCAGCAATTCTGCCACCAGGCTGCCAGCCTAGGGAACCTGCCTATTACGGATATTAGTAGTTCAAATCCTTGCTCTAAGAAGATGACAATCCAGGAATCAGGAAAGATCCACCCTTCTGATTTTATGGAGGACAATTTGGCAAGAGACTTAGCAGAATTCTGTGGAGATACCTTTGGGAAGCAATAAATCAACACATAAATCTGTAGCCATGGTGAGCATTTGCCACGTGGGACAGAAGATAAAATGCAGGTCTGAGGCCAGCGCTGCACTTGAGTTAGCTTTAACTGAGAGGCATGGATTCATCCCAGACCTTCTGCTGATCCAGCGAAATCTGAGTCTGAGTGTTCTCTTTGGGCTAGAAAGTTAGATTTTCCTTTTTTTTTTTTTTTAATTTATTTTGCTTTAAGCTTTCACTCAAGTCAGTCTCTCATACAAAAACTTACACACACCTTGCTATGCACTCCTAGCTGCTCTCCGCCTAATGAGACAGCACATTCCTTCTCTCCAACTTACATTCCTCATGGCCATTCAACCAGCTCCTGTCCCCCTCTGCCTTTTCGTCACGCCTCCAGACAGGAGCTGCCCACATAGTTTCGTGTGTCTACTTCAGCCAAGAAGCTCATTCCTCACTAGTATCATTTTCTGTCTTACAGCCCAGTCCAATCCCTGTCTGAAGAGTTGGCTTTGGGAATGGTTCCAGTCTTAGGCTAACAGAGGGTCTAGGGACCATGACCTCTGGGGTCCCTGCAGTCTCAGTCAGACCATTAAGTCTGATCTTTTTACAAGAATTCCAGGTCTGCATCCCACTGTTCTCCTTCTTCATCAGGGATTCTCTGTTGTGTTCCCTGTCAGGGCAGTCATCGGTGGTAGCCGGGCACCATCTAGTTTTTCTGGTCTCAGGCTGATGTAGTCTCTGGTTTATGTGGCCCTTTCTGTCTAGATTTACCTTAAATCAGAGACTTTCCCTATCAAAATGCAAACATATAACTTCCACAAGGACAGCACAAAGAAACCTAGATGTGAAGCTCTTGGTGATTACTGTAGCCAGGAGGCAGTATGTTCATTGTTGTCCAGAAAGGACAGTGTAATAATGGTTTGGGGAAGCATCTGACCTCGTCTAACTTCACAAGGGGGAAGGAGAATCAAGGTCTGTAGCCCAAGACTGATTCCTGTGAGGCGGAGGTCAGTCATGCCTTCTCGCTGGACCATCTTTACCAATTCTGACACCAACCATCTCTCCCACAACACTCTGTACTTGCTGGGTTTGAAATTCATTGTAATGGCCACACAGAACTCACAGACAATAATCACAACTATGGGGTTTATTAGGGAAGTAACAGTTACAATTCAGGCTCAGGAACACTCAGGTTACAGTTGTTGCGTCAGGACAGCCTCTTCCCAGCCATTCTCACAGGCATACCTCCCCTTGGCCCTCAGCCTCTGCCCAAAGGCATTCAGCTTTCTCTCTTCATGGGCCAGAAAACCCACGCCGTCTCCTGCTGCCAGGTCTCTGCTGTGGGATCTCTCTGCCTTCAGTGTTACAGTTCTCTCTCTCTTTCTCTCTTGCTTCTAGAAGCTTCTCAGCACAAGGATCCTGTCTCCAAAGACAAACTGACTCTTCTTCCTTGATGGTGGTGGGATCCTCTCTTTTCCCAACTCTGGGGTGACTCATTTCAAGCCCAGTGGGATGGCAAAACTGACCAATCCCTTTGGTGGGCCACAATTACCCTATCACAGGGTCCAGACCAATTACTTGGATGGAGGTTACAAGACCATGGTGAAAAAGGCCACATAAAAGTGACCCATTGCACCGCAGGCAGATTTGAGTTAAAATTCCAGGCCTGTCACTTATAAAAACAGAGAGCATACACTTGGATTTAAATCAGATGGAAAGAATTCTGGCTTCGAAATCAGATCGGCCTCTAAATTACTGGATGGGGGATTTTAAATGGTTATGAACATGCATGAACCAGTGTTCTCATCTGTAAGCTGGCAATATTGATGTTCCAAGCAACTCTTAAGTTGCAACTGAAGATCACTTTCAAGGCTTAACTTACCTGGAAAACTACCTGTTCTCATGGTCCCTGTACCTCTTATATTCTAATTTAAAAAATAAATAAAGTTGCTGTCAGGTTGATTTCAACTCATGGTGATCCCATGTGTGTCAGAGTAGAGCTGTGTTCATAGGGTTGTCAATGGTGGGTTTTTTGGAAGTAGTTTTTTGCCAGGCCTTTCTTCTGAGGCTCCTTTAGGTGAATTAGAACCTCCAACCTTTTAGTTAGCAGCTGAATGGGTTAACCACTTGTACCAACCGAGGACTCCTAATACTTACAATTTATTACTACTGTTGTTCTTCCACCGGCATGAGTGTTTCTCAACCCTGGTTTCATCACAGCCCCCCTAAGTAGCATTATTGATGTATTTTTTTCCTTAATTGTGCACGCCATTCCTCCAATGATATTTTAATACCATGGATATTCTGTATATCCACTTATATACTGTGGTCCTTTTAAGGGTCATAAACCATTGCAAGATCTAGATATTTTGCCCACCTGGAAGCAATGTTTGCCCCCTTGAGCACATACAGTTTAGAGGATAAATTATATGTTAGCAAGAAATAAGTAACCTCAACGTATAGCACGTAAGAAATGCACAAAGGCATTTATTGGATGGGTGGGTAGGTGAATCGATTGATTGTTGAGGATTAACTGACAACCATGTAAAGAAGTGACCTGCTATTATGCCTGCTACATTGCAAGTAGGAAATACATATTTGCTCTCACTTCTCAAAATCTACCTGAACCTTCCAATAGACCTTATCAAAATCATTTCAGGTTTTATTTTTTATGTTTTTATCTCACCCAGTCTGTTGACACATTGAGGGCAGAGACCACATCAATTGCCTACTCCTCTGCATCACCTACCACGTCTGTTGACTGTTTAATGAATAAATAAATAAAAGGAAGAATTAAATCAAGTTTAAACTCATCCTTGGTTGGAACAATTCCAAGAGTCTACTGATATTCCCATCAGCACAGGAGGAATACATAATACCTTTGCTCAAAAGAACCATTTCTGTCTCATTACAGTAATTCACGTCTGCCACTCAGAAGCCCTCTGTTCATTACCAGCTAACCAGGTGCCATCAAGTTGACTCTAACTCATGGTGAACCCACGTGTCAGAGTAGAACTGGCTCCACACAGTGTTCCATGGCTGAATTTTTGGAAGTAGATCACAAGACCTTTATTCCAAGGCACCTTTGGGTGGACATAAACCTCCACCCTCTCGATTGATGTTAACCATTTGCAGCCCTCAGGGGCTTGTGTACATTATAGTAGCAGCTTGTTTAACTCATATTTGAACCCCAAGGTCTCTGGGATGAGAATGGTATATCTTTCCAAAAAGAGAACTTTGCCCTGGGAGTTTGGACACAATTCAAGAAGGGCCAATTAAAATTCTTTATTCTAATTGAATCTATGGTATCTCAAGTGGGGAGAGGGGATGAGTTAGGGGAGGTGGTAGTGATTGGGAGGGAACACAAGGGAACTTCGAGGGTTCTGGAAATGTTGTTTCCTGATGTGGATACTGGTTATATGATTGTATTCACTTTGTGACAATACATAAGCTATATACTTATAATGTGTATTTTTCTCCAAATGTCCATTATACTTCAAATAAAAGAAAGAATAACAAGGCCAAGGAATAAGATCTGAGCCTGTAAGAACTAGCTGCTTAGGCAAGTCACTTTTCTTCTCCGAGATTAAGTGTCCTCCTTTAAAAAGTAGAGGTAATAATAGCACCTACCTCACATACTTGTGAGAATCAATGAAATACAGTATATAAATCACTTAGCCAAGTGCCTGGTCCATTCATTATTATCTGTTATTAATAGTTGTTTTTATTCATTATCATTATCTCTATATTAACGTAACCCAAATTTACTGAGTCCAGACCAAAAGTATCAGTTAATCATTGTTAATTCATGTGAAATGAGGGGAAGATGAGACCTTCCCCCCTCCAACATTCTATCATGAAACTATTCAGACATAACAGAAAAGTTGAAGGAGTGGTACAGTGACCTCTCATAGACACACCCCCTGCATTCTACAATCCCTCTTTAGCTAGATTTTCTTTATCACGTATCCATCTACCTACCCATACACCAGACCATAGTCGGGCCTTTTGTTTCAAGGACCTGCCCATTGCCCAAGGATGGGAACTATGCAAATTAGTAAGGAAAACAATAGCACCAGCTTCAATAAGATGTCCCAGCTGAACTTACCAGAATGGAGCCGCCTCCTGTTGAATAATTCAGGTCTTCATATTCCTTCTTCTCAGCAGTCCATAAACAAAAGAACTTGCTGTGGGAAACGGAGGTAATACAACTTCCAGGCTACTGTGCCTCACCCAGTAGCAAATGAAAAACAAAGCCTTCAGTGTGACCTTGGCTTGGCCAAGAACATACACAGCAGAAGATGTAAATTCTTCCCAAGAGGTTCTGAATTCATGAATTAACGCTGACCTTGAATTTTTTTTTTTTTGAATTAGTCATATTTTCTCACTGAATTGTTACAGAAAATCTTAGAGGTCTATTTTTCTTGCAGGCAAGTTGTGTTTCTATATGCTAATGTTCCAGTAACGACTGTGTATCATTTGTGCAAAAAGAGCATTTGTTTTTGTTCTTGCTTTAATAAATCGCAGTTCTGCTTTAATGAACAAAAACAAATAATTTGTAATTGGTCCATTAATTGTTTACCTTTAAATGCCTTTGTAAGAGTAGCTTAATAAGCCATTGAAAAACATTCTCTTTTGCCAGCTGAACTACACTCTAGTAAACAACCCTTTTTCAGTGTGGGGAGGGGTTGTTTTGTTGTGTTTTAAAGCAAGAAAGCACTGAGAAGCTAAACTGGACTGGAATCTGAATCATTACCCACAGGCTCAATGCAAATTCCATTAACTGAAGTGTTAATTCATGAACCTAAGCGATGCCACAGATCCATAAGAAAACTCCAGAAAGCCTGGCCTCTCAGCACAGCCACCCACAGGTGAATTTTTAATAGTTAAGACAGTGTTTGTCAAACTTTGCTGCACAAAAGAATGACCTGGGAAGCTTTCAAAAATCCTGATAGTCAGGTAACAGCCCAAACCAATAAAATCAGAAAATCTGGAATGGGCACAAGGCATCAGTGTTTTTTAAAGATTCCCAGGTGATTCCAATGTATAGCCAAGTTTGGAAACCACTGGCTTAGGAAATTATCCTTCTGCCCAATCCACTCCGCCACATACCCAACATTAAAGAAAAAAAAAAAAAGACAAAATAGAGAAAAAAAATAAGCAAAAGCATAAACTCTCTCTTAACCGCATAGCAGAGACCTTGAGTGATGTAAATGGATAACACACTCAACTATTGGAAATTTGAGTCCACTCAGAGTTGCCTCCAAAGATAGGCTTGGGGTTCTCCTTTCAAAAAATTCAGCCATTGTAAACCCTGTAGAACATTATTCTACCCTGACACACATGAGATCGCTGTAAGAGTTGTCTCAATGGCGATTGGTTTGGTTTGGGGTTTTTAAAGCAAATACTAACGTAAGAGGTGCCATTCCTTTTGTTTTTTAAAATGCAACTGACTTGAAATCAGGTCTATCATTGAGTTAGCTTGAGGCAGAGTGAGTTTAGAAAAGATATTCTGAAAAGAAGCCTGAGGAAGACAGAGAAGAGGAGATGAGTGGGGGCCAGGGGCCAGAGAGTACAAGGACAAGGAGAAAAAGAGAATTAAAGCTATATCAAGTTTGTATCCTAGGCAATTCCAGCCAGTGCTGCTGACACCCCAGAGAATGACAGAGGGAAATATTTCTGAGGGAAAATCTAGACTACATTTGAATGGAAAACCTAAGGCAAAAGCATTTTCCAGAAATAGGGAATATGTATTTTCTGGGGAGTGCGTGAAGCAGACCATCTGTGAATCAGTCTAAAGGCCTCTTTGGCTCTTCTCCCAAACTTGACCATTTGGAATTGTCTCTCATTTGTGCAACTTAAGCTCTTCTAGTTCCTGATTGGATAATCTCTTGAAGGCCTTCAAAGGACTAGAGCATGAAAGTTGAACAGCCTGGCTTGGGTTGCATTTCAGATTTTGTCTCCTTGCTAAAAACCATGATCCTTACTTTTCTCATTTTGTGATGGGGAATCAATGGTTGGAGCTTTGTAAAGTTAATGTGAAGATTGAATGGAATCATAATTGAAAGCACTCATCATAGTGCCTGGAACTTTGTAGGGCTTTCTCTTTCTCTCTGTGTATATATGCACACACACACAAAGAGAAAGAGAGAGTGAGCCCTGTTGGAGCAGTGGTTAAGAGCTACAGCTGCTCTCTCGAAAAGGTCAGCGGTTTAAATCCACCAGCCACTCCTTGGAAACCCCATGTGGCAGTTCTACTTTATCCTGTAGGGTTGCTATGAGTTGGAATTGACTGGATGGCAATGGGTTTCATTTTTGGTTTTTTATATATATACGTAAATATTTATATATGTAAAACCTGTTGCTGTTGAGTTGATTCCGACTCATAGTGACCCAGTAGGACAGAGTAGAATTGCCCTATAGGGTATCCAAGAAGTGACTGGTAGATTCGTACTGCTGACCTTTTTGGTTAGCAGCTTAACGTTTACCCACTGCACCGCCAGGGCTCTGATACATGTATGTATAAACCAAAACGAACAAACAAAAAAGAACCATTGCCATCAAGTTGACTCCTACCCATAGCAATGCTGTAGGACAGAGTAGCAGTTCCACACAGAGTTTCCAAGGCTATACATCTTTACAGAAGCAGACTGACACATCTTTCTCCTGCGGAGCGGCTGATGGTTTCAAACTGCCGACATTTCAGTTAGCAGCCAAGAGCTTAACCACTGTGGTACCAGGACTCCTTGCAGGCATATGTAGACAGAGAACCATTGTCCATTTAATCTTCATATAATCTTGTAATCTTCATATAATCTTCATGTATTGTTTTTACTACAATAATATAATACATGATTGTATACTATTGTTATGCAAATATAACAATTCCGTGTTTTTCACGTGTACGATTTAGTGCTACCAATTACATTAATCGTGTTGGGCAACCATCACCAGAAATTGTTGCCAAATTTTTTATCACCATAGACAGAAGCTCACTGCTTCTTAAACTGTCAGTCTCCCTTTCCCCCTCCCTCCTGCCCCTGGTAACAACTAATAAAACTTTAGTCTCTTTACATTTGCCTATTCTAGATACTTCATACTTCATATAAGTACCGAAAAAAAAAAAAACCAAACCTGTTGCCATCAAGTCAAGTCTGACTCATAGCGACCCTGTAGGACAGAGGAGAGCTTCCCCACAGAGTTTCCAAGGAGCACCTGGTGGGTTTAAACTGCCAACCTTTGGTCAGCAGCCGCAGCACTTAACCACTATGCCACCAGGTTTTCCTCTTATAAGTAAAGTCATATAATATTTGGCCTTCTGTAGTCAACTTGTTTTACTCAGCATAATATTTTCAAGGTTCATGTTATAGCATGTACTGGGTGAGTAATATCTCACTGTCTGCACCATGTTTTGTTTATCCATTTCTCTGTTGATGGACATTTAGGTTTTTTTTCACCTTTTGGCTGTTGTGAATAGTGCTGCAATGAACACCAATGTACATGTGTCTCTTTGGGACACTGCTTTCTAATCTCTTGGATATATACCCAGGAGTGGAATTGCTGGATCACATGGTAGATCTATGTTTAATTTTTTAAAAGGAACCACAAAATTGTTTTCCCAAGTGACAGCATTATTTTGTGTTCCCTTCAGCAAAGGATAAAGGTTCCAATTTCTCCACATCTTCTCCAACATTTGTTTCCTGTTTTCTTGATCTTAGCCATCCTAGTGGGAGTAAAGTGGTATCTCACTGTGATTTTGATTTGCATCTCCAATGGCAAAAGGTTGGAGTGGCTAATGGCTCATACTCATAGCAACCCTATAGGGCAGAGTAGAACTGCCCCGTAGAGTTTCCAAGGAGTGCCTGGCAGATTTGAACTGCCGACCCTTTGATTAGCAGCTATAGCACTTAACCACTACACCACCATGGCTTCCAATGAGTTGGAATCAACTTGATGGCACTGGATTTATGGAGTGGCTAATGAGGACCCCTGGTGGTGCAGTGGTTAAGAGCTGGGCTGCTAACCAAAATGTTATCAGTTCAAATCCACCAGCTGCTCCTTGGAAACCCTATGAGTAGTTCTACTCAGTCCTATAGGGTCACTATGAGTCAGAATCGGCTCAACAGCATCGGGCTTGGAATCTTTACAGAAGGAGACTGCCACATCTTTCTCCCATAGAGCAGCTAGTGGGTTCAGTGGGCTCAAACCACTGGCCTTCTTTTGGTTAGCCGACTTGATGGTACCTAACAACAACAACGGCTAATGAACCCTATGGGGCAGTTCTACTCTGTCTTATAGGGTTGTTTTGAGTTGGAATCAACTTGATGGCAGTGGGTTTGGATTTTTGGAATGGCTAATGATGTTGTTTAACTTTTCATGTGCCGGTTGGTGCAGGGATCAATATATTTCGGTGTTTGTTGTTATCTAATCAAAGTGACTGAAATGTTTTATTCAGTTTCTCCAAAATTAGCTTTCTAAGCAGAGTGTAGAGAGAGAACGCATCCTTAAAAAGAACACTGGGCTATGGAAATGGGTGTGCTGGACCTGGCTCTTCCCTTCTCGTACCAGCTCACAAAAACTGACCATTAAGTTTTCAGGAATTTTGAGAGTTGGTTGTTAAACAACCATTATTAAAATTAAATTATATGAAATTACAATTAAATAAATTCTGTTAAAAACAAAAGTAATAAATACTCAAAGCTCATCATTTCCTAATTATCTTACCTCACCTACTCCTCACTTATGGACGATCTCATTATCCAAAATTTCACATTTACAACAACAGTAAAAAAACCTACTCTCTGACTATTTTGCACATTAACAACGTTCATCTGGCAGTAACAAATGACGAGGTGTGAGGAAATTGTAAGACTGGCTGTGATGGTTAAGTTTATGTGTCAACTAGCCTGGGCCCTGATTCTCAGTGGTTTGGCAGTTGTGTAATGAAGTAATTCGGCAGTTATGTAAGATGTAATCTGGCAGTTATATAATGATGTAGTCATCTTTCATTTTCTGATCTGATGTGATCTGAGAGACATAACTTGGTGCTACATAACAAATATCTCTTTAGGGGAAGAACTTATACCATTTTGAATCTAAAGCTTTCATATAAGTGTATGTGTATAGATTCTGGCTCTCCAGTTCCATGCACTAAACTACACTTAATGCAGCCACAACTCTCTGGGAGAGGAAGTGCTTTGTGACCAGGCATCTCCTATCACTTACTTGCATTTGATTCTGAAGCATCCCACAAAGGCAATTTCCTAACATTCATTTAAAGGCTATTACCACATGTTTACTGTAGTCAGGCTCTTGCTAGATACTAGGTATAATGGTGGATTAAACAGACTTGATCACTGCCCTTAGGGAGCTTACAATTGAGTAAAAAACACAGCACTAAATGACTAACATACAAATTAAATTATAAGTTGTGATCAGCGCTATGAAGAAAACTAACCCTTTAAGTTAGTTAGGATAGGTAATCCACCCAAATCTCAGCAGCTTAACATAACAAGGGTCATTTATCATTCGTGTCACAGTCCAATGTGGGTAAGCAGTGGGGACAGGGGTTGGCATGAGGGTGGGAAGCCCATGTGTTAAAGATTCCATGCAGTCTCTCATAGACCTTCCATTAAGCGGTACTGCCAATTCTAGAGCTTCATGTCTTCTCTGCATTCAGCTGGCAGATGGCGAAAGGGCAGAGCATTGATGGGGAAGGCTTCTATAGGAGGCCTGCAAGTGGCACACACCACTACTGCTTATAGTGTGAAAGCAAGGAGATTGAGAAGTGTTGTCCAGCTGAATGCCTTAGAAGAGTCTCTAGTTGGTTCTGCCACAGGGACAGAAATAGAGAACAGGGGTGAGATTGCCTTAGAATGGCCAGGAGGGTGTCTCTGAGGAAACGATTAAGAGCACAGGTTCTAGGCTCAGACTGCCTGGGCTTTCTGCCAGCTCTGCCACTTGCCAGCCGTGAGCCTGGATTTAGTTACCTAGACTCTCCACGCCTCATTTTCCTCAGCCATCAAATGTGGATAACAATAGAGTGGTTAAGAAAAATCAAAATAAAGAAGCCATGCAATCCATAAATAACATAGAGCCTTATTGGTTCATTCTAAGGATTCCATTGTCGTCGTTAACTGCTGTCACGAGTCAGCTCCAGGCTCACGGTGACCCCATGCACAACGGAATGAAAGGTTGCCGGTCCTGCACCATTTGCACGATTGGTTGCAGATTGGACTATTTTGCTCCATAAGGTTTTCATTGGCTGATATTCAGAAGTAGATCATTAGACCTTACTTATTATCTTGGTTCACCATTCTGGTAACCTTCTAAGGCAGAAACTGTTTTCATCAAATCAGATAAAAGTTCTGAAAAGTTCGGTGACTAGTGTAAAAATGTGCAGTTAATGACAAGGAAAATATGTGTTTGTTCATAGGCTTTTATGGAACCAAAATCTTCTGCAGGCTTACAAAATATTTCCTCTATACCTACTTTGAGTTGGTTTTATAAGGCATGAATGGGATTCCTATCTAAAGGAAGTCTACAGTAATCTCTTGGGAAGGTGCTAGCTATAATTCCACAATCAAGGTTCAAACAAGATGCCCTGAGTCTACAGAAGAGGTGGGTTTAGGATTGTTCCTTGTCTTCTAGATGTAAGAGACTGGCTGGGCTAAAGAGATTCGCTTTGACCAGAGTTAAGGATACAAGGCAGGATGGGTGTGGCCCAGATTGTGGGATGGGTAGAGGCATCTAGTGGCAATGGAGAGAAAGGAAAGAGAGAGATAGAAGAGACTGATTAAAGACATGCCAGAGCTCCTAACTCTGCTGACTTTAGAAACCTAACTTTGCCAATGAAAACAGTAACCAAAACACAAATTAAATATCCTTGGCAACGGTAAAAGACTTAAGCTTATTAACAATCTTCAAATAATTTATAATTAGAATTATTAAAAATAATTCTGAACAGGGGCATGAATATGCAAAGCTCTTTTTCATTCTCTTAATCCAGCCATTTCCAAAGAAGGCAGCTCTTTTTAAATATGAGCAAAACACCAGAGGGCCATAGGGTTGGGTGAGGAGGGGGGTGACTCTGAGAAATAAGCAGGTTGGATATTTAATGATTGATGTTTTCAACCCTTTGGAGTTCCTCCCCCACCACCCTCCATTTTTCTGGGGTGGGCGTGGGAAATAAATAAATAAACATGAAGAGTGCAGTTTGTGAAGATGTTTTTAGAAATACATTAAAATACGACAAGAAACTGGTAAGAGTGTTTATTTGCCTCTGGAGAAGTTGGTAGCAAGAAGGCAGCGAGGCTAACTTTTCTTGGTATACAATTATGTACCTCTTGAATTTTCAGAAGACGTGTAGTTAAATACATTTCTAGAAGTCCATTATTTTTGTGGCCAGGAAGGTAGCAAGATGTAAACAGAAAGATCATGGATTCAGACACTTAACTACCTGAGCCTGATTTTCCTCATTCACAGAACACAAGGAATAATTCTTAACTTGAAGGGTTTTTAATGAGGATTCAGGAGCATGTATATTTAATACCTAGGATGTTAGTGGATTCGCCATAAAAATAATTGTATTATTGAAAAGCAAAAGCCCTTTTTGATGGGCTGTAGCTAAATAAAACTTGCTCTGACTAAGTTTTAGGTCTCAAGAAGTTTTGCAAATAAATGTTATTGTTGTTAGCTGCTGTCAAGTTGGCCTCCAACTCATGGTGACCCCATGCAAAATGGAAGGAAATGTCTGGTCCTGAGTCCTCCCCACGATCGGTTGTGAATAGGACCAATGTGATCTATAGGTTTTCACTGCCTGATTTTCCGAAGTGAATCCTTGGTCTATCTTAGTCTGGAAGCTTCTCTGAAACCTATCCAGCATCATAACGACATGCGAGCCTACACTGACGGATGGGAGGTGGCTGCCTGTGGTGCACTGATTGATTGGGTAGTCAACAACATAAAGAAAGAAGGTCCTCTAGTAGTGATGAGGCACTTCTAAACCATGGGAGAATTCCACAATTGTAGGAAAGTAACCCTGGTAGAAGGGAGCCCTGATGGAACAGTGCTAAGCACTTGGCTGCTAACCAAAAGGTTGACAGTTTGAACCCACCAGCGGCTCTATGGAAGAAATATGTGGTGACCTGCTTCTGTAAAGATTACAGACTTGGAAGCCTTATGGGGCAGTTCTATTTGTCCTATACAGTCACTATGAGTTGGAATCAACTCAATGGCATTGGGTTAATCCTGGTAGGAGGACAGGGAAAAAGTTAGTAATAATAACAAATAACAATAGCCTAATATTTTAATATTATGTTCAGAAAACTTGTTTATCTGACCAAGGCCCAAGCTAATTTCATTCTTGTCCCATATATTTAAAAAGAGAATTAGAGGTTTGTATGTTTCAGTGGCTTGTATTGTCTAAATGTTATTGACATAGTCTAGGCATTAAACTATTATCATTTCTAAGCTCTGGATTAAGAAACTAATTACAAGGCTTTAATAGTTAAATCCTAGCTGCCAAATCTTATGAATATTGTAGTGCTATCTATAAGGCTGAAAAAACTGTTTGATCTGTTAACACGGTAACTGTTTTGTAAAAGCAATCTGTAAGGTTGTATTCATTCTTGGAAGCAGTCCTCAAGAATTGTGTTCAAATATGGCCATTGAAATCTGGGAAGCTTGTTATTAAAAGCATGACCAGCAAAGTGGTTAATTTTCCTGTGAGAAGATGTCAATTAACCCTAATAGAATTATTTTGGTGCTGATTTTGTTTAATCAAATATCACAAAATAATTGAGCTCTGAACAAATGGCTTATTGTAGAAACGTGCAGGTTGGCAAGAAAGATTGGAGAGTGCATTTAAATAATGCACATATATTAACAGTTACTTTTTTTTTTTTAATTAAAATGGGTAATTACCAAGGGACTTGGGGCTAAGTGTGTCAGTAGGATGTGTGGCCCTGACAGAGCTGCTTGGCTTCTCATCCAAGATGGAGTCAGATGCTCTGGAAGTGTGAACGCTTTGAGGTTTGAAGGGGGAGAAAACATTGCTTCTTATTCATCACGCACCAGATGTGGGTTTGAGCCTGGGTAGTGCAAGTGCTCTGCAGTTGGCTGGTAACCTAAAGGTTGGCAGTTTGAACCTACCCAGCAGCTCTGCAGAAGAAAGGCCTGGCAAACTGTTCCCATCAAGATTGTAGCCAAGAATTACAGCTCAGTTCTACTCTGAAACACATGAGGTGACCATGAGTCCGAATTGACTCGACAACAACCGGTTTGGGTTTTTTGGTAAGTAATGTATGTGGCTACATACAAAAAAGGAGAACTGTTTTGGTCATGAAACATCATAATTTTAAATTCAGGGGATCACGTACTATGAATCCATAGATTACAGGTTTGTTTATCATAAGCAATCCCCAAGAAACCAGGAACATCCTGCTGATACCATTCTTTGGGTAAGGACTCTCAAGTTAGCATATGTCATTAGTTTGTTCGCCAGGAGGTCTGTCTTAGCAAAAGAAGATTTGACTAAGAAGCCTTTCTTGTTCTTTCTGGAGGACATGCCCACACAGCCACTCACTCACCCCTCACTCATAAAGGAAGAGAATGAATTCAGGTCTATGCTAGCCATATTCTTCCTAAGACACCCCTGACATTACCTTCCTCTCTTCTTTCCTACAGAGGGTTGTTGCCCTCACCACTAAGCTATGGACACAATCTCTGATTTTTGTTTCTCTAACACCTTGCTATTAAAGTGTGGCTCTCAAACCAGCAACATCATTGGGGAATTTGTTAAAAATGCAGACTCTCGAGACCCCTACCCCAGACCAATGGAATTGGATTTTAACAAGATCTCCAGGGAATTTGTTTGCACATTGAAAGGTGAGAAGTGTTGTTTTCTAAGACACAAGTCTTTTCTGCCTCCGGGTCTTTGCACTTGACCTGTTACCTACTGTCCCTTATACTCACAAACCTGCCACTTTCCGTGGTTGGGTTCTCAACTTTCTGGTCACCGTTTAAAAATCACGTCTTCTGCCTGTCTCTTCTATCTAAAGGAGTTGCCTTCATGTTACGCTTTGTATTCAAAAAACAAAAACCTGTTGCTGTGGAGTTGGTTTAGAGTCATGACAACTCCATGTGTTACAGAGTAGAACTAACCTTCACAGGATTTTCTTGGCTATATCTTTACCAGATCACCAGGTCTTTCTTCCCCAGTGCTACTGTTGGGTTTGAACTGCCAACCTTTCAGTTAGTAGTCTGAGTGCAAATGGCTTGTACCACCCAGGGACCTTTTGCTTCGTATTAGCACACTATTTCCTGTTTAACACTTGCTATGGTATTTTTTTATGGTATATATTTTATTATTTTGTTGTATTGCTGTTGCTTTGGCTATCTCCTCTACTCTCAGCTCCTTGAGGTCAGAAGTCATATCCAACTTGTTCAGAAATTGTATTCCAGTAAACATACTGGGTGGTCGGTAAGTGGTTGTTAAATGAATAGTGTACAAACTGTTTCCATGATCTGGTGTCTGCCTGTGTCTGTATCTCCAGTTATCATTTTCTTCCTTTCTTCCTTGCTGTCTCTGTTTCACCTCAAATTAAACTACTCATCTTACTTTCTTAGTGCTGCTAGAGTAAAAATACCATAAGTGGGTGGCTTTAATGAACAGAAATTTATTTTCTCATAGTTTAAGAGGCTAGAAGTCCAAATTCAGGGCACCAGCTCTAGAGGAAGGCTTTCTCAGTTGACTCTTGGGGAAGGTGCTTGTCTCTTTTCAGCTTCTATTCCTCAATTCCTTGGCAATTTTCATGTGGCCTGGCATCTATCTTCCCCATCTGTGCTTCCTTGCTTCTGTGCCTAATTTGCTCCTTTTATATCTCAAAAGTGGTTGACTTAAGACATACCCTACACTGACACAAGCCTCATTAACTTAACAAGGAAAACCCATTCCCAGCTGGAATTATAACCACGGGTACAGGGCTTAGAATTTACAACACATATATTGGGGAGACGCAATTCAATCCGTAGCACTACTTATAGCTCCCATCCTCATTCCAATCCCTCAATCTAGCACTTTCATGCTGTCTTGCATTCACGCAAACTTACGCTTTCTGAATGCCTTTTCCCCATTTTGTCCCACTGAAGAACTCATATTCATCCTCAGAGCCCCTGCTCTAATATTCTAGAAAAGGAGGCTTAAAGACCAACTAGGAAACAATTGCATCTTTGATCAGATTGAATTTTAATGAGATTCACATGCAAATTTCCACCATGACACCGGTGTCTTATCGAGGGAAAGGGAATAGGTGTTTCTCATATCTGTATTATCATTAATACGGTGTTTGGAGCACAGAAACTGCTCAATGAATGGCCTTTGAATTAAGAGATAGGAAAAATACAAGATGGCATTAGGAGTGTGGGGTAAAGGCCACCTATGTCTGTTTCACAATTTGGACAGGAAAGATCCTTCCAGAACATCATGACCCCTGAAGTCCTGTGTGCTTTTTGATGAAAAAGTACTTTTCATTATCCCTTTGGTCCTCCAGCAGTCCTGGAGAGAGAATCTGAATCAAATAAACACTTCATTTGTCTCACTTTCTGAAGTTGACCTAGCTTCTGAAAGCAACAAAAAAACAAATAAATACGTATGTTTGGTTTCAAGGTTGTTTCTTTCTTAGCTCTGTGGACTTACAGGTTTGTGAGATAGTGAACTCCATTTCTTAAATAGTCTAACTGAATTCCTTTATATATATATATATATATATAAACAAAAAGAAACATATATATATATATGGATATAGAGGTCAATATGCATATACCTCAACAGCGATCCACAAAACTCCTTAGGGCACGGAAAGGGACTCAGTGACAGTAGGTGTCTACCTATTGATGTGGTATTGAAAAATCAAACCCGTTGTCATCGACTCAATTCTGACTCATGATGACCTCATGAGCTGCAGAGTAAAACTTTTTCATAGAGTTTTCTTGGTGGTAAACTTTATATTAACCAATTGCCAGGGCTTTCTTCTGCAGTGCCACCGGGTGGGTTCAAACTGCCAACCCTTAGGTTAGTAGCTGATCACAAAACATTTGTGCTACCCAGGGACCTCTAATGTGGTATGTTTTTGTAGGTGCCGTAGGGTCAGCTCCTGATGTGGTATAACTGATACCAAACGGCTTCTTTCCCACATATGTTACTACAACATCCTCTGAGCAGGTTATTAAGCCTCAATTTCCAACTATTTGAGTTGTCTCTTTGGATTTAATGTGAAAAAAAGAAGATGTCTGTTAAAGAGCCAACTGTCCAATTCAACATTGGATAGCACATACTTTAAAACAATGCATGTTGAGGAACGTTGAAAACAGTATACTGAGTGAAGTAAGTCAGTCACAAAAGAACAAATACTGTATGATCACACTTATATGAAATAGGCAAATTATTCAGAGACCAAAGCTTGTTAGTAGTTACCAGAGGTAGGAGGGGAAAAGAAGGAGTCGTTGCTTAGTTGACATGTGTTTCTGTTAATGGTGGAGAAGTAATTTGAAAAAGACAGTGGTAATGGTCGCACAGCATGACACATGTAATCAATGTCACTGAATTATACATGTTAGAATTGTTGACATGAGGAATGCTTCCTCACGTATATTCTTACCAAAATTAAAACAAGTTCTTTTTGACTTATGCTCACTTTATAAAGAGCAGTAACCTCTTTCCCTGTAATACAGAGGTTGTCCCTTAGTTTGGCTCACTAGCAGTTCACCAGGAGGAAGTATTTAGCTCAGTCTTAGTAGCCTGAATCTGATTGAGAGTAGGACCTGCATAATAAAGGCAGGGAGTCAATGAGCAAGAGAAAGCTGCAACCAGCATGAGATAATAGTTTCCAAAAGAACAGTTTCTAAAAAAGTGCACAAGAAAGAAATAAAAATGCTTGCTTTAAAGACTATTGTATATAAAACACTCTTATATATACAGCCGTATTTGATTCTACCTATAACTCTATTTTCCTGGCACAGAAACTAAGCCTCACAGAAGTTAAGGACTTCCCCCAAGATGATTCAGCCAGTAGTTCAGAGCTTTACCAACCAAATTAATACTTTTTTATGTACTCCATGGTTCTACAGCCTGTACCAGTTGCCGGGGAGTGAGTTCTGACTCCTGGAGACCCCATGTGTGTCAGAGTAGAACTGTGATCTGTAAAGGCTTTCAAGGCTATGATCTTTCGGAAGTAGATCACTAGGCCTTTCTTCCAAGGTGCCTCTGGGTGGACTTGAACTTCGACCTTTCTGTTAGCACCTAAGCATGTTTACTGTTGGCACTTCCCAGGCACTCCCACAGTTTATACCAGTCCAAAAAAGGAAACGTTCCGAAAGGCAATGTTAGACCTTCAAAGCATTAATGAACCAATGTCACTTCTCCCACAGTGTTATTGGCAGGATATAAATTATACAGGATGTTGAGGTAATAGATGTTACAGGAGTAAACAGAACGGGCCATTCTGTAATCAAATGAATTAGAAAGCACTGGATTGAACCAGGACATAGTCTTTTCTTAATAGAAAAGCTTCCCAGTGTCTTTAATCAATTGATGTGCCTCCCAGCTCCACTGAGGTGGCAATACTGGATAGAGCGGTTTCTTTCTTTCAAAATCACAGGGCTAGCATTGGTGAGAATGAACTGTGGGATAGCTGCCCTAAGCAATCTGCGTGAAAACAGTTTCTATTCTCTAGTTCAGAAAAGCGAAGCAAGAAATTCAGAAGCTTGGCAAAATAAAAAGGAGGGAGAAAAAACACAGAGAAAGAAAATCAAAAGCCCTTCTGTCTCAGACGGTAAACCGACTGATCAGCATTCTTCACACTCACCTGGCAGAGAGCATGACTCACCCCAGGTGATTGGGTGAAAAGCAATTTGCAGGTTGTCTTGAGTGTGAAAACCGAAGATGAATGGCTGAGCTGGTTAGAAAAGAAGATTTAGTAGCAGTGATATGAGGGCTTCTATTGTTCTTGCTTGTATAGTTTGTCATATTTAAAGCAAGTCAGATTCAGGAGACTCAAACAAAAAGGAAGAATAAGGAGTGTTCAAGGGCACTAAAGGAAGGCATTGTTTTCGGAAGATTTATCTCCCTATGTCCTATACCTGGGAGTTCTTTCTTGGGTTAGAATCTGTCCCAGGTACCATTCTACTTTTTAGGCCCTGGGGGGGTTATAAAAAAAAGAGAGAGAGAGAAAGAAACTCCATTGTGGACTCCCTTTTTAGGGTATTAAGTAGAAGAGGTAAGAGAATGTTAGTTGCTGTCAAGTCCGCTTCAACTCACGGCATCCTTATGTATGTCAGAATAAAACATTGCCTGGTCCTATGCCATCTTCATGACCTTTGATATGTTTGATCCTGTTTTTGTGACTATAGTGCCAATGCATCTCATTGAGGGTTTCCCTCATTTTTGTTGACCTTCTACTTTTAAGGGTTCAAAAAAGGGAGAGGGTGTTTCTAGCGTGGACGCATCGGGAAGATTTGGGGCATTTGAGCTAGTCTCTGAAGAATTAGAGGGAAAGGATGAGCATAAACAAAATCATGCACAGAGAACCTCAGGAGATTAAAGGGAAGCAGGGGGTGCCAGCGGCTAGAAGAGCAATGGGAGCCTATAGGAAATAGAGCCAGATGAAGCTGGAGGGGAGGGTCCAGGCTTTGATCTGAATGCTAAAATGAGGTATCTGCACCATCTCTGGTGGGCAGTGGAGACCCTTTGAAGATTTTAATCCAGGTTATGGTATAACCCAAACTCATTTTACAAGAAGGTGCTTGGACTGTTTTGACAAATAGTGATCATATTAGTTTCCTAGGGCTTCCCTAACAAATCACCACAAAGCATGTGTGTGTGGGTGTGGGGGCTATTTGTTATCACACAGCGTGGGCAGGGCCATGCACTCCACGCACTCTATGAAGATTCAGGTGGAAGATTATTTCTCTTCTCTCCCAGCTTCTAGTAGCCCCAGGTATTCCTTGGCTTGTGGCTGCAGCATAACTCCATCTCTGGCTCTGTCTTCACAAGGCCGTCTTCCTCAGTCTCTGTGTGTCTCTTCTCTTTTATAAGAACTTCACTGAGATGGGATCATTGTTAGCTGCCATTAGGTCAGCCCCAGACTCACAAGGACCCATAAACAGTGGAATTAAACACTACCCTATCCTGCACCGTCCCAGTGATTGGTTGCAGATCAGATCATTGTGGTCCATAGGGTTTTCATTGGTTGATTTTTGGATGTAGATCACCACGCCTTTCTTCCTAATCTGTTTTAGTCTGGTAGCCCGTGCTGAAACCTGTTCTGCGTAATAGCAATACGCAAGCTTTCACTGCATATAAGGTGCACTGGCCAGGAGTTGAACCCAGGTCTCCTGCATAGAAAATGAGAATTCTGATACCGAACATTAGAATCTGCCCTACTCCATCCAGTGTGACCTCACATTAACTTAAATGGTAACATCTTCCAAAACCCTGTTTCCAAACAGGATCACATGCACAGGTACTGGAGTTAGCACTTCAGTGTATCTTTTTTTGTGGGGCATAATTCAATCCATAACAGTGACTGAAAGCTGCTTGTTATTCCAGGCGCAGGGCGAACATCAGGAAACAACATATATTTAGTCCCTGCCCTTTTATTCAAGTGGAGGGAGACAGACAAAGAAGTAAAGACCAAAATGTTTAATTTCAGATAGTAATTGCTATGAAGAGAAATAAAGTCGAGTAAAGGAATAAGAAGTGAAAGGGAAGACTAAAATCAGAGCAATCAAGAGGGCAAAATAAAAATTATTTCAACAGACAATGGTGGACAAAGAGGAAAGGAATTTACTGGAGAAAATGGGAATAAACTCTGTAATTGTTATATTTTGAGGGGAACAAGGTAAAGAAAGGAGTCAGCGATTACTGCAATGTAACTAATAATAATTGCAATAGATATATCTCATTAATCTTTTACTAAGTGCCACAGAACATGCTCTGCATGCCTTAATGTTTTCAGTACGTCCAGGCAGTAATCATCGCTATCTCCATTTTATACATACACATATATATATGTATATATATATATATGTAAATGAGGTTGAGAGAGCTTAAAATGATGTGGCCAAGGGCACATTGCTAGGATTTGAACTCATGTCCATTTGATCCCAACACTCAGGTTGTTAAATACTCTGGTATACCTGTTAGAGGTTGCGTGAAGAGATTTAGAGAAAATGAAGGAAGATAATGTATTTAGATGTGTAGATTCTAAAATTCCACTATAACTGCTTGTGATAGTCAGCTGGAATAAGTCAGAGTTTGAGAGAGAGAAGAGGACTGGGAATGGTCACCTTAAGGTTCTTTACATGGAACAAGTTGATCACTGCAGCCATACAATATTCTAATAAAAAGTAATAATTATTTAGGTAGCTGCTTTTTCTCAGGCACCACATTGGTTTCTTACACCACATTGGTTTTGTTAGTTGCCTTCAACCCAAAAACCAAACACATTGTTGTTGAGTCAATTCCAACTCCTAGCAACCCTATAGGGCAGAGTAGAACTTCCCCATAAGGTTTTCAAGGAGTGGCTGGTAGTCTTGAACTGCAGATCTTTTGGTTAGCAGCCAAGCTCTTAACCACTGCATCACCAGGGCTCCTAGGTGCCTTCAAGTTGGCTCCAACTCATGACAGCCCCATGTACAACAGAAAGGAACATTGCCTGGTCCTGCACCATCTTCACAAGTGTTGGTATGCTGAAGCCCATTGTAGCAGTGCGTGTGTATTTTGAATGCCTTCCAACCTAGGGGACTCATCTTCCAGCGCTGTATTGGACAATGCTCTGTTGTATCCATAAGGTTTTCATTGGCTAATTTTTGGAAGTAGATCACCAGGGTTTTCTTCCTAGCCTGTCTTAGTCTGGAAGTTCCGTTGAAACCTGTTGATATTTGAAATACTGGTGGCATAGCTTCTAGCACCATAGCAACATGCAAGCCACCACAGTATAACAAACTGACAGACAGGTGGTGGGTTTCCTTGTATATGCTATCTCATTTAGTCTTTATAACAAATATGATCAGGAAACTGAGACTCAACATTGTCAACTTGTCTTTTGTCATACTGTCTGTAAGTGATGGAACAAGTTTTTAAACCCAGGAAAGTTTGACTTAATTTTGAGTGGTAACTCAGCTTACCAAAGGAGAAAGTAGTGTTCAGAGAGCAGCCCAGGATCTATTGAGATCAAGCTCTGTCCTTGGCTGCAGGTTGCACTAGCATGGGACTTGTTTTCTCTCCTTCTTTGTGGTGTGTTCAATTGTCTTCATTTCTCTTCTATCTAGAAATGCAGTGTTTCACATTTAATTCATTTTCTTCCCTCAGAAAAATGCCAAGAACATTTCAACTGCAAACTTCCACTCTGTAGACCAGGCCAGAATGACCAGAAAACCAGTAAGGCTAGCAGAAGTGATCATGGATACTTTCATTATCACTAATTGCAGTTAATCTCAAATTTTGCCTGGGGGAAAAATCGCTTGTAAAGTTGTAGTCAGTCAGTTCTTTCCTTCATGACTTCATTCCTCCATGACTTATCCCAGACACTGAGGTTCGAACAGTGAATGAAGGGGACATAGGCTCTGACCTCAGAGAGCTTACACATTAGTTAGAGAGATAGGCTTTAATCAAGTCACACATTTGAGTAATTACAAATTGTGTTCAGTGCCATGAGGAAGGATCTTTGAAAAATTAGAAAAGGGAACCCACTCCAGTAAGATAGGGTCTTTCTGAGCAAGAGTCGGGTAAGCCAGAGAGTTGTTGCAAAAAAACCCTTATGGAAATCAAATAAAACCAAGAGAGTGAGGCCAGTTTCTATGTGTCCTTATCAGATTATATAGGGTCATCTGTGAGGTTTAAGAGCAATGGGAAGCCATTGAAGAGACTGTGCAGAAGGGTGACATGATTAAAATCTGTATATTAAAAGGATCATGCTGCCTGAGTGCAGATAATGGGATTAGGAGGGACCAAGAGGAATGGGAGGTGAGGAAACCAAAGAGGAAGCTTTCCCAGAGGAGGGTGTGAAAAGAGAATTCAGTCCTCTAACGCATAAATTTTTGTCTATTATTTTCCCGGAAACTAAAACAGGGCCCAGTACCTAGTCTGATGGATAGAGATAAAACCAATAAAACTTGTTAGCTACTTAAATATGGGAACCAAGAGAAAGGGAGTTGTCAAAGATGTCATCTAAGTTCTGGCTTGTGGAAGGATAACACTGCCACATATGAGGGCTCTGTTTTTCTTTCCTTAGATTTAGGTGGGCATTTTTTGTTGTTTTGTTTTTTCCTATAAAGGGAAAAATAGTAAATATTTTAGACTTTGCAGGCTATATATTCACAACTCTCAACTCTGCTATTTTAGCACAAAAGGAACCAGAGACAATATATAAATGATTGAATATGGCTGTGTTCCAAGAAAACTTTATTTACAAAAACAAACAGAGGTAAGATTTGACCCATGAACCATATTTTGGAGCCCCTGGTGCAGATCATGAGTTTAGTTTTGAACAAGTTGAGTTTGAGGTATCTCTGAGGCATCTGAGTGCATATGTTTACATTTATAATTATTCTTAAAGCTAAGCTTAAAAAAGCAAAATGATTTTCAGCTGTATTTAATAATTAGCACAAGGTTAAATATCTAGTCTTTAATTGGTAAGCATCTTTTGGGAAGATGTGTCCCCAGAGTGGGAGGAAATAAGAGATGATTTCTAGTTACCATAGACATTTTTTTTTGTAAGGAACTGGCTTTCTAGTGGCAGTGTTGTTTCAGAGAGAGCTCTGTAACTTTGGTCAGCAGATGTATACTGTTCGGCCATCTGAGTATATGTTATTTTTGAAAAGGCCTTGTCAATGTGTAAGAACGCATACTCTGTTAAAAATAAAAGCAGAGATTTATTGAAGGTTTAAGATAGTTTAAACCAGGGTCATAAAGTGAAACCAAATTCTCCAAAATGGTGGAGTCACGGAGGCATGTTTATGAGGTAAATACAACATTCTGACAGGAAGTTGCAAGATTAGGTAAGCTGGAGGGGGGGCATGGCAATGATTAGTTGGAAACAGGATATGGGCTATTTGGTTCGGTTAATACATGACTAAGGGGGGTTATGGGGTGGTCACAAGGTAATTATCTCAAAATATTTTCTGAAAGCTGCTGAGGTCTTGTGTCAAGACCCTTCCTTGGGAACATTCTTTCCATATCTTTAGACTGATCACAGAAAAAAAACATTTCTTTTGTCGCGTACTGAAGTCCATCTAACTGATGATTGCAGGGGAAATAAGCAAAAGCTAAAATGGAATCAGGAGTCAGACCTGGGCCGATCTTTCTGATACGATTCAGGCTCCTCAATTTTGGAATTCTCACACAGCATCAACATTGTAATAAATTAAAAGATTTTACATAAGACTGTCCTGATTCTTAAAAAAGAGACAGAAAGGAAAATAAAATTCTGAAGCCGAGTGAAGTTGGCCCCTTTTAGCTGAGGATTGTTGTTAGTTACCGGAGACTCTGTCCTGACTCATAATGATCCCATGTACAACAGAATGAAACATTGTGTGGTCCTATGCCATCTTCATGATCATTGGTATGCTCGAGTCGATTGCTGCAACTATTGTGCACTACCTTGTAATCTAGGGGGCTTGTTTTCCAACTCTATATCAGACTTAATGTTCTGTTTTGATCCATACGGCTTTCATTGGCTAATCTTTGGAAGATCACCAGGCCTTTCTTCCTAGTCTGTCTTAGTCTGGAAGCTCTGCTGAAACCTGTCTACCATGGCTGACCCTTCTAGTATCTGAAATACCAGTAGCATAGCTTCCAGCATCATAATAACACGAAAGCCACCTCAATACATTATGAAAAACTAATAGACAGGTGGTAGAGCTAGGGGTATAGAAGTAAAAGCTTTCATAAATAGAGACCTGGATTTTGCTTTTTTTTTAATGGAAGCCTCTTCAATTAATCTGGGAGTTTTTAATTTTGCAAATTTCAGAGAAGAACCCACCCCATTGCCTCTTATTCTTGAGGAAAACGTAAGTGTAGAAATCATAAATGTAGCTCATTTAGGCAGAACAATTATGAGATATGTTCCTGAAGTATAATTTAATAGACTTAACGTCTCTTCCAACTTGGTTGTTTTTTGGTAAGCAATGTTTCTTACATCCAATCGCTCCATTTCTGTCCTTTATGTGCCTGGCCTCTGTAGGCATCTAAAGTTCTTTGACCAATGATATTCGTGAATGTTAAGTCCAGAGGCCATCTTGATGGTGCAAATTTGTAATATTCACTACAGCATTGTACTTTCCCATTAAATCATAATAGAGTATAACTGGGCATTTTCTGTGATCCATTCAAACTTTTAATTAGAGATAGTGCACCACAAGGTCAAGAATAGAAGCAGAGAGAAGTAAATTTGTAGTCACTAAGAAGATGGCACAGGACCATGCAATGATTCCTTCTGTTATACATAGTGTTGCCATGAATCAGAGCCAACTTGATGGCAACTAACAACAACAAGTTTGCTACACAGTACAAAGATTTTCTTCTACACTGCAGTTCTTTAGAGAAAATTCAATGGTTCCCAAACTTGACTGCATATTGAAATTAACTGAGAACTTTAAAAAGCACTGATACCTACTTCTTACCCCAAAGAGATTGTGATTAACTGGTCTGGGCTTCAGAATTTTTAGAAAATCATCAAGTGATCCCAATGGGCAGACAAGTTTGAGAACCACTGGCTAACCTCAGGGTTGGGCCACGGTTTATTACAAACTCATCCACATCTTGGACCTCAAGGGGTCTTTGCAGAGAGATGGGTCTACTGTGGTTAAAAACCACTCCTAGTAATTCTGTGCATGAAGCTTTTTTTCTTAGAACACATTAAAAAAGGATGATTCCTATAATTATGAATTTTGAATAAGTAGATTCTGAATTAATGAGTGTTTTTTAATGTAACATAGCAGACCCAGGATTCTTTCTCATAGTCTAGTCATGCTGCCTGATCTTTCAAACTAGACGCTGAGTTATCAAAGACAGACCTTGAGGTGTTGGAGCGTCCCTGGTCTAGCTCATGCTAGTAGCATCCTTCACTCACTCCCTCCAAAAACCAAACTGTATTCTTTTCTAGAATTGGAAGTTCAGCATGCCTGTGCATTTTTGCTGAATGGCTTTTCCATAAATTAGACGGGACAAATGTATTTTATTGAGCAAATGGAATTTTAATAAGAAAGCTCTTTTTAAATTAGCTCATTCTATTAAGGATCTAATAAGTAAAAACAATACTGCAGAGAAATGTGCAATAAAAGCACCAGCCAGCTCGGTCTACAGAGTAAATTTTGGAAACATGCAAATGGAGTTTCACCAGGGAAAATACCCCTTGAGTAATAAACTTTCTGTTCAGATAGAAAATGTCTGCATGAGGAAAGGAACAGACCTCTTCGAGATAAAAATGGATGCACCAAACAGTATTTATAAAAATTGTCTCTCTCTTTGATTTTTATGTTTGGCAGTAAGACAGCAGCTAATTTGGTTTGATTTTAAAATTCCAGCAATTCTGAGGTCTGCACATTCTCTGTGGAATAACTCTCTCTCTACTAGAGCCAGACCTCAATTTTTCTTTGCCAAACTCATGTGCTAGAGAACTTTAGTTGACAGGTGCTTTTTCATTGTTTCTGTGAGAGCCAGATGCAGTGGAGTCAAAGCTGGTTTTCTGAGTCCAAGACTTTTCCTCCCATTTTCTGAGCATTCTCAGAAGGCAATGAAACATGTTTCTGATTGTGTGGGGGTCTACAGTTCCCTATCCTCCTGGAGTTCTTGCTGTCCATGCAAGAACTTGAATACTTGGATAATTATCTCAGTTTTAGAACATCTTCACGTAATGGGTAGAGAAGGAAGAAAGAATGTGTCAGTTAGAAACTCTGAGAGCAATAACATGAGAAATGGGTTAACCACTAAGGAAAAGAAAGTTTATCAACTGACATTTAAAATTCAGGGGTAAGGTAGTGCCAGTTTGGTGACTTGATGCCATCAAGGGCACATTCTTTTTATCTATCTCCTTTGCCATCCTCAGAATATTGCCTTTGTTCCTTAGGCTTTTCTCTTCATGGCTGCAACATGGGTGCTGCTGCTCCAAGCTCATATCTAAGTTCAAAAGCTGAAGAAAGCATATCTGTTTTCTGCCTCTCTTTTTTAAGAGTGAAGAACACCTTCCCAGAACTCCACAACAGACTTATCCTTGCTTTAATTGGCCAGAACTGCACGATTCCTTCTTTCTTAAACCATTTACCCATCTATCCATACAATCTGTATGTCATGCATGGTATTAATAAATGCCCTGGTGGTACAACCATTAAGCTTTCAGTTGCTATTCACAAGGTTGGCCATTCTAACTCATCCAGCAGCTCCATGGGAGGAAGACCTAGCGATTTGCTGCTGTAAAGATTACAGCAAAGAAAACCCCATAAGGCGATTTTACTTTGTCACACGGGGTCACTATAAGTTGGAATCCACTCAATGGCACCCAGCAACAACCTGTAAAGTTCTGTCCTCTTGCCAAGAGTTAGCATCTCAACAGCTGTTGCCCATGAGCCAGCTACTGAGCAGGTGCAGTACCCTATAACTATAAGCCATGGGTGTCCAGGAGGAAAAAGCATTATTTTCAGGGACTTTAAACCCACATCTTCTAAAGAAGATGGTGAACGTCCCACCTTTTCTGCTCATCTTCTTGCCTAAAATCTGGCTTTCCAACTAAATGAAACACAATTTAGTTAAACAGTTCAGAATGAACCCTAAATTTACATTCCTACTAGCCCTCTGGTGAAGTAAATTGACATTATAGTCGATTTTTCATAACTTTAAACGATTTTCCTCCCTTAAATAGAGGCCTATGGGCATTTGCAGCTGATTGTCCTTACGAAACAAGGCACTGCATTTGTGTAGATGGGTATAGATACACACTAATCATATGTGGTGCTTTAACACAATTCCAGCTGACCGAAGCTTTTAAAGGTTAGTTGGTACCTTTATGGGGCACAGATTATATTTTCAATAACGATTTTTGTTGGCAAAGCAAATAAATTAGACTTTTGTTCATTTGGAACAAGAGGCAACTTGGTTTAATATATGCAATTAAATTCAGTTGAGATCTACTTTAAATGAAAATTGAAAACAAATTAAGTAATCAGTCAGTGTAATGTTTTTGGTTACAGCTCTCGTATATATTTGGATAAGTTAAAAAAAAAAAAAAAAAAAAAAAGCTATTCGGCATTACTGGGCATTTTATTTTATTCCCAAGGAGAAAAAAATAGTGAGTTGGCAACATTTGAAATTGGCTGTAAAATATTATGTATAATGATAATTTGTTTTTATGTTTGTATGAGTGCTACGTTTATTCCCATCTATAGATCAAGTTTAATCATATGACGATGGACTAGTGTTAGGATCAGGCAATCTCATGTTTTGCTAATGAAATCTATTTATAGGTTTTTTTTTTGTTGTTGTTGTTATTAATCTTTCTTAGTAACCAAGAGTAGGATCTTTCAATTTGACATTTGGAAACATTTGTATTAATAATTGTGATTTTTGTAGGCTGCAACTTGTTGAAATTTGACATTTGTAAAGGGAATGCATGTCTTCTCCTCTCTTATTACAAGTTATTTCCTTGATTTTATGAGTTTGGGATGGCTGCCAGTGACTTACTGCCTCAAAAATGATGATGTCGAGGAAGACATGATTAGGTTTTATATTGAGTTAGATTTATTAGTGCTGACTGGGGTTTTGTGCTCACGCAAATGAGTTCATACTAGAGCCATCTGAAGATTCTCGGATCTCTGGTTAAAGTTTAAATTCAACCATTAGGAGGTTATGATATTTTATGGGGTTTGATCTTTCAGCTTTTTTTTTTTTTTTTTTTTGAGTGGTAGCTACATTTGATTCAGATTTTGAATGTAGTTCATATTCAAGTAACGATGGAAGCATCCCATCCTGCTCAGCATTACATCCTGTGTTAACACAACACTGAAATTCCAATGAGCAATAAATTACAAATTCTTTTCTTCCCTCCTTAGCTTTTAAAATTTTACATTTAGAAATTCCGGTATCTGTCTAACCTCTGCTTTGGTTCAATGCTATTAAAAATTCAGTTAGCTAGGTATGGAGAAAATCAGCTAAACTTGTTAGCTAGAATTCATTCCTTATAATGCTTTGCTAGCTAAGTATATCTTTTACAACTTGTGCATACTGAAAACTATTCGTTTAGCAGGTATGATATTCAGGACTCTTGATTACAAGTAACCAAAATGCAATTCGAAGTGGTTTCAGCATAGCAATACCTACTGGCATGTTGTTGTTACGTGCCATAGAGTTGATTTCGACTCACAACGACCCCATGTGACAAAGTAGAACTGCCCCACAGGGTTGCCTAGGCTCTAATCTTTATGGGAGCAGATTACCAGGTCTTTCTCCAGGAGAACTGCTGGGTGATTTTGAACTGCCAACCTTTAGGTTAACAGCCAAGCACTTAACCATTGTGCCACCAGGGCTCCTTATATAATAAACCAAAAAACAAACAAAGTCATTCCCGTAGAGTTGATTCCAACTCATAGTGACCCTATAGGACAGAGTAGAACTGCCCCGTAGAGTTTCCAAGGAGTGGCTGGTGAGTTCGAACTGCCAACCTTTGCACAGATAATTCCTGCTTCAGGCATAGTTATATACAGGAGCTCAAACAGGGTCACGAGTTCTTTCTAACTCTCCACTCTGCATTCCTCTGTGTTGACTTTTTTTTCTGCCAAACCCTTTCCTTCTTGTGGCCATGATCACCAGCAAGCTTACATCCTTGAAAACTCCACATTTAACAAAGATGTTTATTCCATGCAATTGCAGTAAAAGTCATGAATTTTAATTCCATGACCTGGGACATAACAATTCTCTGTGGCTAGCAGGTTAGAATGCATCAGTGGTTGACAAAGTAGGGTCCCTGGACAATTCCCAGCAGCAGGATCTGGGAACTTGTGGGAAATGTACATTCTCAGGCCCCACCCCAAGCGAATCAGAAAGTCTGGGATTGCAGCACAGCTGTCTGGGGCATAACAAGCCTTCCAGCTGATTCTGATGCAATGCTCAGGTTTGAGAAGCACTACAATACACTAATTGGCCAGGCCTGGGTTGTGTGCCGGACCCTAGAGCTTCAGGATGAATGGAACTCCACAGAAACCACATAGAAAAAAACCTGAGGAACCGATATCAGTGAAGGGGAAGAACAGTTACTGTGCAGGCAAAGTTGAGAGGCATCCGCTACAGTGATACCTGAGCCCAGTAGTGAAGTTTTCCATTGTTCCTGATGCCATTATTTCCCAGAAGACTGTTGATTATGAGCTTCTCTCCCAGGAAAAAAAAAAAAATTCTAATTAAGCAAATACGCTTTCACACTCCTCTAGGATACTGTGTTTTAGTTTAAATTCCATTTTCCCAGTAGGTATATGGACAATATTGACAGGTTTTCAGACCATATTATTTTCCCATTGAATGTTTCTGAACTGTTAGGATATATCAAAAAAAAAAAAAACAAACCCAAACCCATTGCCATTGAGTCAATTCTGACTCATAGTGACCCCATGTGACAGAGTAGAACTGTCCTATAGGGTTTTCCGGGTTGTAATCTTTCATGGCAGCAGAGTATCGTTGCTCCTCTGTGATAAATACAATAGGCTCACTTTGGTTTAAAATTTCTCAATGAAAATGGCATTCATGCCTGCAAGATATTAGGCAAAGTGGTCAGCGCTGCAATATTGGCCAACATAATTTAAATACAATTAAAAAATAAATACCGAATCAGGGAGATTAGTGTAATTTTTCAGGTCATTTCAGTTTTTTGTTTGGTTTTATAAACTTGGTTCGGAACACCTGCACTTCCTATTCCGGAGGAGGCAGTAGAATTCATGCCAACATTTCTCAGTTTATCTGGTGGTAAAAATCCTCTGGAAACCCTAGTGGTGTAGTGGGTAAGAGCTACTGCAGCCAACCAAAAGGCGCTCCTTGGAAACCCTATGGGACAGCTCTATTCTGTCCTTTACGGTCACTATGAGTTGGGATCAACTTGACAGCAATGGGTTTGGTTTTCTTAGAATCTTCTAATGTGGCACAAATGGTTTGCACTTGAGTACTAAAGGTTGGTGGTTCAAACCCCTCCGGTGGTGCCATGAAAGAAAATCTCCTGGAAAAATTTCAGCCAAGAAAACCCTAAGGAGCACAGTTCTACTCTGTAACACATGAGGTCATCTTAAGCTGGAATCAACTCGAAGGCAACAGGTTTGGTTTTGGTTTGGAAGAATACTTTGGGGTACTTGTTAAAAATACAGACTCCGAGCTTTTTTTTTTTTTCAGGATATTCTGATTTAGAAATTTTAGGGTGGGGACAGGAAATCTATAATAACGGTCACAGGAGATTCTTCTAATCAGGCTCATTTGGAACACACTGTATAGTGGTGAAGAGTAAGGATGCTGAAGTCAGAAGGCTTAGGGTCGAATCTTGGTTGTAGCTGTTACTAACCAAAAAAAATACCAAGCCAGTTGTCACTGAGTCATTTAGGACTCATGGTGACCCCATATGTGTTAGAGTAGAACCATGCTCCAGAGGGTTTTCAGCAGTTGAATTTTCAGAAGTAAATTGCAGGCCTTCCTTCCAAGGTGCCTCTGGGTGGACTGGAACCTCCATCCTTTTGGTTAGAAATGGAGTGCCACCCAAGGACCTATAACAAAAACCAAAACCCATTGCTCTTGAGTCAATTCGGACTCATAGAGACCCTATAGGACAGGGTAGAACTGCCCCATAGGGTTTCCAAGGAGCACCTGGTGGATTCGAACTGCCAGCCTTTTGGTTAGCAGATGTAGCTCTTAACCACCACACCACCAGGGATTCCATAGGACCTGTAGCTGAGGATAAATTGCTTAATCTTATCAAGCCTGACTTGATGAGATTAAACTTCTGTAATTACTGTTTGTATCTTCTCTTGAGTAATCCCCCGTCTCTCCTTCTTATTTCTTATGCTGCAGATAGAGGACATGCAGTGGGGTAAAGGGGTCCGGGAGATCCCCGCCTCTGTGTGCACACTACCATGTAAGCCTGGGCAACGAAAGAAGACACAGAAGGGTACCCCTTGCTGCTGGACCTGTGAGCCCTGCGATGGGTACCAGTACCAGTTTGATGAGATGACCTGCCAGCACTGCCCCTACGACCAGCGGCCCAACGAAAACCGAACAGGCTGCCAGGACATCCCCATCATAAAACTGGAGTGGCATTCCCCCTGGGCTGTCATCCCAGTGTTCCTTGCAATGTTGGGCATCATCGCCACCATCTTTGTCATGGCCACATTCATCCGCTACAATGACACGCCCATTGTCCGGGCTTCCGGCCGGGAACTCAGTTATGTTCTGTTGACGGGCATCTTCCTTTGCTACATTATCACTTTCCTGATGATCGCCAAACCCGATGTGGCAGTGTGTTCTTTTCGGCGAGTTTTCCTGGGCTTGGGAATGTGCATAAGTTATGCAGCCCTTTTGACAAAGACCAATCGGATTTATCGCATATTTGAGCAGGGCAAGAAATCTGTGACTGCTCCCAGACTCATAAGCCCAACATCACAGCTGGCAATCACTTCCAGTTTAATATCAGTTCAGCTCTTAGGTGTTTTTATTTGGTTTGGTGTTGACCCACCGAACATCATCATAGACTATGATGAACATAAGACAATGAACCCTGACCAGGCCAGAGGAGTTCTCAAATGTGACATTACAGATCTCCAAATTATTTGCTCCTTGGGATATAGCATTCTTCTCATGGTCACATGTACTGTGTATGCCATCAAGACTCGGGGTGTCCCAGAGAATTTTAATGAAGCCAAGCCCATTGGATTCACTATGTACACGACTTGTATAGTATGGCTAGCCTTCATTCCAATTTTTTTTGGCACCGCTCAGTCAGCAGAAAAGGTAAGTGAAAATGCGCACCAAACCTGCATTTCAAAACTGTATTCCTTTTCATAACTAGTGAAAGAAAATGGATTGTATAAAGTAAGAGGTTTTATATATGTAGAGTTAGGTATTCCTGAAAGCAGAAAAGCCCTAGATTAATAGTAGAAGGGTCTGAAACCTGCAGTGAAGTTTATTACATTTGTTCTACTGGAAACCAACCAGAGGTAGCCTTTCAAGTTCAAGTTAACTTTATTTATTATAGAATTATTTAATATAACAAGAGATTATCCAATACAAATTTAATCTATCTAAATTAAACCTTGCTATTCATTTGCCCCTTCCCATTTACACATGTATTTCTGTATGATTGGAGAAAAGGGCCACAGTGCCTTATCTTCTAAGTGGGTGTCTCTTAGCACACACCTCCGTGTGGATGCTCTCTGTCTCTTCCCACAGGCTGTCTGGGCTATCACTGTGGATCAGATCTGGTGCAAGAGCTAGATCAATATATTAGAGTTACCCAATAGTGCATACACAAAATATGGGTGAATATAGGAAAACGCTGGTTATCATTCCACCCTAGGTTCTCTTGTTGTTATTGTTGCTAGCTGCTGTTGAGTAGGCTCCTTATTCATGGTAATGGAATAAAATGCTTCTTGCACGTCATTCCCATATGGTTTTCTTTGGCTGATTTTGGCCAGGCCTTTCATCCTAGTTCATCTTAGTCTGGAAGCTCTACTGAAACCTGTTCAGCATCATAACACCATGTAAGGTTCCACTGACAGGTGGGTGGTGGCTATGCGTGAGGGGCATTGGCTGGGAATTGAACCCAGATCTCCCACACAGAGGGAGAAAATTCTATAACTGAACAACTACTGCTTCTTAAAAAAAAAAAAAAAAAAAAGCCAAACCCATTGCCGCCAAGTCGATTCCAACTCATAGCAACCCTATAGGACAGTGTAGAACTGCCCATAGAGTTTCCAAGGAGCGCCTGGTGTATTCGAACTGCCAACCTTTTTGGTTAGCAGCCGTAACACTTAACCACTATGCCACCAGGGTTTCCACTACTGCTTCTGGAAGTACATTATTCACATCAAGCGATTCAGAGAGAGATGAGAGGCTTAGCTCTCCAGCAACGGGAGAGGGAGGGACAACATGCAGCAGAGCAAGCCTCATCGAGCCATGAAAGCTCAAGGTTTTCAAAATGAATGGGCCCTAGCATGTTGGTCCAAGACACGTTTAGTCCGCATGCTGGTGCCATTGCTCGCTTCCCCCATCTGGTTGTAAGTTTTAAGAATCCATAAATTATGCAGCCCTTACGTGTTGATTAGAGCCCTGGTGGTGCAGTAGTTAAGAGCTGCAGCTGCTAACCAAAAGGTCAGCAGTTTGAATCTACTAGCTGCTCCTTGAAAATTTCATGAGGCAGTTCTGCTCTGTCCTATAAGGTCCTTATGAGTTGGAAGCAACTCAGTGGCAATGGGTTAATGTGTTGATTAGGAACACTGGTGGGACAGTGGTTAAAGGGCTCGGCTACTAACTGAAAGGTCAGTGGTTTGAGCCCACCAACTGCTCTGTGGGAGAAAGATGTGGCAGTGTGTTTCCATAAAGATTTCAGCCTTGAAAACGCTATGGAGCACTAATAGTCTGCCCTGTGGCATCACTCTGAGTTGGAATCAGTTGGAAGGCAATGGATTTAATGTGTTCATTCTTGATGCAATTCATGTATTTCTAGCTATAGGTTTGACATGTATGCAAATTAGGCAATGCTGTGGCGTCAGTTCTAGACGAGATTAGTACACTTTTGACTCCTTTACTTGCTAAGCCAGCCATGCTTTTTGTATATGCAAATTAGGCAACCCTAACACGTTGATCCTACTAAGATGTAGTGGCCTTCGCTGGATGTAAGCAGCCCTGACACCCTAGTACTGATAAAATACTGAGGCCAAAACTAGGACTTAGAGACCTAATTCACAAACACCATAAGAGGGACCCTGGTGGTTCAATGGCTAAGCACTTGGCTGGTAACTGAAAGGTTAGCAGTTTGAACCTACCAGCAATTCCACGAGAGAAAAAGACCTGGAGATCAGCTCCCGTAAAGATTACAGCCTAGGAAACCCTATGGGGCAGTTCTACTCTGTCACATGGGATTGCTATGAGTCAAAGTTAACTTGACAGCAACCAACGATAACAACATAGGAGAAGTAGAAATACCTGGATGTTGCAAATGGTTACACGCTTAGCTACAAACCCAAGGGCTGGCAGTTCTAATTCACCCAGAGGCACCTCAGAAGGAAGGCCTAGCGATCTACTTCCACCAAAAGGTTACAGCCACTGAAAACCCTCTGGAGCACAGTTCTACTCTGACACACAATGAAGTTGCCATGAATTGGAATCAACTGGACAACAATTGGTTTGGTTTTTTGGTTTCATAGCAAAGAGCACAGTTATAGCTTGATTAGCGAGTAAGACACTGGGGGATCTACCCTGGTTCCCTCTTACTTTGCACAAAGCATTTAAACATCCTGGAGCTTAATGCCTAAAAGAAGGGGGAAAGAATTGAAATAGAAATGTCTAAAAACTTACAAAAATCTCTGCATCCAGGAAGTAGTTGAATCTGATTTTTCATTGTTACTTCTGTTTTCTGCATAATCATATAAAGCATCAATGACATTTGCTGGTTTTCCAACTGAAAAAGATGCCTTTTTCCTAAACAGTTTGATCCAGAAACTGTAGGTTTGGGCTGTGTTAAAAAAAAAAAAAAAAAAAGTAGATATTTCTTGAACCCACAGCAGAATTCTAAAACCAAAGACAGTGAATGGATCCTAGATTATAGTTTTAGTCATAAAGTGTCTTAGAGAAAATTATTCTAAAATATTAAGCTCAACGAGAATAGTATGTTTCCAGCAACATGTTTCAAATTCATAATACATGTTTACTGTCTGTAAAACCAACTTGAATTTCATTTTGCTGCTTTTCTGTATCCCTGGGCCAAGGGAATAGTAAAATATGAGTTAGGGTAGTGAAATGCAATAGAGAGAACGAGACAAAAAGAACGCCCTCAAATGTATGCTGATAAGTTGATAACTATTGAACTTTTTATGGGGAAGGATGTGCATCATCAAAGCTGGTGGGGAGAATAATTATTGTATTATTAAAACCACCACAATACCCCATGAAACAGGCTAAAAACAGTAAACCCTTATAATCTGTTCTTGAGGGATATAAAAAGGGAGGAATAATTGCCGTGGTTTTATGGAAGAGCCTGGCTGCAATGCGTATTTGGCAATATATGTCTCCATCATTTCATTTTTCACTTCTAGCCATTTCTAGCCATGACCATGGATCTTTTCGATAAGGTCAGGGGTATAATTTACTCCTTTAAAAACCAGAGAACGGTACAAGGTTTCAGAAATTGTTAATTCCACCAATTCTAGTTCTGGAAGACATTGCACTGATAGAAACTGAATGCGGGAAATATTAAGCTGTCTTTGAACAGTCTTTTCCCAAAGCTTTCAAAGGCACATTATTTCTCTTTGTATACTCTCAATGGGACATGATGTACATAGTTGATGAGCACAATTAAAGGTACTGAATTGCCAAATGGGAACTGTGACTTGTGATATGAAAATGCACACACCCTAATGGTAAGCATATGGCAAGAGAAGCAAGAGCAACCAATTAAAAAATAGCACTTTGTGTACATGAAACCATAGAGTTTAAATTGTGCAAAAGCAGTGAATTGCCAAATGCACAAAGAGATCTCAGAACAAGGCGTTTTGCCAAGCGAGCAACCTATAGGATCACAGGTCTTCCGTTTTTGTTTAGATTTAACAGTTTAAGTGCTTTAAGTGGGAGAATTCCATTGTAACAAAAATAAATAAAAATAAGATTAGTCAGTGAGTTTGGTAATAACTATTTACTGTTTCAGGAAATTGAAATCATTTTGATTATGCTAGCGATATCTTTGGGAAAATCTCATCAGTTGAGTTCATTAGCACAACATAAAGTATAAGCCGTGTTTCTTACTTTCTTGGAAAATGTCAATTCCCGTGAAATTTCTTTTTGCTTTTGTTAAGGAAGATGCAGGATCACTTGTTTTATCATTTCTAACCTTGTGACTTCCAGAATGAGTATCTGGCAATAGGGCCAGGGAGGTAAGCAGCGAATTTTAGCCACAAGAGAATGATTCAGGGTTTTCAGGAATTGTATTTAGGAGGCTATAATGATACAAGGGAAACCCTGGTGGTGTAGTGGTTAAGAGTTCAGCTGCTAACCAAAAGGTCGGCAGTTCAAATCCACCATGTGCTCCTTGGAAACCGTATGGGGCAGTTCTACTCTGTCCTGTAGTGTCACTATGAGTTGAAATCGACTCAATGGCAACACGTATTTTTTTTTTTTTTTTAATGTTACAAGAGAGTCTCTGGGTGGTGTAAACAGTTAACACACTAGGCTGCTAACCGAAAGGTTGGAAATTAAAGTCTGCTCAGAGGCATCTTAAAAGAAAGGCCTGATAATCTACTTCCCAAAAAATCAGCCATTGAAAACCCTGTGGAGCACAATTCTACTCTGGCACACATGCAGTCACCACGAGTCAGAGCTGACTTGACGACAACTGGTCTGGCTTTGGTTTTAATGATTCAGGTAAACACTGCAGATGATAGAGCTATTGCTAGTTGTCCTACAACAGGGTGAAAATATCTCCTTGTCATTGACTGGAGCGTGTTTCCGTCTGTTGGGGGACTAGATTGCTTTCCATAAAAAAACAAAGGGTATACCTATACAGGGATTTGTGGAAGTAGCCTGGAAAAGAAGCATAATTCAGGCAGGGAGGGTACAGACTAACCTTCTACAGACGATATGCTCATCAGAGCTTTTTAACCAGTTGTTGTTTGAAAGAGCTTTCTAGACAAACCAATATATCATTCCTTACACATGGACAGGAAGACAAGCTTTGCACCACTTGGCTCTGCAAAGGGAATGTAAACCTTGGTATAAAAGGAATGGGATCAGAGGGTCTCAAAGATCTTCCTCTGTGTGCATGGATAGATAGGAGGAGGTGGTAGGAAGAGAAAAAGAAAAGGGTTGAGGCAATTGCTGATCAGAGCAAACTGCTGGGAAAAGAGTAGTGGCTTCAAAGAAGGAATGTGTCCTCTAAACCTTTGCATTCAAAATAGCATCCACAAACACCCTTCTGCACACATCAGAACAGGACCAGGGTGGATGTCTAGTGTGTTATAAGACTTAAATAATAGGATTCTTTGATCACTTTGGAGTATTATTCTACTGAAATGACAAGATCAAGGCTACATTGCTAAATCTCTGACCATTTAAGGGCCCTTAACTCAGTGATTCTCAAAGTTGTGTCCCTGATAATCACCCAAGATTACTGCATGTCTGCCCTCCCCAACTGATTCAATAGGGTTAGGGTGGGACATACGACTCTATATTTTTAAACAAGTATGCTGGAAAAATGCCTGTGGAAACCAAACTTGCTATTTAAAACTGTCTTCACAGTTTCTTCCCAATCCGCAGAAGACATCCTATAAATATTTATTTGATTTCTAATATTAGAGCTTTAGGGAATAAATTAATTTCCATCCCTAACAAATGCGAGATCCAGGAATCAAGGAACCAGGAAATCAGAAAGACACTATCAAGGATCAAAAACAAAGTCAAAGATTAGAGGATCTGAGAGAAGTATCAACCCGAGATTTGGGTAGTGAACCTTATATCCAGGCCCAAGGCAATGGTCCTGGGATCTGAGATTACAAGAAGATAGGCATATAGAAGGTGTTTTCCAGAGGTATTTCTTGAAGGACTGGGACTAGATGCCAGTGCAACAATGGGCTCAAACATAGCAATGGTTGTGAGGATGGTTCAGGATTGGGTGCTGTTTCATTCTGTTGTACATTGGGTTGTTATGAGTAGGAACTGACTTGACAACACTTAACAATGACAATAACGATTCTTAAATTAGACTTTTGGCAAGAATCAAATCTTTTCAAAGTGGCAGATCAAATTAATTTTAAATATCAGTGGAAGTTGGTAAGTTTAAATACCTGCTATCCTTTCTTGGGATGAAATACTCCTCTATTTGTTGTTGTTGTTAGGTGCCATTGAGTCAGTTCCAACTCATAGCGATCCTATGTACAACAGAATGAAGTACTGCCCGGTTCTGCATCATCCTCACAATTGTTGTTATATTTGAACCCGTTGTTGCAGCTACAATGTCAATCCATCTCATTGGGAATATTCCTCTTTTTCGCTGACCCTCTGCTTTACCAGGCATGATGTCCTTCGCCAGGGACTCATCCCTCCTGATAACATGTCCAAAGTATATGAGTCGAAGTCTCGCCATCCTTGCTTCCAAGGAGCACTCTGGCTATACTTCTTACAACACAGACTTATTCATTCTTCTGGCAGTCCATGGTATATTCAATATTTTTCGCCAACACCACAACATATGTTAAACTATGTGTGGTCTTCCCTCTGATGCAATGCTACCACCCTCTGGTTTCGTGGGCCTGGGCTCTATGGTCAAGCCAACAATGAGGTGAAAAGTAGTTGGGATCAAATTGTGAAGTGCTGTTTGGACTTTCTTCTTGAAGATATGGAGAGCCAACAAAAGTCTATAAACTCGGGAGGAATGTGAGCAGAGGGTGTTTTGGGATGGGAATTTCAGGGATGGCACTTGAGATGAATCAGTTGGTGTCCAGTCAACCCTGACACATGGGGACCTCATGTGTCTCAGAGCAGAACTATGTCTGAGTGAAGTAAATGGTTAATACACTCGGCTGCTAACAAAAATTTGGTGGTTTAAGTCCACCCAGAGGTGTCTCAAAATAAGGTCTGGGGATCGACTTCTGAAAAATCAGCCATTGAAAGCCCTCTGGAGCTCACTTCTACTGTGTTAGCACCAACTGAATGGCCTTTTTTGGTTGAGGATGCGTAAGGATTAGAAGCATCCAGAAGTAAGAAAACTAGTTAAGTATCACAAAAGATGGCATTGGTTTGAAGAAAGCCTGTGGGACTAGAAAAGATAGAGCAGGTTTGAAATCTTATTTGAACTTTTGAACATTAAAAGAGTATTTGAATAGATTATGCTTTATCCTTCTGTTGTATTACATTGTTTTGTTATTTAAATAGAGATACACGCACAGATTTTTTTTTCCTTTTTAGATTTTAGAAGTAACATTATCCACTAGTTAACCTTTTCTCAGAAACTCACTAAGTGGGGAAAGAGAAAGGACTCCCATAATCCCATCCCCTAGAGGCAATCATTGTCAACAGTTTGATGACTCTGCTCCTAGATGTGCAAATACATACACGTTCACACACACACACATATTGTAAAACAAAAATCCTTACTTTTCCTTCTGGAATGCTTAGGAAGCAGCCTTTACCTTGTATGTAAAAACAGTGGAAAAGCACATCCCAATGGCTTGATTTTGCTGAGACCAATTATGCAGCCATGCTGTGATGGGCAGGCTTAATGGTTGATGAGATCTTGCTTCTGCTCTTTGGTTTTGCCTGATCATGTTTATGTCAGAAGCATAGTAAACCATCCTCTTTCTGTTGCCTGCTGTGACCTTAGTGATAACTGAGCTGCTTTCTAAACAGTCCTCTGAAACCAGCTGTTTACACAGCTGGTATCAGTCAATGGCTTGGGATGGCACAGTCTCCTCTTTTCTCCTTCTGTGATGCATCAGCTGATTTCAGGTACAGTCACCTAGGATAACTGGAGCCTTCCTCATCCTTTAGCCAGAAGAGCTAGTTCAGCAGGTAAAAGCCAAGAGCCTGTATAAAACTGAACTGAGCTGGAACTAACAGGGAAATAACTTACTACGTTAAAACAAAGGCCCCATCTTAAAAGCTTGTGAGCAGCCATCTAAAATACTCCACTGGTCTCACCCCACCTGGAATAAGGGAGAAAGAAGAAAACCAAAGACACAAAAAAATATTAATCCAAAGGACTAATGGACCACAACTACCACAGCCTCCACCAGACTGAGTCCAACACAACTAGATGGTGCCTGGCTACCACCAATGACTGCTCTGACAGGGATCACAATAGAGGGTCCCAGACAGTGCTGGAGAAAAATGTAGAACAAAATTCTAACTCACACACACACAAAAAAAGACCAGACTTACTGGTCTAACAGAGACTGGAGAAACCCTGAGAGTATGGCCCCCGGACATGGACACACTTATAGCTCAGTAATGAAGTCACTCCTGAGGTTCACCCTTTAGCCAAAGATTAGACAGGCCCATGAAACAAAATGAGACTAACTGGGCACAGCAGCCCAGGGGCAAGGATAAGAAGGCAGGAGGAGACAGGAAAGCTGGTAATGGGGAACCCAAGTTCTAGAAAGGAACATGTTGTGGGTTTGGCAGCCAATGTGACAAACAATATGTGTATTAATTGCTTAATGAGCAACTAGTTTGTTCTATAAACCTTCATCTAAAGTACAATAAAAAAAACCAAGGCCCCAACTATTCAAACCTTGAACAGAACAAGGTTTGAACTCTGGGAAGTGAAACTCCTGAGAAAAAGGAAGTCTCAAGAAGAGAACTTGAATCTTCTTCCCTGTAGAGTTCTCCTGGTAGCTGTATTTTTGGCTTTAGGGGTCTTTCACTTGGAGACTTCAGCCACCAAGAGACCTAGTCATAAGGAATCAGGCCTTAACTTTACAGCCAGAACCAAGGCAGTTGAACAAAACTCTGCTCTTTGGCTAATCTCAGAGAATCAGAGCCCACCTATCATTCTCAGAAAGAACTTTCTCAAAGTACGGGAAATCATAACAGAAAATAGTCTGCTGGTGGGCAGTCAGGACACTACCAAATCTGGTGTTGAGTCCTGAGATCCTACGCTAAAAGTCATAATACTGACCCAGCCAGTATTTCTTTTAGGTCATGGTTACCCTCTTGTCTTCCTCTGGTCTTAGAAGCAGCCTCTTAGTCATTACTCATTACCTCAACAACCCGTGTTACTCTGAACCTAATCATTGCACATTTTGGACAAGTCACTTAAACTCTTTGGGCCTCAGTTCTTAATTATTTCTACGTATAGGTTTATAGGTTTAGTTGGCACAGTGGTTAAGAGACTGGCTACCAATCAAAAGGTCAGCAGTTTGAATCCACGAGCTGCTCCTTGGAAACCCTATAGGGCAGTTCTACTCCGTCCTCTAGGGTGACCATGAGTCAGAATCAACTTGGCGGGAATAGGTTTTTGAGTAGCTTTACTTAAGAAAAAATGAGATAATGGATTTAAGTTTATTAGCACAAATAATAATAATAAAAAGATGGGTCAATGAGGATGCAAAGCAGATACAGCTCTCATATAGTGTTGGTGGGAATGCAAAAATGGTACTACCACTTTAGAGAACAGTTTCTTAAAAAGTTAAACATACACCTACCCTACGACTCAGCCATTCTACACTTAGGTGTAAACCTAAGAGAAATGAAAGAATATGTCCATACAAATACTTGGACAAGAATGATTTTTGCAGCTTTATTTGTAATAGCCCCAAACTGGAAACAAACACAAATATCCATCAACAGGTGAAAGGATAGACAAATAGTGATCTATCCATACAAAGGACTACTACTCAGTAATAAAAAGGAATGAACCATCGATATTTGCAAGAGCATGAATAAATCTCAAAATAATTATGCTGAGTAAGAAAACTCAGATGAAAGAAAGAGTAGCTACTGTATGATTCCATTTATATAAAATTATTTTAAAAATTCAAATTAATCTACAGTGACTAAAAGCCGATTGGTAGTTGGCTGGAGATGGGGAATGGGTGAGAGGTGAGGGAGGAGTTTTAAAGGGACACCAAAAAAAACTTTTGGAGGTGATATATGTGTTCAGTATCTAGGTTGTGATGACAGTTTTGCGTATGTCAAAACTGACCAAATGGTATACTTAAAATATGCGCAGGGTTATATATAATTATATATCAGTTATACCTCAATAAAGCTGATAAAAGATAGATAGCTTTACATGGAAACCCTTTCACTCCTCTTCCTCCTTTTTCTTTAAACTTAAACAAAGTGCCCTTATGTTGCTTGGCCTATTTGCACAGTACAATGAGGAACTAAACTATAATTGTATAAAAAGTGAAAGTGTACCGAGTTCTTCACTTTCCAGACTGTGCTAAATACTCAGTAAAAGGAAGCTTTGATGATCATTGCACCCTAGGAGACCCTCAGCAAAAACATCCATTTAGGCCAAGGCAAGAAGGTTGGACAGAAGGTAAGATAGGTGTATATTTGGGAGAACCACAGTAGAAACTGTAGTATGGGTTGGGGGTAACAACAGCTGACGCTGGAGAGATGGATGGAGGTGAAATTCTGGAGGACGCTGTATGCTGTATTAAGACCTGGACTTTGTTTTGTAGGCAAAAGGGGGTCTTCAGTGGGCTTTAGGGAGGGTGTGTAAGTAACATCGTCATGTCTGTGGTTTAGAAAGGTTACTGTGGTTACAACATGAATAATGAATGGCGTGATAGTTCATATGTAAAATTCTACCCTGGGAAGATAGACAATGGCCACTAGTGATGATTTAGATGGGCTTTTCCTATGCCTAGGTTTTTCAGCCCATAGCGGTATACAATCTAAGGGGTGAGGAAAAGTGGGGACAGTCTCTTGAAAGAAAAATAGGATCAGAGCTAAGAGCCAGCTGTGACCTAACCTAACCAGTTGTTGTTGAGTCAACCCTGACTGATGGCAACCCCGTGTGTGTCAGGGTAGAACTGTTCGCCATAGGGTTTTCAGTGGCTGATTTTTGAGAAGTGGATTGCCAGGCCTTTCTTCCAAGGAGGCTCTGAAAGGATTCGAACCTCCAAACTTTTGGTTAGCAGCCGAGTGCATTAACTGTATGCCCCACCCAGGGATTCTTTTTCCCCTTCAGTAAAGGAAACAAACAAACCTCCCATTAAAAAAAAGTCAGGTGGGACCCTGGCTTTATCTTTGCTGTCTTCCCTGCTCTGTACGATAAAGCTTTTGAACACTGCCCTCGATCTACATCACAGTAATAGTGGACATAGATTCTGGGTATTAGTAGCAGTTGCTTTTTTAGCAAAAAAAAAAAAAGCATATTCTAGAAACACTGTGCACAATCTTCCTTTCCATTAGGTATTCCCTTATGTTGCCAGAGTGCTGGCTTCTTCCAAAGAGAATGGGTCCCTGACTTTTGAACTCTAAGGAGTCTCTAATGAATAAAGCTGTCCTCAGCTGGCTGGCTCCTGGATGTCGTGAGTTCAGGACACATGACATCTGCTATGGAGGTGTGTACCTTCAGATGGCCCAGCTTGGTGACCTGTGCCTTTGATAGCTCTCTATCCCAGCTCAGAACCATGTTTGACTCTTTTGGTCCGACTAGTTTGGCCATAACAAAATCCATTAAAATCTTCATGGGTCAGGAAGTGAGTGGGACAAGTAAATAATAATCCAGTTGCAGGCTTCAAGGAGGGCTCATGTGTAATGCCTCAACTCTGATAGAACAAAGGTCATAATTCTCATTCAATCCTGTGTGCATGAGGGAGTTGGGGAAGGAAAGGGGATATAGATAGTCAACAGAGAAACTGTAGTATGAGATTGAGAGCAAACTCTGACAAGGAATGTAGAAGACAAGTCAGTGCTACTAATTAGCAACTGCTGGGAGTCTCAGATGTTTCTAACACTTGGAGCTGGTACCTCATGCATAGGGGGTCATCAGTAAAAATCTATTGGTGGACAGCCGAATAACTGAAACAACATCCCATTGTCTTATATTCCCTTTTCCTACCAACTATAGTGGGGAAACTGGATTTCTGTGACAAAATGAAATGATAGCCTTTTCCATTTCCCAAAGCCCTTTATTAGGATCTAAAATTCAGTAGAAGTCCCTGGGTGGTACAAATAGTTAATGTGCTTACTGCTAACCGAAAGGTCAGAGGTTCAAGACTACCCACCGGCACCTCAGAAGAAAGGCTGAGCAATCTACTTCTGAAAACTCAGCCACTGAAAACCCTATGGAGCATAGTTCTGCTTTGACACACATGGGTTCGCCAGGAGTCAGAGTTGAGGCTATAGCAAATGGCGTGTTTTTTTTTTTTTTTTAATTCACCAGATGTGCTTATCAACCATCCACACACAGCTCTTAACCCTGAAATAAGATGGTAAAGCCTTCTTCTCTTGCTTGAGCATTATTAGAATTTTTCGTTCAATTGTTGTATCAGTAGTTTACCCTTGGAAACCCTGGTGGTATAGAGGTTAAGTGCTATGGCTACTAATCAAAAGGTTAGCAGTTCAAATCCACCACGCGCTCCTTGGAAACCGTATGGGATAGTTCTACTCTGTCCTCTGGTAGAAAAGTCAAACAGTATACTACTATGAGTAGGAATCAACTCGACAGCAACAGGATTGGGTTTTTTGTTTTTTGCTTTTTTTTGGTTTAGTTTAACTTTGCTTGTTGTTTATCAGCTTTTTTTTTTTTGGACATATTTTCAGCATTAGCATATCTGAAGGTTCTGATCCTACTAAGCTTTTAATTGAGTACTGTCCCAATTTAGTAACTAGCACAGAGATGCTGAAGTCTTATAAAACGGTTATCCCCACTCCTGTTCACACAACAAAGATTCTGGGAAAAACAGACTGAAAATCACATTAGATTTCATTACCCAAATTAGAAACACCCACGTGGTTCCTTGCCTCTCAGTTAAATTTCTCAAAGAGAAAAAAAAAAAGGATGAGGTAATTTTATACTTTGAAATCTGGAACATTAAACAGAGGTAATCGTCTGGTTGCTGGGTTAAAAGTAAGCAGCCCATTTATCTGGATTTTGGTCCAGCACCAGGAGCCGTGCTGACCTCATCAACAATGTAATTTGGCCATTGTGTCCCAACTGAGTCACTTTGACAGGACACTGGGAAGGGTTCCAGAGAAACACAATGCAAGTGATAAAATTGGAAGGCAGAGTTAGCCAGCCTAAATATTCAGTCTTGGAAGCAACAACCCAAGCTGGGGCTTTTGGCCTGTTAGCCAGACTCTCTCAGGTGTGAACAAATGACTCAGATAGAAATCAAGTCTCTTGAAACAATATTGACCCCTTGTAAGAGATAAATCACAGAAGTGAGATCATATCAGAGTTGAGAGTGAGGACTGGAGAGCCTGCAATAAAAGCAAGACAATGGGACTTTTTGCTTCAGTTATTTGATCTCCATCAACAGATTTTTACTGATGACCCGCTATGCCTGAGGTACCAGCTCCAAGGGATAGAGACATTTGAGACCCCAAGGACTTCCTAATTTAGTAGCACTGACTTGTTGTCTGCATTCCTTGTCGAAGTTTGCTCTCAATCTTATACTACACTAGCAATGCACGGGGTTCCAATATTTCCACATTCTCCCCAAAACCAAACCAAACCTAGTGTCATCGAGCCGATTCTGACTCACAGTGACCCTATAGGACAGAGTGGAACTGCCCCATAGAGTGTCCAAGGAGCACCTGGCAGATTTGAACTGCCAACCTTTTGGTTAGGAGCCATGGAACTTATTCCCAAGAGGGTGTGAAGTAATATCTTATTATGGTTTTGATTTGCATGTCCTTAGAGGCTAATGACATTGGGCATCTTTTCATGTGCTTATTGGCCATTTGTGTATCTCCCTTGGAAAAATGTCTGTTCAAGTCCTTTGCCCATTTTTCAACTGGGTCGTTTGTCTTTTTGTTGTTGCATTGTAGGAGTCCTTTATACATTCTGAATATTGAATCCTTATCAAATACATAATTCCTGAGTATTTCCTCCCATTTTGTAGGTCCTCTTTTCACTTTCTTCATAATGTCCTCTGATACACAAAAATTTTAAATTTTAATGAAGTCCAATTTATTATTATTTTTATTTTTTCCTTTTTTGCTTATGCTTTTGGTGTCTGTCATATCTAAGAATCCATTGTCAAAAATAAAGTCCTGAAGATTTATCCCTATATTTTCTTTTCCCTTTGGTATTTGTAAACAGCAAGTTGACCAAGTAGCAGACAGTGAAAAAGTGGCCCCTATCCATATTCTTGTTGTCCAGTGATTTTTCTGAGCTAACCAGCTCACTGCCTTTGACAGTATCTAACTTAAAACATTCATTCATTCCACAAATATTAATTGAGAGGCTGTTAAGTGCCAGATACTTCTCTAGGTACTGGGACTATAAAAGCAGGGATAAAAACAAACCCACTGCCCTCATGAAGATTAGATTCTGGTAGAAAAGTCAAACAGTATACTAAGAAACACATAGATAATGATAGGAGAAATGGAGAAAATAAAGGACTGAGACAGAACTTGGCAGGGGCTCTTGTTTTAGGTGGAGGTAGTCAGGGTGGGCTTCTTTAAGGACGTGCTCTTAAAGCAGAAAACAACATAAAATGAGAGAGCAGGGAGACTAGTTAGTGCTAAGGTCACCAGGCAAGAGTGTGAATGGCTTCAGAAACAGGGGCTGGAGTGCTTCTGGGATAAGGGGTAGGAAATAAAATCAAGGACGTGGCTGGGGCTGTTCATGAAGGGTTTTGGAATCTATTTTGGGCAAGATGGGAACAATAGGAGGCTTTAGAGACTGAGGGTGATGCAATCCGGTTTATGCTTAGACTGCTTGTAAAGAGAGGCTGCTAAAGGGCCATGGGTGGAGACAGAGAGGCCAACTAGAAGCTTCATAAGTGCCTGCACAGTTGATAGAGCGTTTGAAACTACATTCTTGACACAATCCATGAAATGGGCGGCGGGGGGGTGGTTATTCACAAAATAAGCCTCACATTTTCCTACCCTTGGGAAAACCATTTTATTAAATCAGTTGGGTAGGGCAGGTTCTGGGACTTCCAGGAGATAGGCAAATCCTGTGGGCAGTGTCCCAGGGCTATTGACCTCTAATTATTTCCTCCTCTGTCTGAGAGGATGCAAATATTCCAGGCCCCATCCACCTGCCCAGCAGCCATCTGAGATAGTTCTCAGATATCACATTAGCTTCCCAGCCTTCCCTTCTCCCTCACTCATTTCACAAACTTTATAGAGCACCTCAATATGCCAGGCATCATGAGTCAGGGTCACACATGTGGCCATGCAGGTTGTATCCTGCACAGTACCAAGTCTACCACTTATAAAAACTTTAGTGAGAATGACACTCTGTGCAATAGTGCAGTGTACAGCCTGTACAACTGGACCCTGCAGCCCTGCCACACTCCTGGGTACTAGGATACAGCTGACCAAGACAATCTTTTCCCTTCAGTTCACCAAGAATCCAGGTTATAGGGAATTACCCTTGTCCTGACTTTCTTATGAGTTTATTTGTTTTTCAGCATCTTTTATGCAAATCCAGAAGTGGTTGGGCTGACAGCAGGGTGCCTTTCCAAAAACATAAAATCTCCAAACCTGTCTCCTACACAGGCTTCCAGCAGTATGGATTCTGAAAACCTATCAGAAGCATTTCAGATCAAAGCAGGTAACAGAGGTGAGCTGCAGGCAGGGCTGATTTGATATTCCAGGCACATCCCAGAGCACCATCTGGGCCTCGGCTGAAACATCTGCAGGCTCTTCTCAAAACTCAGGGCCCTCATACCCAGAGCAAAATGAGTTATGTGGTCTAGGAGAGACCAGCAGATGTTGAGTTGCCTGGCCTCTCAAGGGGTTAAAAGTGTCAACATCATTGTGGAACAAATGGCAAAGTTGCTTGCTATTCCTGACCTTCCTTTCTGCTGTGTGTGTGTGAGTGTGTGTGTGTGTGTGTGTATATACATATACATGTATATGTATGTGCATATATATGTAGAGAGAGAGAGCCCTGATGGCACAGTGGTTTAGTGTTTGGCTGCTAACCAAAAGGTTGGCAGTTCGAATCCACCAGCCGCTCCTTAGAAACTCTATGGGATAGTTCTACTCTGTCCTGTAGGGGTTGCTATGAGTGGGAATCAATTCAACTGCAATGAGTTTATATATATATATATATATATATGTAGAGAGAGAGATTTACATCAAGGTATTGGCTTATGGAATTGTTGGGGCTGGAAAGTCCAAAATTTATAGATCAGGTGGCAGCCGAGAGACTCCTGCTGGCTCACAGGATTGTGGGAGGTTGGCAAGCGCAAAATCTGTAGGAATGAGGCAGCAGACTGGAGACTTCTACAGGCTTGCTTCCCAAGATCAGTAGGTCAGGCAACAAGGTTAGTGCTTTCTGAAACTTACGTTCCAGTGAGAGAAAACAAGTGACAGGTCATTTCAGATGGTGATGTAGGCTTGAAGGAAAAAACAGGTGTATGGAATAGGAAGTGGCTGGAGAGAACAGCACTACTCCAGAACTGGTAGTCATGGAAGGCTTCAGTGAGGAAGTGATATTTAAGCTGAATTAGTGATGAGAAGGATCCAGAGGGCAAATATAATCTGTTAAACTCATTCACACTGAAGCACTAGATACTTATCTCTCCTTTCTTCTCTTTCTTTTCTTCCTTTTGTAAAATACTTGCTGAGCATCTACTTTATGGGACAAAATAGCTAACGAGCCAAATGTCCTGCTTTCCTGGCACTTTCACCCTAGTGCGGGAGACAAATATTAAATACCTAAGCCAATCTGCATGTGACGTAATATCAACTGGTTAAGGGTTGTCATGGGATGTGATAGGGAGTGACAGGGGATCAAAGAAGGGGGTAGCGTCTGAGGAGAGAATGAAGCAAGGGATGGAGCCATGCATGTGTCTGGGGGTGGGGTGGGAAAGAGTGTCCCAGGTGAAGGACAAGCAAATTGAAGGACACTGAGGAAGGGGCACACCTGGTAAGAGGAGCAATGAGGACGCTTGTGTGTCTGCACTGGCGCAGGTAAGAAGAGGGATGGTTATGTGGGGTCTGAGAGATCATTTAACATCGCCATGATGAGGACATATAATTTTATTCTAAGTTTTGTAGGAAGCCATTGGAAGGTTTTGAGTAAAGGAATGACAATCTGACTTACGTTTTTAGAAAATGTCACTCTGGCTATTGTGAAGAGAACAGACTACAGAGTGTAAAAGTGGAAGTGGGGAGACAAGGTAGGAGGCTGTTATAATCCCTGTAAGAGATGATGGTGACTGGGCTGGAGGGGTAGTGGTGGAGGTGTTGACAGGTGGTGTGATTAGAGAGATTAGAAGATGGGCTGGACAGATTTGGAGTTACTGGGTGGTTCGGATGGTAACTAGCACTTGGCTGATAACCAAAAGGCTGGAGGTTTAAGTCATCCAAAGGTACCTTGGAAGAAAGGCCTGGTGATCTAGTTCTGAAAAATCAGCTATTGGAAACCCTGTGGATCACAGTTCTACTCTGATGCACATGGGAGTCACCATAATTCATAATCAACTTGATGGGAAAAAAAGATAGAATTTGGTGATTGACTCTGTATGAGGTGGGAGCAAGACAGAAATTGAAATTACTCCACTGTAGTTTTTGTGAGCAGCTGGATAAATGGTGATATCATTTACTAAAATAGAAAAGACTAGGAGAGGGGCAGTTTTAGTGGGGGAAAGTTGTTTTTGGACATGTAAACTTTGAGATGCCTGTGACAGATAACGAAGGTGTCAACTAGAAGTTGGATATACAAGTCTGTAATTCAGCGGAGATACTGGAAGTTATCAGATTAACAATAGTACTTTTAAACTGTGCTGTGTAGGGTTGTCAATGGCTTATTTTTCAGAGGTAGGTTGCCAGGTCTTCTAAGATGCCTCTGGGTAGACTCAAACCTACAACCTTTCAGTTAGCCATGGAGGAGGAAAAGATATACAATTAACCAGGAGTGAGGCAAATATGATAGAGGGTGGTAGAAAGTCATCCCATTGATGCACTATAGAAATCTAAGGTGGAAAAGGAGGGTGTGGCCATGACCCAGGGAAGACGGTGATTCATCTGGACTGTGATTTCCAGCATATCTGAGGAAATTTTGGAATCAGGGTCCTACAGGGAGTGTAGCTAGAAAAGGGTGGTGGTGGGGGCTTTAGAGAGGGAAACATCTGACATTGAGCTTGTGGAGAGGTGCTGCTATATAATGACAACGCTAAGGTATAATTGTGGGAGGGCAAAGTCACTAAGATGAGATGTTCAAGAAACTGATACTCACATCGTGAAATGTCTCATTTTTAAACTTAAGTGCTTATTAAATTAGATGGCAATTTGATGTAATTAAAAAAATCAGAAAGAATGACAATTAGAAAGTACATACATACATATATATATATGTATATATATATGTATATATATATATATGTATATATATATATATAAAATCCATTGCCATTGAGTTGATTCCTACACATAGCACCCTCAAGGACAGAGTAGAACTGCCCCATAGGGTTTCCAAGGAGCGCCTGCCTGGTGGATTCAAACTGCCGACCTTTTGGTTAGCAGTCATAGCTCTTAACCACTACACCACCTATATATATTTACGTATATATATGTATGTATGTATGTGTGTGTGTGTGTTCCTGTGTAAAATGTTAGCAGAAATTGAAAAATTCCCATAGGAAACACTTTGGTTGAATGAAATATTCTTTTCTGTCAAAGCTTTTGCTAAAAGAATCATTTTTGTTTTACATTGTGTTTGATAAGCTTGGCAAATTCGTCATGTGGTAAATTAAACACACAATTAATTGGCATTCAACAAATGGTATTTGGTGAAAGGATTTTGAGAGAATTGACTTAGACCCAATTTATTTCTTCCTCTAGAGATAAACTTGGAGTACCCAGCACAATACTTTTGCTAAAAATTTAGCTTTGGTGTTTAGGATTTACAAACTTTGTGTAAAGGGCCAGATAGAAATATTTTAGACTTTGCAGACCACATATGGTCTCTGTCATATATTATTCTTCATTGTTTTGTTTTTGTTTTTTACAATCCTTTAAGAACATAAAAATAATTCTTTGCTTGAGGCTGTACAAAAACGGGCTCTGGGAAGGGGCAGATTTGGCCCCTGAGCCGTAGTTTTCAGACCCCTGCGGTCCAGTGGACTATTGAGTGATGTTCTTTGACTAGAATTAGATGTACTTGTTTTAGTGAAGCAATTCCTGAGACTGCTGTGTTTGTGAAGGGTGTGATGTCTTTATTTGTTAGATGATGTCTTTGTTTTCCAGTGCTGCTGTAACACGGGTACCACAAGCAAGTGATTTTAAAGGGCAGAAATTTATTTTCTCAGTTCTGGAGGCCAGAAGCCCAACTCAGAGTCTTTACTATGTTGTTTTCTTCCTTGTCAGTAGCCCCAGGATTTCCTTGGTTCCTTGGTGATCCATACATGATATCTGTGTTCCCCACTATGTGCCCCGTGTCTGTGTCTAATCTGTTCTTTTTATAGCTTAAGAAGTGATGAGATTTAGAAACCACCCTACATGGGTATGATCTAATTAAAATAACAAAGAAAACTCTATTTCCAAACAGAGTTATATCCACAGATACAGGGGTTAGGATTCTAACAAGTATTTGGGGGTGGAGGGGGGACAAAAGCCAATTCATAATCTTATAGTACTCTATTAGCTTCTTCTGATCCAGAGTCCCCATGTTACTTTGTGTGTCTAGTTTTTTTTTATGTTTCCATGAGGATGAGATTTTAAAGTATGCTGTTTGCTAGTACCACAGATGGTATTAGAAATTATAGTTATAACTCCCAGTGGATAGATCCAATGGTGATGACAGATACCAGGAATGAAGGAAGTCTAGGACAGAAAGCAACACTGCCCTCAAGTGACCAAACCAAACCAAAACCAAACCCCCTGCTGTGGAGTCAATTCCAACTCATAGTGACCCTAAAGGACAGAGTAGAACTGCCCCATATGGTTTCCAAGGAGCACCTGGTTGATTCGAAGTGCCAACCTTTATGGTTAGCAGCCATAGCTCTTAACCATTACCCCACCAAGGTTTCCTCAAGTGACCAGGACACACCAAAAATGAGGAAAAGGGGACATCTTGGGTTAGACAGCAGACTCATTCTATCCGTGACATAAGGCTTTCCCTTCCCTTTCCTTCTCCTCTCCCATGAACACACCGAGAGTAAGGGAGGGCTTTGTTCTCAGGAAGCAAAAAGGACAAATTACACTTGACCATGGGATGCAGATGTTTGAACCTCATCAAGCAGTGAAATTAGTATGCCTGGATGAGCGTTGGCATCAGGACATGTATTAGTCTAGATAGGTTTGGGTATGTTTGGTATGCAAGAGATGCTCCCCCACATTTCAGCAGCTGGTGACAAAACAAACTATGAGACAGTTTGGGGAGCCCTACTCTGTCCTCTGGTCAGCTTACCTGGAGCACATGGTTTCCAAGGTTGCTGTGGCAGAGTAGGGGTGAGAGAGTATCTGGGCGATGTAGGCAAGTACCTGGGTATTGGGTAAGCTCTCTCTCTGCCACCGTTGGTCAGTTGCTGTACTGTGGTGGCTTGTGTGTTGCTGTGATTTTGGAAGCTATGCCACTGGTATTTCAAATACCATCAGGGTCACCCACGGTGGATAGGTTTTGGCAGAGTTTCCAGGCTAAGACAGATAAGAAGAAAAGCCTGGCAATCAACTTCCAAAAATTAACCAATGAAAATCCTGTGAATCACAACAGAACATTACCTGACTTACTTCTTTGGGACATATCATCTAACCAAAAAACCCATTACCATCAAGTTGATTCTGACTCATAGCAACCCTATAGAACAGATTAGGGTTTCCAAGACTATAAAGCTTTATGGAAGCAGACTTCCATATCTTTCTCCTGTGGGGTGGCTGGTGGGTTCGAATCTCTGACCTTTTTTCCTCATATGAGCACTTAACCACTGTGCCACCAGGGCTCTTTGACACGCATGTCATCAGGAGGGATCAGTCGCTGGAGGAGGACGTAGTGTTTGGTGAGGTAGAGAGCCAATGAGGGTAAAGAACACCCTTGGTGAGATGGATTGGCACAGTAGCTGCAAACATGGACTTGAACATGCTGGTGGTCATGAGCATGACACAGGACCAGGCAACATTTTGTTCTGTTGTACATAAGGTCACCATGAGTCAAAGTTGATTTAACACCAGCTCTGTCTATCTTATCTGTCTGTCTGCCTGCCTGCCTATCTATCTCTGCCACAGCATATGCTATTACCAACAACCTGTCCCTTGATAACATAGTCACACTACACTTACATATCCCACCCTTTTATTTAACATTGTGCCTAGCAAAACACAACACCTCAACCCCTACAAGATGAAAGAAACTTTCTTTAAAACATTTTGTTCAGTTAGCATGAAAAGGGTCTCTTGCTCATGAGCTTTGATTGCAAGTGTCTTCAAGTTGTCCTTCATAAGACATTGAATAAAATAGAACATTTTAATCGTCAGAACAATTGTAAAATGAATAAAACGTTGCAACCTTTGCTCAACTTCTGAAAATCCTATTGGCAATTCTGAATTTAATGAGACACACGTCAAAGTGGGCTAGGTATAGGTACTTCTTGACAGGGCAGAAGGGTTTCTCCATGATGAAAAAAGTAAGCATTTGTATCCACAGTGAATTTATCAATAATTGAATTCAGTGGATTAAAAATGGACCAGTGATGACTTGAAACACGAATTTGCCTTTCCTGAAGGACAGGAGCTTGGGTATAAAGAAGATATATAGAGGTAATGAAAGCAGAGGGCAAGGATTTGGGGACTTAAATTTTTTCTTGCATATGTGCCTCTCAGAAGAGAGTCTTCACTCACAGGATATTTGAACTGGAAGGAACGGTATATACAATCTAGTCCAGCCTTTTTATTCTGCAGATCTGAGACTCAGACTTGAAGTGTCTTGCCTAAGGCAGCATCTGATTTCATTTAATGAGACACATGTAAATTACGTTTCCCATACTTCACTGAGAGCATCTTGATATCTTTGCATATGGGATTTCCCAGTTTTAGAAATCTTTCTGGGACTTTTTTTTATCATAAAATTAATGTTTGCCATATAAAGTTCAACATTGTGAATTTTAAATATTCCTTTGTTTTTTTTTTTTTTTAGTCTCTTTCATTTCATTGGAAGCCCTGATAGGGTAGTGGTTAAGAGCTATGTCTGCTAACCATAAAGGTCGGCAGTTCAAATCCACCATCCACTCCTTGGAAACCCTCTGGGGCAGTTCTACTCTGTCCTATAGGGCCACTATGTGTCAGAATCAACTCGACGGCAACGGGTTGGGTTTGGGTTTTGATCTCATTAAACCATAATATATTTAATACACATCCCCCCAAAATGTTCTGAGTATCACTTGTTGATTTATTATGTACATCTTTTTAAACTTCACCCCTGTGTCCTGGGTGAATAATGAGAAATCTTGGTCCTCAAAACATTAGCCTTCAGTTTTTATACTAACCCCTGGCACGAGAGTTTAGTAGTAGGGACTTCTCTCTGCTCTTATATCCACAGGATGACACAGGGACAACATATGTGCCTGCTTTGGCATCAAAGGGAGATGTTGGCTCTATGGCTAGCAAAGCACTGTGTGAAAAGGCAGTATTTATGTCACCGTTTAAGTATTTTCTTGCCTTATTTTAGAGTTGCGTCCCTGAGTAGTGAAAATAGTTAACATGCTTGGCTGCTAACCAAAAGGTTGGAGATTTGAGTTCACCCAGAGGTGGCTCAGAACAAAGGCCTCATGATCTACTTGCAAAAAATCAGCCACTGAAAACCCTATGAAGCATATAGTTCTACTCTGACACACAGAGTCCCCGTGAGTCAGAATCAACTTGAAAGCAACTGGTTACTGATGTTATGGAGGAGGGATTGCCAGAAGGACAGGTGAGGGTAACTGACAAAGGATCTTAGCCTCCCAAAGTTCAGGCAGTAACCTGAATCCATGCAGCCCTAGGGAATGGTTCACCTGCTCTTTTTTAGGACTATCACAATTGGGCCAGGCTCTGGGTTTTCAGAGCCTGACCTACATGGTTGGGGGGTTTCTAGTGAAGAGATAAAGGCTGCTGAGATCCTTTGAAAGTCATAGTTTTTGAGTGATTCAGTGACATATTCCATTCAATACCCTATCACCTTAGCAACAATTCAGGCAAACAGGTCATTTAGCATCATTCACGTAAAATATCGGGAAGATTGAAGTTTTCACTGAAGCTCCTCAACTGCCCAGAAATGTTGCCATCGTAGAGATGCAATTGCTGTCTCCATGATAGGAATCCATTTTCATTGCTAAATTGTTCAAAAGGCACACAATGGTGCCATGAATTTTATGTTTCTTATTGTTTTTTTTTTTCCAGTAGATACTTAAAAATCAATTTATTTTTATTCTGGTATGTACCAGGGGTATAGTGTTTGTTAGGATAAAAAAGCAACTTTAATTTAGTAGGAAATGGATTTTCTTTATCACAGAGAAATGTGGAATAGATGAGGGAGGCACCAAATAAAATTCTCATTTCTTGATCCCAGGGGTTGAGGCAGGGAGATGGGGCTGGCAGAGGGACAAGTTTAGATTTTGATAATTCTGTTTGAATTTCTCCTTAGAGCCCTTAGCTGTCAATAAAGGTTCTTGGTAAGCAACACAAACAGCCTAGTTATGCCTACCCCGTGAACGGGGTATTCAGAAGCACTAGAATATGATGGATTGGAAGCACAGGGCCAGGGCTTGGGTCTAGCTCTCCCGCTATCTACCTGTGTGCCAATGGGCAATCATTTCCTCCTTTCTGGGCATCAGCTTCGCTATCCCAAAAAAGGATTTTAACATCACCCTCGGTCTATGATCCTCAAATTAACTGTGTGGAAATATCTTAAATTGTCCTATATCGTATCAACCAAGATTTTTAAAAGATTTATTATAATTCACTTTAGATTACAGTGTCTCTAGGAAAAAATCATGTTTAAATAAATGGATGAATGGACCCATTTATTCAAAAGCCACACCTGTGAGTTCCCTTGTACAGGTATTTCCTTGGCATTTCATGTGCTAATTCAGCTAATTCGTGTGCTATTTCCTCACTAGAATTATTTCGTAGTATGTATTTATGTGTGAGCACAGGGAAGAAAGAGAGAGAGAGAGAGAGAGAAGCAGACCCTCCATCAATGCAGTCTCCTCATTCATTTCCCCTCTGCCCAACTCTGTGAGATCCAGGTAATCCAGTCACTGAATTTAACACCCAACGCCATGGCACCTTTCCACATGTTAAACTGAAATTTAGCATTTCTGTCAGTTATGGCTGTAGGTAACAAATTACAGCAGAATTAGTTGTACCTGTCACTTTGTAGTAAATAAAAAGCACAGAGATACTCATATCAAATTGCATTTGTTGCAGCAATCTCAAAATATCATTTATGCTCATTATTATTTTGAAATTATGGTGACTATTAAACCTGCTGACTTGTTCTTGTTATTTGAGGCTTTAATAGAGAAGCATGAATACATATATATATAACAATGGCAAAATTTTTACATATTTTGATAATATCTTAAATATTTAATACTTTCATATTTGAGTATATTTTGGTTTTAAATATTTTCGACATTTGAATTAATATTTAAATTTAATATTTTGATTTTAGTATTTGATATTTTAATATTTCAATATATTTGGCTTCCTTTGTAATGGTGTGTTTTTTTATCTTATGCATTTAAAGGCATTATTCTGAGAAGGTGTTCAGAGGTTTCACCAGACTACCAAAGAGGTCCATGGCACCCAAAAGTTTAAGAATATCTGCATTAGACCAGATGTTAGGGAGAAAAAGAGAAAGCAGGGTCTGTATCTGTTTTTACTTATCAAAAGTTTTTGGCCAATTGCAGGTGCTAAATAAATACATGCTGAGTGAATAAATATAAAAATAGAAATTTGGAGAAGATAAACATTTACTCAGGATCTAGTTATTTTATATAACCTGCTGATGTTTCGTGCTTGGAAGAAAAGGCGCGTCGGACCTTGCATCTAGTTAAAATGTTTTGGGCTGCAAGTAACAGAACCTGACTCAGGGTTACTTGAATACCAAGGACACGTGTGCTATCATATATAAAAGTCCAGAGGTGGTCAGGCTTAGGGTACCATGTGATCAATGTTGCAGTGAGTCACCAAGAGCCCAGATTCTTTCCATTTTTCTGTTTGCAGTGTCAGGCTGGTGAGATAGCTGCCAGTGGTAACTTGGGGACACATGCTTCTTGACTCCTGTCTAGAAGGAAAGAGAGAGATCTTCACCCCGAGCCATGGGAAATACATTCTTCCCTTCGGCCTCACTGAGCCAAATTAAGATAAACACTGCAACCTCTGGACCACAGTAATGCCACATGTTAATTGGTTAAGACTGATCAGAGTCCATTTCTGCAGTTCAAGAGGGGCGACACCCACCCAGGCAGATTAAAAAAAAAAAAAAGAGCTGTTTGCTTATATACCATGCTAGAAAGAAGAAAAGAAGAAATGTCAGGCAGGCAAACCAGCAGAGTTGACAACACACATCTCTTCAGGGGGGCTCTTGTCAGAGGACACATTATTGTCAGTTGTCAAGTCAGCCCTGACTCATGGTGACTCCATGTACAACAGAACAAAACATTGCTCAGTCTTGCGCCATCTTCAAAATCGTTGATATTTCAAGTCGATTGTTGCGGCCACTGTGTATTTTGAGTGCCTTTCAAAAAAATTTTTTTTCTTTCAACCTAGAGGAGCTCTGGTGGTACACTGGTCAAGAGCTCACCTGCTAACCAAAAGATCAGCAGTTCAAATCCACCAGCTGCTCCTTGAAAACCCTATAGCGTGGTTCTACTCTGTCCTATAGGGTCGCTATGAGTCAGAATAGACTCGATGGCAATGGGTTTGGTTTTTGTTTGGTTTTCCAACCTAGAGGGCTCATCTTCCAGCACTGTGTCAGACCATATTCTATCGTGATCCATTGGATTTCCACTGGCTGATTTTCGAAAATAGACCACCAGGGCTTTCATTCCAGTCTCTCTTAGTCTGGAAGCTCCATTGAAACCTGTCCACTATGGGACAGTATTTGAAATACTGGTGGCATAGCTTCCAGCATCACAGCAACACCCAAGCCACCACAGTAAGACAACCTGACAGATGGGTGGTGACAGAGGACACATATCAGCAGAAAAAAAGTTTTGCTATATTTGTTAAAGACTTGTCTTTGGAGAAAAGGATGAGGGGAGACGCTATAAATAACGGGATAATATTTATAAACAGCCTTGCTTTAGACTTTCTTTAGGATGGAATGTTACATAAAAGAACAGGCAGAGGAAGCATCCGCCTCCTACTCTTCTTAATACCTCCCCTCCTAAGAATCAGGGAGCACGTTGTGAATCCGGTTTTACATGTTATAAAAAAAAGGGTGCACAATGAACATCACGATTTGACATAGTTCTTTTCAAGTGTGTCATATTTTAGTCTTCATATTTGTTTAGTATCCATCTCCCCGATTACCATCTACAGAGACTTGAAAAAGAAAGAACTGAAAGACAGAATGTTTCTCTCTGTAATTACTTTCAGATTCACATGCTTACACCAAAAGAAGAGATGCTATCTCACAGAGGTAACAATTCACTCTTCTCTGAACTGTCCCTCTTGTGCAGGCTTTCAGCATCAGGGACTCCTCATGCATAATTAACCTTCCATTGAGTTCCTGAAATTTTAGCTCTCGGAATAGAAATCTGTATGAAGATGCAATTGTAGTTAATTTGCCTGTTACTGTTTCGTAATAAAGAAAGTTATTTCCAAAGAAATTACTTTTTTATAAGTTAGAATTCTCTAAGGTAGGCTTTTAGTCAAGGTGGAATTCTTTGAAGCTTGCAAATTGTCTGCTTTGACGTTTCTTGTGGTAAATCAAGGCATTCTACCATTGACACCCCTCTTGGTAATCTTTCTAACCACCTAGGCTATTTCCAGAGGCTTACTGGCATATGTGGGTGTGGGTTTGTGAGCTAAGCTTTTAAAGGCTGTGGGTTACTTTATTAAGCAAAGCATCTAAAAAGAAGGAAAGCCTTGTTAATTCATCGTGTTTAAAGAAATGGGGTATAGAATCTCAACCATCAGATATTCTATAAATTGCTAGTATAAAAAATAGACTGTGCTTAATAGAGAAATTATGTCCAGTTGGTGCCACCACTGAATATTGCACTAGTGCCCAGATATATGCCTTGTGATCAAACTCGTCTATTTCTCAGTTGGAGCAGCACAGCTGGATACGTACAGGGTCAAGCACAAACCTTTACCTATTTAATAATAAGAAGAAATCAATCTATTTGTCCAGTCAGCCCAGGCCGGAGGCTACCTCTTATAACCTAAGGAAAGAAGGTTATCACTGGTTAATGTGGTGTGTCACTTATTAAAGGATTTTTTTTTCTAAGTGCCCCTAGCCCAAACCCTTCTGCAATATCATGATATGCATCACAGAAGTCAAGACTCCATTGTTGTTGTTATTTGATGTCAAGTCGGCTCCAGTTCATGCTGACCTTTTGTATAACAGAATGAAACATTGCCTGGTTCTGTGCCTTCTTTGTGATCCTTGTATGTTTGGGTACATTGTTGCATCTGTGGTGTCAGTCTATCTTATTGAGGGTTTCTTGCATTTTCACTGACCCTCTATTTACTAAACATGATGTCTTTTTCTGGTGATTGGTCTTTCCTGATGACATGTCCAAAGTAAGTGAGTCAAAGCCTCAACTCCTAAGGGGCCACAAATGTACCGAGAATTCCAAGGGTTAAAGTTCTAGGTTTTTTTAACCTCTAGGAGAAAAATTGGGTGGGTTAAATTTCCACAGCAGCAACTCACCGAAGTGGTATCTTATATTTTTCTCCATTGCACACTCACTTCAAATATACTATATGACATATTTGCTTATTTTATTAATTGTTCCTCTCCCCGTTCTAGAGCACAAGGTATATGTAGAAGCATAGAATTTTTGTTATTTTTCCTTCCAACGCTGTATTTGTCTTGGGTTTCAGTCAAGTAAGGAAGTAGGATACTATTGGGGAAAAAAATTCAAATTTGCAAGTGATGTTTAAAAACGTATATTTTTACAGATTTAAGATTTTATTATATAACTCATTGTTTTTTTAATATTTAGTAATTTTAAAAAATAACAATACATTTTATAGTGTTTTCTGTGAAAGTTTGTACTGTAAATTAGATTCCCATTTAACAATTACTACACAAATGGTTCAATGACATTGGTTACATTTTTCATAATGCATGAACATTCTTATTATTTCTGTTCTGGTTGTCTCATTTCCATTAATCTAGTTTCCCTGTCCCCTTACCCTTCCATCTTTGATTTAGAGTAATTGTTGACCTTTGGTCTCACATAAATGATTTTTTTTTAAAGTGTTCAGTACTTATGGGTGATATTCTTTATTTTATGGGCCAATTGGTTTTTTAGCTAAAAGGTGATAGAATTCTTTCCTGTAAAAACTAGCCTACAGAACTAACAGTCTACATGAAACATGGCCTCATCTAACCTTCTTTGTTGAAGATACAACTCAGGCCTGTAGCTGATTTCAGAGCCTTCTGGGAAGCACCAGCGTAAAACAAAAATCTATCTGTGGATGACAGAGACTTGCAATAGCTGTGTTTCATTTATTACTGGCAATTTTTAAATGTGAAAGGTCTGATGAGAGTCTATATCAAGAATAGTGCAACTGACAAGGAAATTTCATTGTTTCTGTGGCGTGCAAAAGAAGATAATAAAGCCATTGGAAGGGAAATTTTACACAAAATATCTCTAAGGGTAGTAATGAAAGCTTTTTTAAAAGAAGAGAGTGGATGCTACATATAATTTATAAAAATGAATGAACATAATTTTGAGCAGGAAAAAAATCTCAATATGTAACCTATAATAATCCTGAGGCATACTATGCATAGCATACCAGTAGTATGCAGGGAATATACCAAGACTATCAAGTAAAGAGTAATTCCTGAGTAGGTCTTAGATATTTGCATTTTTATAAAACTCCACAGGTAAATCTAATGGGCATCCTAGATTCGAGTTAAAGAAGTGAGGCTTTGGCCAAGTAAATATTTTTAAAAAAATAAGCAATATTGTAAGTGTTAACACTATACCATTGCTTGGCAAATTTCCTGTAAAAGGCCAATTAGTAAATCTTTTATGCTTTGTAAGGTACACTTACTCTGCCACTACTCAACTCTGCCATTGCTGTGCAAAGCCGACAGAGACAATATGTAAACAAATGGGCTTGTCTGTCGTCCAACAAACTTTATTTACTAAATCAGGTAGTTTGACTGGTGGTCCATTGTTTATTAATGCCTACCGTACACTGTTGTTGCCTAACATCAAACAAAGCACACCCAGGACCCTAAAAAATAGAAGTGTCATGCACAGTGAGGATATTAATGATTCCATAGGAACTTACCATAAAAAGTACAATTTTTGAAGAGTTATAGTAATAAAATTTTACCTATGCAAATTTAATCTAAGGAAGAATGACCACCTCCTCTGATTTGACAGCTCTTCCCAGGACTCTCATCAATGGTAACATATCAAATAAACCTAATTATTTCTGGTGCCTCTCTTTTCATAAGATATAAGAACAAATCTTTGTGATTTTCTAAGGGTCATATATGAAATCTCAGAGATGGTTTTAGGTGTCAAAGATATCCGGAGGATTTTAATATTTTTTCCTACATTTAAGATCTAATTTGGGGAATGCAAAAAATAAAAAGATGTATATCATTAAAATATATATATATAGCAGGAGATTTAGACTCTTAATGTGTGACAAAACACATAAAAATAAACATAAAAGGTAATACAAATGTAAAGAAACTTAGCTCTTCTATAAGTGAGGAAACTTTGCTTGTTCATAATCGAGGGCATAATAAAGTCAACATAAAAGGTTATTTGGGTAGAACACAGAATCTTTGTTACCTAGATAGATTACACAGAAAAAAATGAGTATCCCTTCATGATGCAAGTGAAGCCATTAATCAGTAAATGAAGGAAATAAACTCATCAAAATTGAGCAAGCTTTGCTAAGATTTTAACACATTTTATAACTTTTCGGATTCAGGTGTTATAAACCAAGGCAAATGAACTTCACTCTCCAAGTTGTGTTCTTTATCATGCTCTTTCATATTCTGGAACAAACTAACACTACTTTAGGACAGAGCTCAGGGACCACATGGCTAGGACTAATTTATACCATTATTAAGATGTTATTAATATGCAATGCTTCCATCTTTGCTGTCTTCACATGAATCATTATATAAGCATTGAAAAATGGCTCAATGTCAATTTTCACCACGGTAAATATTGATAGTTAAAACCTATAAATAAAAACTCTTTGGTGTCCCCAGTAAATTTTAAGAACGTAAAGAGTGTAACAAGATTAAAGATTGTAAAGGAGACAAGAAACAAAACAAAAACGACAACAATAATGAAGCACACGCACGCAAACCAACCTTGATTACTGCTGCTTTAGGACAGACGACTTTTCCTTGAAAAAGCATGAACATGTACCAAACCCACTGCTGTCGAGTCGATTCCTACTCATAGCGACCCTATAGGACAGAGTGGAACTGCCCCATAGAGTTTCCAAGGAGCGCCTGGCGGATTAAAACTGCCGACCTCTTAAACGTGTACAGAGTTGTGTAAATTCTCTGCAACTATCGCTCCTAAATATTCGGTCAACCATTCATGTTAATTATAGGTTTTAATCAAAGCAAATAACTATTATTTCACAGAGAAACTTGGGGTGGTGGGGTGGTGATGGACAAGGAGGGTCTGCTGTACATCAGCATTTCTGCAGATCCCCAGAGCTCATGAACACACTCACCTTCCTACAGCCACACTTGTCTTTCAGCTTCTCAAAGTGACAAAAACATTATCCAAAGATGTAGCCTCTAGATAAGAAGCCAAAGTGCACAAACCAGCAGTTCATTATTCTATCTTACTTAGAAGTGATCTGGGATCCAAAACTACAGAGAAGGCAGAGGAGGTGAGAAATGACATTTTAACTCTTGAGAGAAGTAGTATCAATTAAAGAGGTTTTTATGCTAGGAGAAATAAATGCATACTTATATGCAAATGTGGATGGTCTAGTAGAGAGAGAAATTGATGATGCAGGGATCTGGGTGTGGGGGAATTGTTAGAACTTTATTCTTGAATAGGGGAGAGTAGATAAAATTAACAGCACAAGTGAAGCGGTTAGCCCAGGGGCAAAATTACCCAATCAGTAAGATAAGCACAGGCTTACTTGTGCTTACTTACTAATCTGAAGTGAACAATTTCACATGGGTTTCACCACACCACATCAAAGTGAAGTGAAATTGTTCGCTACAGATTAATAAGTAAGCACAAGTAAACCCATGCTTACCTTCCTTACTGAGTCATCTGCCCCTCTCAGGGATTTTAATTTGAAAAGAGGCTTTGATTCTGTAGGAAGGTGCTGTGGGGTTGGGAGAGAGGTGGGTGTCACCCATACCTAGAAGCAGAACCTTTGATGTGGTGAAAAGATGTGGAATTGTTCACTGCAGATTAGTAAGTAAGCCTGGGTTTACCTTGCTTATTCAATAATCTGCCACTGTATTGGCCAAAGATTTAAGAGTGGACACCTAGTTCATTACCAGGAGAAAAAGCAGAGTGTTTGAACACAAATTTTGGCAAGTGTTGCTGCAAGCTGGCAGAAATTTCTTTCTGATCCTTCTATTCTGTGAAATAGAGAGTAAGGCCATCAGCCCATTATGAGGGTCAGCAGGGAAGGTGTTGGGATTTTGAGGATTAGGGACAATATATGAATCTGTCATCTAGAAGAGTGGGAGTGGGTAGGGCTAAAATATAGTATGATTGTTGGGTAACATCAAGAGCTCACCTACTGTTACCAGTGGTGAATTTAACATGGAATCAGTCAGCTCAGGTACCACAGTTTGAGAACCACTCCCTTAAACAACAACAAAAATAAATAAATAAATAAAAACAAGTGATACCAGGAACTAATTAAGTTCTGGGTATAGCTCTCGCATTTATACTTGGGTATTCACACCAAATCTGTCTTAGAAGAAAGGCAAGAATGCTCCTTAGAAGGAAGGATAGTGAGACTTGGGCTAACTTACTTTGGACACGTCATCAGGAAAGACCAATTGCTAGAAAAGGACATCATGTTTGGTAAAGTAGAGGGTCAGGGAAAAATGAAGGAAACCCTCGTTGAGCTGGGTGGACACAATAACCACCGCAATGGACTCAAACATATCAAAGAGCACGGAGATAGCACAGGATGGAGCAACATTTCATTCTGTTGTACGTGGAGTCGCCAGAAGTCAGAGCCTACTCAACTAACAACAACACATCCATACCAGACAGATCCCCAGTCCTTTAATGCTGGTTCTTGGTGAACCTCATTTCACTTAAATAAAACAGACTCCACTATTGCCTTCCTGTGCTTGGTGTTTTATATGTTAACTTCTTTTTTTGCAATGAGCAGTGGTCATTCAGCAAGCGTGATTGAGCATCTATCTTATTGCACATGAGACATTTGGGAGAATTCTTGGTTAGCTTCCTTGCACCAGAAGTAGCTTCAACATTTAAGTCTAAAATAGTGCCGAATTTTAATCCCTTTCGCCTGGGAATTATTTCTTTAAAAAAGGGCAAACCACTCAGGCACTCAGGAATTGTCTATTGAATAAAGAATTGGCCATGATATAGATGTTTTTCAAAGTAATTTGGACCTCCTCCCCACAACACCAAATGGCACAACAGCCCATTACCAGGAAGTTCCAATAGCCCTGCTAACATTGGTTTCAGTCTAGTCAAGCAGAGTAATTACCCTGTAGATGAAACAACCAGGTAGTATTTTTTAATTGCTGCAATGTCATAAGGCACTTATATTTATGTTGTCATTTCTATTAAACTGTGTGGTTATGGCCATGAAATCACTAGTTAGAATTAGATGACTTGCTATCTATTTGGGATATTTTAAGTTTTTAGTGGGTGATTGGCCTGCCAAAAAGGGAACACCAGAAAAATGCAGGTCAGCTTTGCAAGGTAGTAAAATGGCCAAAAAGAAGCATATTAGGATTCTGTTTCTTGTTTTCATGATTCAGCCCATTGTTTCTGTAGGAATCTAACTTTCGGTCTTCCACAGCCTCCAAATAATTTGAAATGCTGCATGATACTAGAGGTGAAAGTGTCCGTTTTGGTTTTCTTTGTTTGTTTGGGCTTCGCCTATAGTTATCATACTCTACATTGAAGTGGAAGAATACTATCAAGAAGACGTGGCTAGATGAAACATCACTTGGGCCATCCTCAACTGACCAATTAAAAAACAAACACCAGTAAAGAAGACGTTTAATATATAATAATAGGTCCTGGTCCTCTGGAAATACCTGGGCCAATGGAGTACTGTCCACTGTCAAATGTTTAGATGGTATTTGGATGCAAAGTTACCCTAGAGACTATAGAAAGAGGACTTGTGTCTTTCTTGGTGGATCATATTCAATTTGATTCTACAAGCGTATGAGTATTCCAAACCATGTGCACATTATTTAAATTTTTGAGCTTCATACCCCTCATCTATTAAATAGAGATGCTAATAGCACTTATCTTCTTGGATTATTGTGAGGATTAAATGAATTAATCCACATAAATTCCTTGGAATGGTGCCTGGCCATTAGTGAGTTATAATTAACGCTATATAAAGCTGTTGCCTTACTGTGTGAGCCAGTCCTGTTGCCATGGAGCCCACTCCAACTCATGCAACTCTATGTGTGTCAGAGTAGAACTGTGCTCCATACGGTTTTCAAGGGTTGATTTTTCAGAAGAAGATTGCCAGGCCTTTCTTTTGAGGCACTTCTATATAGACTTGAACCTCCAACCTTTAGCAGCCAAGTATTTTAACCATTTGCACCAACCAGCGACTCCTTTATTGTGTGAAAGGGCCTATATGGTAGTAGAGAGGGGTGAGGCGTGAGGACATTGGACTATGATACATGAAGGAATGAACCTTATGTGAAAAGGCGAAAATAAGGAATTCAGGAAGGAAACATGAGGATGCATAAAAGCCTTTAGGAAGAAGAAATGGCCTTTGTTCAGGTCCTTCCTCCAAAATACATTTGTAATCCCTTTGTTCTGCCTGTCTCCACTGCTATTGCCACCTCCAAGCCACCATCCTTCCTAAACCACCGTGACAGACTTTGAACTGGGTTCTCTCCCTCTGTCTTAGTTTCCTAGTGCTGCCATAACACAGAATACCGCAAGTGATTTACTTTAAAGAAAATACTTTATTGTCTCACAGCTCAGGATGCTAAAAGTCCAGATCAGGGCCTCAGCTTTATTGAATCCTTCCTTGTTAGTAACCCTGGTGTTCCTTGTTTCCTTGGTGACCCTCACATGGCATCTGTCTTCCCCCTTGTGTGCGTATGTAACCTGCTCTGCTTATAACTCATAAGTGATTAGATCTCAAACCCACCGTACTGGGGTATGGACTAATTAACATAACAAAAAGCCCCTATTTTTGAACAGCATTACATCCACAAGTACAATAGTTAGGATTCCAACACTGCAGTGCACAGGATCACTTTTGTGTGGCCTTCCTCACCATAGTCTTGTAACTCCCACTCAGGTGATTAAGTGGGACTATGCAAATAAGGTAATTGTGGCCCACCAAGTGGATTGGTCAATTTTGCCTTTCTGCTAGACTTAAAATGAGCCATCCCAGAGGTGGGAAAGAATCTCACCACCACCAAGAAAGAAGAGCCAGGAGTGGAGTGCATCTTTTGGACCTGGGATCCCTGCACTGAGTAGCTCCTGGAACCAGGAGACAGAGAGAGAAAGAGACAGAGCTGTAACACCAAAGATGGCGTGACACAGCAGCAGAGAAACAGCAATAGCAGAGGCAGGAAACCACGGAGAAAGCTGAGTGCCTTCAGGCAGAAGGCTTGCTGTCAGAATAGGGTGCCTCCAAGAACTTGGTGGAGCTAGGTTCGCCAGCCCATGGAGCTAGAGCCGAGCTCCTTTGTGCCAAAACTTACTGGCAGAGCGGTGTGACTTGGGGACTTATCGGCAGAGCTAAAAGACTTTTGCAACACTAGCCTGAGCAGGGCAGAGGATGAGGACTAGAGAGAGACATATCTGTAGGCATGGCTGAGAAGAGGCTGTTCTGATGAAAGAACGGTATTCTGAGTATTTCTAAATCTGAATGTAGTCTGCTACTTCCCTAATAAACCTCATAATTGTGAGTATTGTCTGTGAGTTCTGTTCAACAATTACAATGAATTATCGAATTCAGCAGAGAAAGAGTGCCATGGGAAGGACAATTGGGGTCAGAATTGGTAATGATGGCAGAGAGAAGAGGTATGTCTGACTTCCACCTCATAGGAATCAGCCTTGAGCTTTGACCTTGATTCTCCATCCACTTTATGAAGTTAGAGGAAGCCAGATGCCTCTGCCATACCATTTTTACAAACACATATTCTGCGGGGACACAAATTCATAATCACCTCCATTCTTACCTTATCCTCTATTCTCCAAAAAAAGTAACAGTGATTTTTTTTTTTTTAATGCAAATGTTATATATTTTCCTGGATTAAACCTTCCAATGGTTGCCCATTTCACACACTGCTCTTGTAGGAAGTCCAGCGTTCTGAGGTCTACAGACCTCCACGATACCGTCCTTTCTTCTATCCAAGCTCAGCCCATACATTGCTGCACCCTCTGCAATCCTCTTCCACAAGCTTTCTCTTTTTTTTTCCTTGAGCTCATGGTGCTCATTCTCTGTTATCCTCTAACTACCTTGGCGCAGAATATTTTTTCTCCAGCCCTTTTCACACATCTGTTCTGAGCACAAATGCCCCTTCTCCTGAGCACAAATGCCCCTTCTCCGAGAAGCCTTCCATGCCTGTGATATGGAGAGCAGCTCACCTTCGCCCACTGCCATTGTCCTCCAGGTCACTGCAGATCCCATTGCCCTGCTTTGTCAGCTTCATAGGACTCATCCATAGATGAAATAGCTCTTGCTCATGTGAGCTCTGTGACCAGCTGGTTTCATCGCCATCTCTATAATAGGCTCACTTACTGTACCCGAGCTCAGGAGGCTTACGTAAAAACTGAAACAGCAGTGCCTTAGTTTGCAATGTAAAACAGAATTATCATGGGAACCAGCATATCCAGTTCAGAATAACCAGCACATTCTCTTTCTTGTAGTCAGGCAGATAATGGTGAGGAATCTAATGGATGAAAGTTAACCCAGTAACACTTCTCAGTCAGGATGTTCTTGCCTTGAGTACCAGACATATCAGCAACTGGCTCTTAGACGGTGCTTTGCCTGAGTTTCCCTAGCAGACCATCCCCCTCTCTGATGACTGAATTCCTCCTTTAGGTTTGTGACCTGACTTAGTGTTCTGGGCTTGAGCCTCTCTCTCTTTAAGGCAGCTTCGCATATTCTCCAGGAGCCCCGGTGGCGCAGTGGTGAAGCACTCAGATGCTAACTGAAAGGTCAGTGATGTGAGGCGACCAGCTATTCTGCAGGAGAAAGACGTAGCAGTCTGCTTCCATAAAAATTACAGCATGTAAACCCCATGGGGCAGTTCTACTCTGTCCTGTAGGGCCACTATGAGTCGGAATGAGCTCGATGGGAATTGTTTTGCATATTCTTACCTCCTGTTGTTGACTTAAAATTAAGGAGCAACATCTTATTTTAAAGTATAGTAATGAGAGAGGACCCTGCAGAAGCCCTAGATATGAGGATAGGTACGATTGGCTTTATGGAAACTCTCATTATCTCTAAAGTGGACAGTTTTTTTTTTAATTTATTTTATTTTGGTGAAAATATACACAGCAAAACCTGTTCCCATTCAACAACTTCTAGGCATAATAGTCAGTGACATTGGTTACATTCTTCACATTGTGCCGATATTCTTGTTATTTCTGTTCTAGTTGTTTCACTCCCATTGACTTAAACTTCCTGCACCCCAACCTTGTCATCTATGCTTTAAAATAGCTGTTGTCCATTTGGTCTTTTATAGGTAATGTTTTTTTTAATAACAAAATTTTCAAAGGCAACAATCTTTACTTTTTGAGCTAAATTGTTACTTAGTTTAAAGATGACCTCAGGGGACAGTTTTGATTCAAGGTTTAAAGAGTATCTCAGGGCAATAGTTTCAGGGGTTCCTCTAGTCTCAACCAATCCAGTAAGCCTGGACTTTTAAAAAATTTTAAGTTACTTTCTATATTTTTCCCCCTTTCTGTCAGGAAGGATTTATTTTACCCCTGATCAGAATTTTTGGTAGTGGTAGCTGGGCACCATCTAGTTCTTCTGGTCTCAAAGTAGAGGAGGACATGCTTCATGGAGACAGTTATTCCCGTAGTCTGGTTTCTTCTCTAATTCTTGGGTTTCTTTCTTTCTCTTTTATTTCAGATGGATTGTTGTATCTTATGTGGCCACTTATAAGCTTTTATGACCCCCAGACAATTAAAGTAGAAAATTTTGAGAAGGCAGATGATGTGAGTAAACCTGTAATTTATTCAAGAGTGGTGGTGGTGGAGAAGATAGATCCTAAGGTTTGTTGATAGTCTACATTGTGCCAAAGTGTAAATACTATCTCAAGGCATCCTTTCAACCACCTTAGATGATAAAGGGTTATCGGCATTCTACAGATGAGGAAACAGCAGCTCTGGGAAGGGTTACAAAGCGCAGAGCTGAGATTGGGAAACAAGTCTATTTGAAAGGCCTTTCTCAACCCTAACATACCTATTGTAATCATATCTAAAAAGTCAGAAAAGCAACTGAGAGGGTAAAGAAATTAGAATAGACGTGGCCAGAAAGAAATAAGTAAAATCGTCATCGGCTTATTAGAGCTGGAAAAGACCTTTATGATTATTGAGGACAAGCCTGCCAGTGACTGAAAATGGAAATCAGAGCCCGAAGACCTAGAAAAGCTGTGTCCTTGCTCCTTAAAACTGGACCATGGACCAGCAGCAAGAGAATCACCTGGGAGTATTTAGACATGCAGAATCTCAGGCCCCACCCCAGACCTGAATCTGCATTTTAACGAAAGCTCCAGGTGATCTGCATAGGCCCATTAAAAGTTGAAAAGCACAGCTCTATGCAGCTAATCTTACAAAGAAAATATAAGTCTAAAGATGTGGAACACTGAGGTTAATTCACAGTTTTGAAGGATAAAATCACGTAAGTAAAAAAATATATATATTATATTCAATTTTTTAAAAAATCCACAATCTTCATGAAGAGAATTATGGGAGGAACTTTAGACTAAAAGCCAATAAGACCGGGGTTTTAATCCTAACTTTTGTTACCTTGAAGAAGTCACTTGGCCTCTCTAGACTCCTTTTATTGTCTGTATAGATTTCCTAAGTGCTTTCCTACTTTGTTCTTAAAGGCTTGGATTGTGATTCTGTATTTGTGGTATTATTAATAAATATGGCATGGTGGAGGGTAGCTTAGCAGTTAAGAGTATGGACTCCAGAGCAGACATCAAGTGTTCCAACACTGGCTTACCACTGGACTCCAGAGCCAGTCATCAAGGGTCCCGATACTGGCTTACAGCTGTTGGGTTATATGCCAAGTTTCTTTAACCTCTATGTGTCTCAGTTTCCTTGTTTATAAAAAGAGGATGGCTTTAATAGTACCAACCTTCTTGAATTTGTTTTCAGAATGAAAATAAGATAATATTAATAAAGCACTTAAAACCATATGAATATTAATATGCATTTTGTGTGCAGGCTGTGGGCTAAAATGTCAAAGATGGAGTCCCTGCCTTTCAGGAAGGAACTATGAGTTGAAACTCCTGGGTGCTCTTGGAATCAAAGTAGAACCAGATTTAAAGTAAGCAGTGAGTTCAAGAGGGTCATGAAAAAACTAGGCTCTATCTCAAGGAGGAAACTGGATATATTTCTCTTAGAGAAGATAAAACAGCTGAAAAGACATAATAAACCAAAAAACCCACTGCCATCGAGTTGATTCCAACTCATAGCAACCCTATAGAACAGAGTAGAGCTGACCCACAGGGCTTCCAAAGAGCGCCTGGTGGATTTGAACTGCTGGCATTTTGGTTAGTGGCCGTAGCTCTTAACTACTACACCACCAGGGCTTCCAAAAAAGACATAATAGCTGTCTTAAAACATACAATGACTGTCATAGAGTAGAGGCTCAGACTTCTCTGCATGTCATCAAAGGGCAGAAATAGGATGAAGGGTAGAAGAAATTTTGGAGCAATGACCTCTAGAGATTTGGGAAATAGCCGTCCAGATTTGTTAAGCTCTAGGAAGACTTAGGAAATGCTGGTGGAGTAGTGGTTAAGTGCTACAGCTGCTAACCAAAGAGTTGGCAGTTCGAATCTGCCAGGCACTCCTTGGAAACTCTATGGGGCAGTTCTACTCTGTCCTATAGGGTCGCTATGAGTTGGAATCGACTTGATAGCACTGGGTTGGCTTTTTTTTTTTTTTTTGGTTTAGGAAGACTTAGAGTAGAGAAAGAGAAACAGAGGAAAGTAATATGTGATTTACTGAGACTCCAAGGAAGGATTCTTAAAGACAACTTCAGTAAAACTGTATGAATTCCAATTAGTTCATAGAGAGGGCCAATTTGATTCCATGAAAGATGCATTGCTTATCTTTAAGGAAGCAGAGTTTTATTTTCTTTCAAATATGCACAGGATCTTGAACCAATTACTCTTTCAGAGCAAATTAATGAGATGCTTTAATGAACAGATAATGTGAACATATAATTATCAGCAACTTGAATACATAATTAGTGTTTGTAAGTCTTTTTTAACACATTTATGTGATGCAGAGAGCTTAAAAACAATCTCACAGTGTATTTACCCTTTGAGTTAGCCTAGGAAGCGCTTTTCATGAGCAGAATGAAATTCAGCCCAGTTTCACTTAGTTTGAATGAACATGAATTTGAAATGAGTGGATACCAGATTAATGAGGTTTTTCTTAGCCAATAAATCTATAGATAGTAGAAGGGTTTGAGTTATTTTCCCAATAAAAAATTTGCTTCGACTGCTGTCCTCAAACTGCTTGCTAGGGCTTAGCCTATACATTCAAAATCCCAACCATAATGTACATATGTCATACATCTTTCAACAAGATTCAATTGTAGCTGACAAAACATTTGTAAAGGCAGCTAGATGTTAGCCCAGATGGTGACTGGACTTTTGATGAGCTGTTTAAATATGTGGCATTATTCATCCCTGACACACAGAAAATAAACATAAGGTAAACACTTCTCCCATGACAGGGAAGTATAGAAGACGTCCACGTCTTTCTAATATACAGATTTTGTTGTCGTTGTTGTTTGTTCTATTTTTCCTTAGAAGTTGCAGAATATTTACACTTGAATCTTGCAAGGAAAACATCTCTAAACATTCCCCAAATACATATGACCCGTAACTGGAAAAGTTAAGAGATATTGGCCTCGGTTTCCTTCCTAGGGTTCCTTTCAGATGAGTCTCATGTGATAGTGATATCTAACCTATTAAAGAATAACCCATTGCTGTTGAGTCAATTCTTACTCATAGTGACCCTTAGGACAGGGTAGAACTGCCCCATAGGGTTTCCAAGGAGTGACGGGTGAATTCAAACAGCTGACTTTTGATTAGCAGCCATAACTCTAAACCTCTGCACGAACAGGGCCCCATTACAGAATAAGATGATATCAAGTCTCAATTTCTGACATCAGGGCTTCATATTTTGATATTTTGACTGATTTGCATATAGTGCCTTGCTGAGCCACCACCCATCTGTCAGTTTGTTGTACTGTGGTGGCTTGTGTGTTGCTGTGATCCTGGAAGCTTTGCCAATGATATTTCAGTTACCAGCAGGGTCATCCATGGTGGAAAAGTTTCCTCAGAGCGGACTACGACGGCCTAGGAAGAAAATCCTGGCAATCTACTTGGGAAAATTAGCCAGCGAAACTCCCGTGAATCACAACAGGCTATTTGCCAACATAGTGCTAGAAAGCGATCCTCCCAAGCTGGAAGTCACTCAAAATACACAGTAGCTGCCACAGTGGACTTGAGCATACCAACGATTGTGAAGATGGCACAGGACTGGGCAACATTGTGTTCTGTTGTGCACGGTGTCACCATGAGTCAGAGCCCACTCAATGGCAACGAACAACAACCACCTAACTAAGGCCTGGTGTAGGGGAGGTCTGAGAAAGCTTATTATTATATTAGAAGTTCTGATTATACCACTGTTGAACTTGTGGAAAACCTTAATTAAATAATTAATTGATTGGTTAATTAATTTAAGCAAAGTGTCCAAACCATAATTGTAGCTCAGTGAATTTTCACAAAATAAGCACATCCAGGTAACACCCAACACCCAGATCAATACTCAGAACATTACTAGATGCACTCCTTATGCCCCTTCCAGGAACTAACCCCTCAGTGGGTTTCCAGCGACAGCAGAAACTAAGAATTGAATTGAAGGTAAGAACCCAGAATCCATAATCTTGGCCCATCCCTTAAACAAATTTGGAGCAAATGACACTCTTCAAGAGAATTATCTTGTTTTATGTTTTCACTTTGAATTTTTCTGTTTTCTTATATTTGAAGTATATAGATGGCTTTTATTTTATGATTTCACCTGACAAGCTTAATCTATTTCTTTGATTTTACTTTGAATTTGTCCTTCTTGATTAATCCAAAAGAAAGGAACATAAAAAAAAACACACATTTTTTTTTCCATTTCTTTCTCCTACATTAACCTGTCATACATGTTTTTGTTTACCTCAACAACTACAACAGCTATTCTTGAATTAAAGCCTAATACTAATTCTTGCTTTTACCAATATCCCAATAATGCTAGAATCTTGGAACAGCAATTTTATTAATTCCCTTCCTTATTTATATGCCTCTGTTGTCATGCATTTTAAACCCCCAAATCAGTATTATCGTGTAACAGATTTAAGACTCATTGGTAGCTACCCGCCTGTTTATCCATTCTGACCCTTCATGTCTTCTGGAATCTCTGAGCAATGATCTGAGCTCAGTTATCTCCTGAGTGTATCATGCCCTTGAGAGGTCCAAGTTTTGTCTGGAAATTTAGTTCCCCCTTTAAGATGGCATTTCATGATCATTTGACTTTATGTTGTTCTTGTTGGGAAGTTAGTCATAGTTTTTCTCAAAAATTCTCATAGAAATTCTCAACCGTTATCTGTTCAAATATTACTTCCTCTCTATTTTCATTTTCAATTTATACTGGGACTCTAAGATCAAGTACATTAGAATATCTTCATGTATTACTTATCTTTCTGTACTTTTCTCATTGTGGATATTTTCTTCTGATCTGTCACCCCGCTCAGCAGTTCTCTTGAGCTCTGCCCTAATCTGATAGTAGAACTCTGCATTAAATTCTACACTCACTGCCACCTTTTTCAGTCCTATTATCCTGAATACCTAATAATTAATACCTGCTGAGTATTGTATAGGAGAAATTATGCAGACAGTTTGAGCTAGTGGTTAAGAGTATTTTCCCCAGAAAAGACTGACTTTTTCTTCTAAGCGGACTAACTAGGATTCAGTCCCTATGAGGGATGGTCTGTTTCTAGGTAGTCCTCACTCCTGTGTATAGCCGTTTGAGGTCTTAAACCAAAGCCTGGATGCATACGATATTTTCTGGAATATGCAGATAACTTTTGGGGGAAAACAAAATAGAAGAGGGGAAAAAGTGCCCTAAATACCAGGCTAATCTCTCCTTATTGTTGCTTTTCTTTTTTTCCTGCTTGGGATTTTTCCCTATGATTCTTCTCTGACTTGTTAACTCTTCAAGGCCTTGAAGGCTGTGTATGGAGCCCTGGTAGCACAATGATTAAAAGCTCGGCTGCTAATCACAAGGTTAGCGGTTGGAAGCCACCAGTGGCTCCACAGAAGAAAAACCTGGCTATCTGCTTGCGTAAAGATTAGAGCCTAGGAAACCCTGTAGGACAGTTCTGCTCTGTCATATAGGGTCATTGTGAGTTGGAATCGACTTGAGAGCACACAATAATGACATATATACATAAATTTTATGACAACATATAGATAGGTAGATGTGTGTGTGTGTATATAAATTTTTGTTCAGATTTTGGTTGTCCTCAGTGGAAGCGTTGATCTGAAGTAACTGGTATGCCATGAGCAGAACTGTCCTGAGATGTAATTCTTGGTAATGCTCTATTTAGATGTTACACTACATAAAGGTTCAATAGGAAAAGGTTTACTTCCTAAGTAGAAAATACAATGTCTTATGCTGACAGACTTTACTACGGGCAATATTTCCCATATGATTTTGAAGTGTCTTAAATTAAAAGCATATAGCTTTTCAATACCAAAAGCCAATTGTTCCAAAAAAAAAAAAAAAAAGTTTCTTTATAGCTTAAATTATTTTCAAATACATAAACCTATGTTTCATATGCTTTGTTACACCTAAACACAGTCTAAAATCCTTGGTAAATCTGTAAATTTCAGGATACTAACCCAGCATACATACTGCATTTAGCTTAAGCTAATAGTTTGATGATTTCTCTGACTGCTCAAAAAGTTTCACTGAATCTCTCGAGACCCAGCTAACTTCCCAGAACCTCTTTCGCCACTCCGTCTAGTCATACTGAGCTGTCTTTCTACAGCAGTCTAACCCTCATTTGTTGCCTGATTGTGGGTCTATTTCCTGTGTTGGTTTTAATTTTCTTTTCAAATGTGTACATTTGGTTTCTCCTATGAGTTTACAATATATTTCTTAAGAAGTACATAAGAAATATAAAGGGCCTCAAAGTCTTTTGGTCTAAATCATGGAAGACTGCAAAATTATTGTGTAATTAAAAAAAAGCACTGATTAATTTAGAAACTTTGCCTTAGATGATAGGTTTGCTTCAATTTTATTGCCACAATTAATGATGTCAGAAAGAAAAACATTAAAGATGCCTTAATGAATTAAGGGAGAAGTTTTCAGAATGGGAAGAAAATTATCAGTTGCAAATTGGTATGTAGATTCAATATAATTCCAATAAGAATTGTAAAGGAATTTGACAAACTGATTCTAAAGGTAATCTGGGAGAAAAATAATAATAATAAAGGCATTTTTGGAAAAACAGTGCTGGGGACTCATCACCTGGAAAAATATATATCAAAGCTAACGTAAATAAAATGCTATGGTATTGTTGCAGGGATGGATAAACAGCTCAGTGGAACAAAATAGGGAGTATAGAAACAGACCTGTGTATATGAGAAAATTTGGTTTATAATAAAAATGTCATTGCAAATCATGAAGTTAAGATGTTCTGTTCAGGGCATAATGTGGGGCGAGCTGGTGACCCATTAGGAAAAGAAAAAAAAAATAGTATCTCATGTCTTGTACAAAAAAGAAAGTGTGGATGAATAAAACAGCTAAAATTAAAGTATATAGCATAAAACTGAGAAATATTGAAATCAGCAGAACTTTCTAAGAACAATAACCCAGAAGGCATAAAGTATAAGACTGATCGAATGAACAAAAATATTTTTTACCAAATAAAACGAACAAGAAATATAAAGAATTCCCTGCAAGTAAGGAGAACAGAATAAACTAAGGGGAAGGAATGAATGAAACAGAAAATAAATCCAAAACAAAGTGGACATCATTGATAAAACCTTATGAAAAGAACAACAGAACAAAATCATCAGGACACTTAATATTTTATCAGAGTTAGGGAAGAGTTTGGGAAAGATTCAGGGGAGTCTATACAACTGACAGTCCAAATGTAGACCCTTCATTAAAGAATAAAGATTTCAATCCAGTAATAAAGCCTCAGGACAATGAAAGAGTGTTCCCGATGTTGCCGTTAAGAGCTTTGGTCTTTGACTCGGTACCTGGATGCAACCTTAGACCTTGGGCAAATTATTTAGCCCCTTTTGTTTTTTTGTGCCTTAGTGTTCTTGTATGCAGAATAAGCTAGGAGGAATAGAAAAACCTGCGCTGCAGAATTGATAAGGATAAGGCTGGCTGACACAGGTCAGTGACAAGCACAAAGTGAGTTTTTAACAACTGTTAGCTGATGTAATCATTACTTTCATTCTTTTTTTTTTTTTTTTTCATTCTATTTAGAGCCGATAATCAAACAAACAGCCACAGGGAACCCACCTCTGCATGAAAGAGCTGGGGGTAATTTTGAGACAATTCCTTAACTTTTCAGGCCTCAGTTTCTTCATTTGTAAAATAGGGAAATGAGTACCTACATTGTAGAGCCATGGCCATTCAGTCAATTGCTACTCATAGCAAGCCTATAAGACAGAAGAGAACTGCCCCATAGGGTTTCCAAGGAGCAGCTGGTGGATTCGAAAAAGGCTGGCAGTTTGAATCCACCAGCTGCTCCTTGGAAACCCTATGAGGCAGTTCTCCTCTGTCCTATAGGGTCGCTATGAGTTGGAATAGACTCAACAGCAACAAGTTTGAACCATGTAGGGCTGGCATGCTGGCATGATCATGAGATGAGCTAATATTTAGAAAGCACTTTTGCCTTTAGAACTTGTGTGGAATACAGTAAAAAAAAAAAAAAAAAATTTACTGTATGCCACACAGTAAGTGCCATTTAAAAACCAAAAACCATCCGCAGTCCAGTTAACTCTGACTCATGGTGGCCCCATGTGTATCTGAGTAAAACAGTGCTCCAAGGGTTTTCAATGGCTTAGTTTTCAGGAGTAGATTGCCAGGCCTTTCTTCTGAGGTGCCTCTGGGTGGATTTGAACTGCGAACCTTTTGGTTAGCAGTGAGCATGTGAACTGTTTACACCATCCAGCACTAAATGTTTCTAAAAAGAAAAATACAGGATCAGCTAGCCAAAAAGTAGCTGTAGCAACCAAGACTGTGTGCTTAAATAACAAAAGGAACATTTAGGAAATGCGACTACTCTTCAAGTGGTTGGAGAAAAGGGATAAGGCTTTTTCTTGGGGCGGGGGGGCAAAGTAAGATTTTCATTTCCTAGGTAATTCTGGAACTCTTTTTTTTTTTTTTTTTTAATGGGGCAGTTCTACTCTGGCCTATAGAGTCGCTATGAGTCCGAATCGACTCGAGAACACTGGGTTTGGTTTTTTGGTTTAGGTAATTCTGGCCCTTGTATTTTCTGTTGCGAACTGAAACTTTAAAGAACTCAATTAAATATCACTAATAGAGTAAGAGTGGCCTTTTGAATGGGGTCTGGATGAACATTAAAGAAGTCTGTTTTGACTGTAACCTAGAATGTCCTGCATGACTAGCCAACGCAAAGCCAAGGCTCTTCCCCAGGAGCTGTCAGGCAGCCACTCAATTCACTCACTCGTTTAACAGAACACACCTTGAAGGGTGCCGATCACGGTGGGCTGGAGGTGTCAAGAGCAGCTTTTTGATAATCATATAGAAAAGTCATCGAGTATCCAATTTTCTTGACTGTGGGCACTGATGTACAAGCTGAACCTGCCTGCTCTCAGTCCCTTAGGAGGATCCAGATCTGTAGTGACTGTTGCTTTATGAAAGTATAATCAGATGTTCAGAGACCAAAACGTAGATAGATAGATAGATAGATAGATAGATAGATAGATAGATAGATAGATAGATAGATAGATAGATAGATAGATAGATAGATAGATAGATAGATAGATAGATAGATAGATAGATAGATAGACGGACGGACGGACGGACGGACGGACGGACGGACGGACGGACGGACGGACGGACGGACGGACGGACGGACGGACGATCCACGGATAGACAGACGGATAGACAGACGATGGATGGACAGACGATGGATAGACAGACAATGGATAGACAGACAATGGATAGACAGATGGATAGATGATGGATAGACAGACAGAGAGATGATGGATAGACGGATAGATGATGGATAGACAGATGGATAAACGGACAGACGGACAGACGGATGATAGACAGACAGATAGGTAGAAATAAATAGGTAGGTAGGTAGGTAGATTGATCTATAGGTGGATCGATAGATTTATTTATAAGGAGCCCCAGTGGCACAATAATTAAGCGATCAGGTGCTAACCGAAAAGTTGATGATTTGAACCCACCCAGAGTCTCCAAGGAAGAAAAACCCGGCGATCTGCTCCCATAAAGATTACTGCCTAAGAAACCTATGGAGCAGTTCTACTGTGTCACATAGGGTCGCTATTGGTCACAATCAACTTGAAGGCACCTGACAACAACAATAGTATCTATTTTTTTGAGAAATTGGTCATACTGTAGACTGAGAGTATGTGGGTAGTTTTTCTTTTGACCATAACACTAAAGAGGATAGTGATAGACACAGGCAGGATAGAGGAGGAAGGGAAGTGGGGTTGCTCAGGAAATGAGATGCAGTAGGCTTATTTTAGCCTGCCCACTTTGCAAATACGTGTCACGGAATGCTGTAGCACTTAATGAAGGTAATTAAATGTAATTTGAAGACAAGTTTCTCCTCTCTAGTGGTGGCACAGCTCCTGCTAACAATTTAGGTTATCAAAATAATGTGAAGGCTAAATCGGCCCTAACTGATGAAATTGAGGAATTGGGATATTGCTGAAATGCCAGGTGTCAATAAAAGTCTAAGTTGGGCAGGGCAATGGCTGTGGAGTCAGCTTGGGTGCACTTACAAAGTCAGGAGGAACACACAGTTTCAGAAAAATGTCAGCCTTTACTTGGAAAATCTGGCTGGTCCCAGGAGATTGAACAAAGACCAAGACATCCAGGGCCTATACAGTAAACATTATGACTTAATGTTTCATAGTTCATTTTTGGAGCAATATGGAAACTTTAGAGGTGATTTCAAAGGCTAGAGGTCAGTTTTGCAAGGATCATTGCCAGCTGCTGTGTTGCCCATAGGTATTCTGAACAAGGGTGGTGAAACATGGACGTCATCCAGAGATTTATTTTTGAGGAATGAAATCTATCAATAGGACAGTGTGTTGAGGGCTCACTCAAGGTAGATTTAAAGAACTTAGCTTTTATCAGATGCTCAGCCTGTAGGCAGACATGGCCTGGAGTCTCAGAATAATGCTTACCAAAGCTTAGTGTTTTGTAAACAGTCCATAACATTCAAATATTACATTGTAAGTTCCCCTTCCTTAGCATTCATCATATCTGACCTTAGTTGTTAATAAGGAGTGAGAGAGCTGCTAGTAAAAATGTTTCAGCCATTCAATGCCATTTTTCTTAGAATTCTGTCATTGCCTTATTGTAGAAGCGGCAGACCACAAAGCCTCCGCCACTCCTTAGAGATTTACTTCATCCCTCCCTCCCTCATCTCATTGTCCACTCCCCTTACTTGCCTGGCCTCTGGAGGAAAGTGCTTATTCACCACTACTGTGAAGAAGTGGAAAAGGAAGGGACCTTTAACACTCATTAATAGCGTTTCAGGACTGAAAAAAATAGTCAAAAGCTTTGTGTAGTAGTTTCTGAGTGCTACCATAAAAAAACAACACAATATCCGTGATTTGTAAGAAGAGAAATCTTTTGTCTCAGGGTTCTGGAGGTTAGAAGCCCAAATCAGGGTATAGGTCGTGTTGATAACTTCTGAGGACTCAGAGAAAGGAACTGTTCTGTGCCTCTCTCCTAGTTTCTGGTGCATTCTGGCAATCTTTGGTGTCCCTTGGCTTGCAGCTGTATCTACCTCCTTTGTCACCTGGCTGTCCTTCCTCTGTGTCTTTTCTCCTCTTAAATAAGGGTGCCACTATGACTGAATTAGGACCCACCCTACTCCAATGTGACCTCATCTTAACCTAACCTGTAACATCTTCAAAGACAGTATTTCCAAACAGGGTCACATTCACAGCTGTAGGGGTTAGGACTTCAACATATACTGGGTGGAGGAGGAACACCATTCAATCCATAATGGTTTGCTTATAGGGTTGCCAGATTTAGCAAATAAAAATACAAGACACCCATTTAAATTTGAACTTTAGATAGACTACAAATAATTCTTAAATGTAAGTTATGCAATATTTGGTACATGTCGTTGTTAGCTGCCAGTGAGTCAGCCCCTGTCCCAGGTCAACTCCATGTGCAAAGGAACAAAATCCTTCCGGGTCCTGTGTCACCCCCATGGGCAGTTGTGGACCAGACCTTTGTGATCTGTAGGGTTTTCATTGGCTGATTTTCAGAAGTAGATTGCCAGGTCTTTCTTTATAATCTGTCTGAGTCTGGAATTGCCGCTAAAACCTGCTCAGCATCATAGCCACACATAAGCCTCCACTGACAAAGAGATGGTGGCTACACTGACCAGAAGTACATTTTTAAAAAGCTGACACAAATCTCCTGAGAGGAAAGCAAGAGTTCTATGACTAAACCACCCCTGGCCCCATGTGGGACATATGGATCCTCAACATGGATCTGCCATTTATCTGGAATTCAAATGTAACTGGTTGCCTTTTATTTTATCTTGCAACCCTATTTGCTTGGTTAATTGCAAAACATTTTGGGGAGAGAAGGTTATGTTTCAGGGTTTTAGATGGATTAAATATCAGGTGACTATCTCAATAAATTATTTGGACTTCAAACCATAAAAACAGAGCTGCGGAAAATGAGTAGAATGGCTACACTCTGCATGTATATTTAGAGCACACCAGGCAGTGTATTGACACCAATGGCCTAGCACCAGTATTATTTACGTGGAACACATAAACGTACATATGAATGGCTTTATTTCCAAAATGACTTTTATATGCTAGTGGATAACTGCAATGTGTTACTTTTCTCGTTATTTTTATGTCAGGTTGTACAGTGCAAAAATTTCTGCAAAATGATCCAAATCGTAAACTACCATTTAGCAATAAAAAAAAAAAAATTTTTTTTTTCTTTTTTTTTATTTAGGAACACCTGACTCCATCTCCTTCTTACCAGCTCTGTTGTAGCAGCCTTGTCTGGAATTTCAGCAGTATACCTCTGTTTTCTTTCATGTGGTAGAACAGATCTTGGTGGTAAAATTACTGAAACTATTATTCTTACCATGGGGGAGTGGAGAAAACAACTAATTTTGGAAGAGGAGGTGCATTTAATTTCGAGGTTGTCACAGTTTTATTCCAGCACAGATTTTTATCTTCTCGTTTTTATACCATAGAAAAAGCCATGTGTTTCCCTACCCCCATAATGAATTAGTATCTTTTTTTTATAGACTGCAATATCTCTTTAATTGAACATAAATATGACGGATATGGGAACGATTGGAACTTGGCAACCGTAAGTGAAATGACAGATTCCTTATAATGACATCCCTTTGAAATGGAGTTACACATTAGATTCCAAAGTGACCAAGTCCCAATTTAGCAATAACCATAAACGTATGCTGTAGAGTTGAGAATTTGAAGGGCTGCATGGTAAGTGATCCTTGTTTTAGGAATTATGACGAAGCCAATGGTTGCCATGGCTACCGTTTGCTCTAATTATGATACATTAGTAGCAACAAGAATTGGATGGCTCAAGTCATTTAGTTAATTAAACTCAAACTTGGACTCTGCCAAAAGAGTTATAGATGAAATTAGCATCCACCGAATGCACCTGTAAAATATGAATTGCATTAGTCTTGTCAGCTGGGGGTGAAAAGGAGATGAAGTGCTTGTATCGTCTCAACATGTCTTTTCTTATCCATAACCAGTCACAGGGATATTTTATAATTTATGTTTAAAATGTGTTCTCAGATGAAATAAAACAGCCTTGATCAATGCAACACGGTTTTGTTATTGCTGTTCAGACCAATAAAATATGTGAAATTTCAGATGGAGGGAGGTGGTAGCTCACAGTGATTACAGATGATAAGACCACAGTCCCTCCGCCAACACACTGAGCTTCTGAAAACAGGAGCTTATAGCAGAAAAAAGCTGACAGAGGCATAGCCATGGCAGCCCAGATGTGTTTTGACATCATTGAGAACCTGGTAGGCCTTTCACCAAGTGACGCAAGAGCATCACAGGTTGGGTTGAGGTAAACCAGGGCTGGACTGTTAAATTCTGCTTATGAACCTGGGGAAACATTAGAACAACAACTCTTTCTTCATCAGGCTTTGTAAGTGTATGTCTATATCCATTATCTCTCTTCATATTCACAGTCCTGGAAAGAAGGCATCATGATCTCCATTTTTTCAGATGAGATAACTGGGCTTGGAGAGATAAAATGATTTACCCCCAAATCACCAAATAGAGCTGTCCTGTCCCAAGACAGGAGAGCAGAGCTTCATAAAGTCAGGGATGAGTTTTAGGTGTGTCCATTTGTCCACTCATTCAACAAACATATTTATTAAGCACCTACTCTGTGGTACTTGGGATAAGAGGTTGAGCAAAAATGTAGTCCTGAAACTTGCCTTCATAATGTCTTACTGTATTTGCTTCCTGTTGTTGTTAGCTACCATCAAGTTGGCCCCTGACTCACGGCAACTTCAAGCACAACAGAATGAAATGCTGCCTGGTTCTGTACCATCCCCATAATAGGTTGGCAATTGGACAGTTGTGATCCATATGGTTTTCATTGGCTGATTTTTGAAAGTAGATGCCAGATCTTTCTTCCTGGTCCATCTTAGTCTGGAAGCTCTGCTGATACCTGTTCAGCATCATAGCAACATGTAAGCCCCTACTCACAGAAGGGTGGTAGCTGCATTTGAGACCCATTTGCCAGTAATTGAACCTGAGTGCCTTAGTCTGTATACTCTAAAGGAACAAAACCAATGAGACATACACATGTAAATACATAGAGAGATATTTACCTCAAGGAAATAGCACACACACATATAGGGGATGGTGGTCTCAAATCCATGGCTCAGGTGGCAGGCTGGAGATCACTACTGGCTCATGGGATTGCAGGGGCCGGTAAATCCAAAATCTGCAGGTCAGGTGGCAGGCCGGAGACTTCTTCATGCTTACGTCCCACAAACTGTAGATCAGGTGACGAGAAGAGTGCAGGGTCGAGAGAGAGAACAACATTTATCAGAATATTCATTTATATACTAGAGGCAGGCCACATCCCCAAGGAAACTCCCCTTTCAACTGATTGGCTGGTCATATCAGATCACATCATGAAAGGTGACTGCATTATATTACATTATGGAAGAGCACCCACTCCAGTGTCTACCAATCCACTGAGAATCATAGCCTAGCCATGTTGACATATAACACTAACCATCACACTGGGTCTCCTACATGGAAGGTAATTACTCTACCACTGAATCACCAATGCCCCTTCTATTAATTTCCTAACGTAGCCATAATAAAATACCACAAATTGTATAGTTTATAAGAACAGAAATTTACTGTCTCGTGGTTCCGGAAGATAGTGGTCCAAATTCAGGGTGTCGGCAGAGCCATGCTCTAGGGGAAGATCCTTTATTGTCTCTATCTTCTGGTAGCTCCAGGAGTTCATTAGTTTGAGTTGCAAGTTGACAAGTTGATAACTCTGTCATCAACAGACCATTTTCCCACCCTGTCTCTTCTCCTCTTTTGTCAGAACACCACTCATATTGAATTAGAACCCTCTGGAGTGTAGTATGACCTCATGCTAACTTATCTGATAACATCTTCAAAGAATCTATTTCCAAACAAAGTCACATTCACATGCACTAGGGGTTAGAAATGCAATATATATTTTGGGGGGACACAATTCAATCCATAGCACACACTTATCCCACGTTGTCCTTTCCTTTAAAATTCAACAGACTGTCTTGGCTATGAAAAAATATGCACAATGATGATACATCCCACAAGTATCAGCTGATATGTACACTATGCAAAAACAAAAGAAAGACTTAATAAAATTAATTTGACAAAACAGACACATCGATGGACTCAAATATCCAATAACCGCACTCCTTGGAATATATCCTAGAGAAATAAGAGCTGTCACGTGAATAGATATATGTACGCCCATGTTCCCCGCAGCACTGTTCACAACAGCAAAAAAGATGGAAACAACCTAGGTGCCCATCAACAGATGAATGGATAAACAAATTATGGTATATTCACACAATGGAATACTACGCAACAATAAAGAACAAGATGAATCTGTGAAACATCTCATAACATGGATGAATCTGGAAGGCATTATGCTGAGTGAAATTAGTCAATTGCAAAAGGACAAATATTGTATGAGACCACTATTATAAGAACTCAAGAAAAGGCTTAAACACAGAAGAAAACATTCCTTGATGGTTACAAGGGTGGGGAGGAAGGGAGAGGAGAATTCACTCACTAGATAGTAGTCAAGAATTATCTTAGGCAAAGGGAAGGACAACACACAGTACAGAAGAAGTCAGCACCACTTGGCTAAACCAAAAGCTAAGAAGTTTCCCGAATACAATCAAACACTTTGAGGGACAGTGTAGCAGGAGCAGGGGTCTGGGGACCGTGGTTTCAGGGGACATCTAGGTCAACTGGCATAACAAAGATTATTGAGAAAATGTTCCACATCCCACTTTGGTGAGTGGTGCCTGGAATCTCAAAAGCTAGTGAGTGACCATCTGAGATGCATCAATTCGTCCCAACCCACCTGGAACAAAGAAGAATGAAGAACACCAAACACACTAGGAAAATATTAGCCCAAGAGACAAAAGGGGCTACATAAACCAGAGACTCCATCAGCCTGAGACCAGAAGGACTAGATGGTGCCTGGCTACCACCAATGACTGCCCTGACAGGGAACACAACAGAGAGTCCCTGACGGAGCAGGAGGAAAGTGGGGTACACAACTCAAATTCTAGTAAAAAGACCAGATTTAATGGTCTCACTGAGACTGGAGGAACCCTGGAAGACAAGGCCCTCGGACTCTGTTAGCCCAGAACTAAAACCATTCCTGAAGCCAACTCTTCAGACAAAGAATAGACTGGACTACAAGACATAAAGTGATGCTCTTGAAGAGTGTGCTTCCTAGTTCAAGAAGACGCACAGACTAAATGGGCAGCTCCTATCTGGAGGTAAGATGAGAAGGCAAAAAGGGATAGGAACTGATTGAGTGGACACAGGAAATCCAGGGTGGAAAGGAAGAATGTACAGTCTCATAATTTTTATGAGAAATTAACTTGAGCTGTAAACTTTCACCTAAAGCACAATTTTTTTTTTTTTTAAAAAAGGGACTCAAATATACCAACAATCATGAAGATGGCATAGGACTGGACATGTGGTGACCGTGCGTCAAGGACAACTCAAGGCAACTAACAACAATATAATGTGCTAGGAATAGAACAATGAGTGAAACAGACAGGGCCATTGTTTTCAGGGAGCTTGTGGTCAGATGGAGGGGGCAGTCAATCTTTATGTAACCCCACAAATAAGTAGAAAATTACAACTCTGACAAGTGCTACGAAGGAGAAAGATATGATGCTGTGTTGGCATTCCAGGGCTGACTACAAAATACCACCTGCGTGGCTTACAAGAACAGAAATTTATTGCCGTGCAGTTCTGGAAGCTGGGAGTCTGAGATCAAGGTGTCAACTGTATGGATTTCTTTTGAGGCTTCGAAGGACAATCTGTTCTGTTTATCTTTCCAGCTTATGATAGCCCAGGAGTTCCTTGGCTTGGAGAGGTAAGATGATTAACCCCAAATCATAAAATTGTTCCTGTCCCTGAAGCATCATATGGCATCCTTCTTCTTTCTCCCTGTCTCTATGCATCTTCTTTTTTATAAGGACACCCTACTCCAGTATGACCTTGTGTTAACCTAACTGATAACATCTTCTAAGTCCCTATTAGAAAACAGGTTCATATTCATAGTAACAGGGTTTAGGACTTCGGCATATCTTCTTGGAGAACACGGTTTAATCCCTAACAGGTACTATCGGGGCGTCGAATAGAGTGGAATTGGCCTCGGCTTGAGCAGAAATGAAGCTGAAATTTGAAAGAATACTTAGGATTCAACCAGAGAGGCAGAACCACCAGGCAATTGTGAGAGCTGGGTCTTATACGTGGTGGTAGGAATGTCTTATATAAGGCTGTTGTCTTGGCATTTGATGTTGAAACTTTAAGTCCATAAGGCAGGCCGTAGGGAAGAAAAGATGGATATAAAGTGAGGGATAGTAAGGAAAAGCTGGAGCCTAGAAGGAAAGATTGACACCTATGTATTTTTATTGTCACTGACCTTGATGGTTTGTCACAGAGCTACACACACACACACACGCACACATGCATACACACACACACACACCTGCTCTTTAGTCAAAGAAGCTAAAGGAGGACCCAGTAAAAGGTGGAGCAGTTGAAAACCCCAGCAGATAAGCAACAATGGGTCTGCTCCTTCACTTCTTCCCTACAAATCTAATCCAATAATCTCTCTGGTGGCTTCCTCTTATGGATTGAATTCTGCCCCCATAAAAAAGATACTTTGAAGTCCTAACCCCTGTACCCTGTTTGAAAATGGGGTCTTTGAAGTTAAGTTAACATGGGGTCATACTGGGATAGGGTAGATGGTAATAAAAGAGAAGAGGCACAGAGGGAAGACAGTCATGTGACCAAGGAGGCAGAGATTACAACTGCAAGCCAAGGAATGGCTGGGGCTACCAGAAACTGGGAGACATGGAAGGATCTTCCCCTAGAGCCTTTAAACAAAACATGGCTCTGTCAACACCCTGAATTCAGACTCCCAACCTCCAGAACTTTGAGACAATATTTTTTTGTTTTTATCAGCCACTGAGTTTAGGTATTTTGTTGAGGCAGCCCTAGGAGGAGAATATACCCCATAACTGGATACATCCAGGAAAGGGTAACCTGGGAGAAGTAGTTGAGCCTGGCGAGGTTGTCATGTAACAAAGCCAAGACACAAGGGTAGGTAGAAGTAATGACTTGTACAAAGGCCCTGACATGGAAGACAGCGTGTAGCTATTGAGAAATTGAAGATCAGTATGTGGAACTCAAGAAAGACAGGAGTTGTTAGATGTCACCAAGTTTATTTCTTCTGTCAGTCTTGTGTCTTTTCATTGAAGATTTGAGGGAATATGCCCTACTTCAGGTTTGGTGGCCCTATTTCACATACCTTACTTTCTGCTACTACAAAAAAGAAATATTACAATATATTAAAGTTTTCCTTTGGAACCCTTTCAGCAAAATTTTCAGGGGTGAAATTGAATCAAAACCCATTTAAGCTGCATGACACCAAATTCATGTTCACCGAGTGCACACACTGAACGAATTAAGTCTAACTTCTGAACCAGCGATTTTGTCAGATGAGCACAACCTTCTCACTTGGCTGGCTATGGATCAAGACGACCATCTGCCTTGAAACATCTCCTACACTCAGGGTGTGCCTGGGATGGAACACCAAGCATGAAACAGGGGTGTAACCTTCCAGGTGTTATTTTACCAACAAGATCAGATGTATGCAAGTGAAACTATAAAACAGTAAGAGTATGGCATACGTGACAAATCATATCAACAAGTCCAGAAGAGGGTGGAGTGCCCTACAAGATAGGTAGGAGTTGATTCTATGGAGAAAAGATTTTTACCAGTTTCCACTGAGTCAATTACAACTCGTGGTGACCCCATATATATCAGAGTAGAAAAATTTTCAATGGCTGCTTTTTCAGAAGTAGATTGCCAAGGCTTTCTTCTGAGGTGCCTCTGGAGGGACTTGAACCTTGAACCTTTTGGTTAGCAGCTGAGCATGTTAGTCACTTGCACCACCCAGGGGCTCCACAGAGAAAGGAAGGGACCACTGAATTACCCAGAAAAAGAATGTACAAAACTTCCTGGGTAGGATTATGCAACTCCAATAAAGACATGGCTTAGCTAGAGTTCTGGGGAGCAGAGCATGTGGACTTTGGTAAACTGATTTATGGTAGAGCAGAATGAGTGTCCCTGGACCTAGGAGCTTATTAGATTGGAGTTAAAATTTTGGCACAAATCACTAAAGCTCTTTGAACTCTGGCCTTCTATAATATAGAGGCATTTTAATGCCTATCTAGTAATTTTTTTTTAATTAGATATAACAATGAGCAAAACAAAGTCAAAGCTCTTAGCACTTACATTCAAACAAAAATGTAGAAAGTAAGCTAATGACCATTTTTGAGAATAAAAATAAGGCAGGTCAAAGGATGAGAGAGGGATTGGGGCAATTTTCATATGTGGGATGAAGAAGGGCTCTCTGAGAAGACGCCATCTTAGCAGCACCCGAATGACATGACAGAGCCAAGTGGGTATCAGGGAATTCAGTGGTAAAATTCTTGCCTTCCATGCAGGAGACTAGAGTTCAATTCCCAGCCAGTGTACTTCCTGTGCAGCCACCACCCATCTATTAGTGGTGGCTTGTGTGCTGCTATGATGCTGAACTGGTTTCGGCAGAGCTTCCAGGCTATCTTAGGCTGGGTTCTCTAGAGAAGCAAAACCAGTGAAGCATATATATAAATACATATAAAAACCCAAAACCCATTGCTATCAAGTTGATTCTGACTCATAGCTACCCTTTAGGATAGAGTAGAACTGCCCCGTAGGGTTTCCAAGGAGTGGCTGGTGGATTTGAACTGCTGACCTTTTGGTTAACAGCCAAGCTCTTAACTCTTCTGCCACCAGGGCTCCCCTAAATAAATATAAAGAGATTTATTTCAAGGAAATGGCTCATGCAGTTGTGGAGGCTGGCAAGTCCCAAATCTGTGGGTCAGGTGTCAGGCTGGAGGCTTCCCCTGACTCACGTGGTTGTGGGGGCTAACGAACCCAAAATCAGCAGGTCAGGCAGAAGGCTGCTGGCGCTCATCCCAAGAAGTAGAGGTTAGAGGATGACGAGTTGGATGCAGGATTGAGGGAGAGCAAGCTTTGCCAGAACATCCATATACATAGGATGCACGCATATTCACAAGGAAACTCCACCTCCAACTGATTGGCTGCTCACATCAGATCACAGAATGGAGGATGATTACATAAATCTAAAAAACCACTGAGAATCGTGGCCTAACCTTAACCACCACACAGACTAGGAAGAAGGACCTGGCAATCTATTTTAGAAAATTAGTCAATGAAAACCCTATGGATCACAACAGTGTGGTCCTCCACTGATCATGAGGATAGCATAGGAGCAGGCAACATTTTGTTCTGTTATGCATGGGGTCACCACGGGGTCACCATGGGGGCCGGCTCAATGGCAGTTAACAGCAATACACTTAAAACTTCAAAACTGCAGATTGTTTATATTTAGCTTAGGAATACCTATATAATGACACTTGCATATGGGCACTGAAATATCTGATAATATAGAAATTTCCAACACTTTCTAACAAAACCCATTGCTTCCAAGATACACAATGATTCTCACATATTACAAGATTGCAACATATGGCAAGTGCTAGAATAGTTTGTGGGCTTTACAGATTTAGCTGCTAACAATTTATAATAACTGGTAAAATCTACATTCTCTGTGTTGTTATGGAGACTTAAAGAAAATGTACGGGAAGTGCCTAACTTAGGGTGTGAAACATTTTAGGGCCTCAGTAAGCATTAATTTATCAGAGAAATTTTACTGTAGATATGCATAGTGATAATCTTTTGGCTGTTCCACATTGTCTTTATCTGTTTGGCTAGTTTGGGAGGATTCTGAGCAGAAAAGGAAAGCCAAGCTCTAGAAAGGGAAGTTTACATACATCAATGCACTTAGGGGACAATGGGGACAGACTGCCAGGAGCAGAGAAACTTCAGAAGCCTCCAGGAGTTGTCTGTCCTGTTGTGATGAGGGTCAGCTCTGGGGTGGTGCTTTTGGAATGACAAAGCAGATGCATGCAAGTGGCCTTTCAGAGAAATAACAAAGATTTGTTGGAGAAAGCAAGAATGCGAAGAATCCAAAGTTCTGGCTCAGAGAGCCAGAAAAAAAATTATGACATTCTAGAAAAAGGTAAAGCAGCTAGTATCGTGGCTAGGTTATAAATAAAATCACATGATTTTACAGCAGAACAAACCCTTACAACTTGTTGTCTCACAGGTAGGCCATGCAAAAAGGAGATGTGGTTTGCTAAGGGTTACATAGTTCATGGGGTAAAGAAAGAAGGACAGAAGAATGTCCCCTGTCAGCTTCCGCTCTGACTTCTTCAGAGGCTGCCTTTATAAAAAAAAAAAAAATAAGACTAGTTTTAATCAATGACTGGAGTGTCCCACAGCAGTTCAAATGCTGTACATTCAGAGCGAGGCCCAGGCTGGAGAGGGCCTTTTGCATCAAGGCATTTTTGCTGGCAATATGAGCAATGGGCAGGAGTAGAGAAAAGACACAGAGTTAGAAGGAAACAAGGAATGGTCCCAAAAGGGAGAAGACATCGGGGCAGGCACTCTCCTCAGAGCTGAGGAGGACTGATTTAAGGACAGCAGAGGCAATTTGTCAGGCATCAGAGCCATTTCCTAGGTAGAAAGGGAGCTGTTTTAGGACAGTGACAGGTCCAGAAGCCAGACCGAAAGAGTTAAACAGGACCCATATCAGGAGCAGGAATCTCTGAGTGGCACAAACTTTTAATGCACTTACTGCTAACTGAAAGGTTGGTGGCTCAAGTCCACCCAGAGGAGCCTTGGGAGAAATGCCCTGCAATCAACTTGCAACCAGCCAGCCATCAAAAGCCTGTAGAGCACAGTTCTACTGTGACACATATGGGGTCACCATGAGTCAGAACATTAGCACCTGGTTTGGTTTTGGCTTTGAATCAGGAGCAAGTTCCTCGGGGCAGCACCTCCTGCTCTAAGGCTCCTCCAGCCAAATCCCTGAGGCCCTTTGACCAGGTTGTCACTTTGGCAATGTGGCTCACTAATTGTTGCTTGGCAGAAACTAGCCATAGCAATTCTGTGGGGTAAGTGGACAAATTGGACCCTGGCACAGTAGTTAAGAGGTACAGCTGCTAATTAAAAGGTCGTCAGTTTGAATCCACCAGACTCTCCTTGGAAACGCTGTAGGGCAGTTTTATTCTGTCCTATAGGGTTGCTATGAGTTGGAATCGACTCAGTGGCAAAGGGTTTAGTTTGTTTTTTTGGATGAAATGTCTAGAAGGCAGCCGAAGTTACAGGGCAAGGGGTAGGCAGAACCTCTGTTAGCTCTAAGATACAGTATGGGCAGCCTTGGCAAATGGGACCAAATGCTTCATCGGGTCAAGATCTAGCATTGACGTGGTTTTACAGTAGCCCAGGCCCATAAAGCCTATACATGTGCTTCCTTTTGTTTTTCACTTTCTAGAAACTCTGAAATAATGACTGCATGCCTTGGAAACCCTGGTGGCATAGTGGTTAATTGCCATGGCTGCTAACCAGAAGGTTGGCAGTTCAAATCTACCAGGCGCTCCTTGGAAACTCTGTGGGGCAGTTCTACTCTGTTGTATAGACTTGCCATGAGTCAAAATGGACTTGACCACAATGGGGTTTTTTTACAGCCTTCCTTTGACCCATAGCTAGACTAGACAGAAAGAGGGGAAAGATCACTGGACTCAGCAGCCCCACCTCAACCATTATCAGGCCGTCCAGCTTTGGGCAAGTTGTTGAATCTCAGCTTCCTTATCTCTAAATTAGAAATGTATCCCTCAGGGACTGTTGTTCACATCAAATGAAATGCAAAAAGAGATTGGAAAAGCTCTAAAGCACACTCACCGGTATTTTTTTTTTTTAATCACTTAGAAATTATAAATATAAAAACAAGAATAAATGTAGTCATTTTTGTGTTTCCTCTTACTGATCAGCATCTGTTGGAAATTAAACACTTGCTTAGGTGACAAATTAGTCTCAGAAAAGTTACCTGGAGTACAAATTAACACTCTAGCTTTCTGTGGATATAGAACAGAGATCACGTCCCCTATTTCAGATGTTCTCATAGCTTATGAAATTTAGATATCTGAGGAAATAATTATTCTCCACTGGAAGGGTAGCATCTCATAGTCATAAAAATAATAAGAAATTCTCTTTTGTAGGTGCAGAAAGGTCAGCAAGACAGATACTTTCATAGGGTTGAAATCACAAACTCTCAACTCATCAGAGTTGTAAGCTTGCTGCTGTAGCTTGCTGGAAAGTTTCAAACTTATATCTCAAGTATGTGTTCACTATGATTCTCATTTTAAAACCCAAAGCACAGCTCCCAAGACCTGTATAAAAATTCAGGCATTTTTTTTCTTTGAAATGTCAAGAATTTAGGGTTATCATTCCTTCTTCCTAAAATAGGCGGTGCATACTTCAGTTAGAGGGTCATTGTGGTTCAGTGGTAACATTCTTGCCTTCCATGTGGGAGACCCAGGTTTGTTTCCCACCCAGTGCACCCCATGCACAGACACCAACCTGTCTGTCAGTAGAGGCTTGCGTCTTGCTGTGATGCTGAACAGATTTCAGCAGAGCTTACAGACTAAGACAGACTAGGAAAAAAGGTCTGGAGATCTACTTCTGAAACTCAACCATTGAAAACACTATGTATCACAAAGGTCCAATCCTCAACCAGTCCTGAGGGGATGGTACAGGACCTGGCAGTGCTTCATTCCATTGTACATGGGGTATATATGAGTCAGGGGCTGACTTGACACCAGCTAATGATAACAACATACTTCAATTATATTATACATGGTAGCTAATTTATTCATAAGCTCTTCCTGTGGGATTGCTGTGTGCCTATCCTGGGGGCTGCAGCAGTGTCTTCAGAAAAAGTTATTGCTCTGATAGCCTCTAGTCCATTTTACGACTTATCCCGGCTATGGCTTCAGAAAGAACTGGAACTATCCACGTCTTCTTCATATCAGTATCCACAGTGCCTGGCACTTAGCACTCAAAACAAACTCGCCCCCTACCTCTTTTCAATTATATGTTAAAAAGTACTTTGATTGTAAATATTTCTATGTGTTGAGGTGAAGAAAGCGTTGGACTAGGAGCCTTGGTCCTGTACTGCATTGCCAACAACCTCATTCACCTTTGTTTCTTCTGTTGTAATATAATGTGATTTGGACCAGAAATCTCTAAGGGCACTTCCAATTCAGTAGTTCTATGTCTAGTTCAGACTTGGGGAGCCAGAGAGGCCTTCCTGGAGGAGGCACTTGAGGTTTATCACCAAGCGTAAGTGAGAGTTGGATGAGCGGCATTCTGGGCAATGGAAGGATGAGAAGTGATAGCAATCCTAGCATGCTCATGGGACTTGCCCCAAGACCTTTCTACCATCTTGGCATTTAAATCTAGGTTTGCTAATCTCCAAATACATGCAGAGACTTCATTAAGACTATCCGATGTCTACTTAGTTATACATAACCATTGACCCCTTAGATTACTGGCCTTTAGGTGGGGGCTGTTCTTTGTTTTGTTCACCCTCTATTGTTGCCCTGTTTACAATAAGCGTGAAGATATATTCTGCATCACCACTCATTCCCCATTCCAAACCCCTGCAATAATCTAGGAAAAAACAGGATGATTCTAGTAGGCTAGCAGACAACACTATTTATAAAGGCTCTGTTAAGGAATGGCGGGGGTAGGGGGGTTTGCTAGGTGGTGCAAATAGTTAATATACTCCACTGCTAACTGAAAGGTTTGAGGTTCACACCACCCAGAGATACCTCAGAAGAAAGGCCTGGCAATCTACTTCCAAAAAACCAGCCATTTAAAACCCTATGGAGCCCAATTCTACCCTATGGAGTCACCATGAGTTGGAATCAATTCAATGGCAATTGTTTTTGTTTTTTTATAGAAGGAGGTAACTTGATTATTTCACAACTTAAAATACAGGGCTTTTGGGACAGGTTTTCATCATTTAGTATTGGGTTTATCACATAGATGGAATTGCCCAAGACAGTGATCTCCACATAAGTGAAATTCTACTGTACTTAACAGCAGAAGCAAAAAATGAGGTAGGCTCAATGCAGAGCTTTCAGGATCGCCTTTTGCTAAGTACTGCATGGACTAGGTAACTGGAGCTTGCCATCCAAATGCTAAAATAATATCTCAAAAGCCAACACAAGTCTGAAAAGATAACCAGTTTTCTTAATTCTGTCTCAAAGATGAGAACTTTGTCTTACATTCCACTTATTTTTTCCTGTCTCTTTCTCTCTGTCTCTCATCCTAATGCATTTTAACATAGATTTGAAATCCAGGAAATTAGCACTTTCAATTTGTTCCCAGAACAGATAGCTAATAAGGAGAAAATTTTAAAAATTTCAGCGTGCTCACTTTTGTGTTTAATAACACGTACCACTTTGTCTTTGGAGAAGTTTAATTTGAATTAATCATTAGACTCTCTTCTGAGTTAGAATTGAGATGGTATTTAAAGCAAGTTAAATTGTTAGTATTATCTGACACCTAAAATTTAGCCTGAGGCTGCCAGCCATACAGGAGCTTGATACTCTGCATGTTTTCTTTCCCAAGAACTTCGGTGGATACGGATGATTTTCCAAAACTCAAGGTGAAATCATTTGGGGAAAGACCTAGGGAAGAAAGCCCTCTTACAGACATTTCTTCTCCCTCAAAATTGTACACAGAGTAGAAAATGTGAGAGTATGGATTTTCACCCTATCCAGCCAACGAATCTACCCTGAGGAGTTGGATCAGACACAGAGGAGTGACAGCAGTCTCGGCAGCACAATGCTGACGCTCCGTATTTTCAGCACCTGGCCAATGCTGGACAAATTCACAAACTACCTCAGTTGTCAAATCAGGTGTCAATTTGTGACCTGCGCCTCTGTCGAGATCACTCACCACCTGGTAGGACTGCCAGACCTGCTTCCTCCTTAATCAGACAGATGGAAGATAATGAGGGAAAGGGGATGCAACTATCAAAAGATACATTCTATCTCACTTAGCCGAGGGCTTGGGGAACCACTTGGAACTGGGAGGGTGGGTTTGGCTTGTCCCTTACTGTTTCATGAGAAAAAAGGTAGCCTTATTCCACCTTTCCACTGTAGAGAGCTGACTTCTGTTTCCAAAGAAATGGTTCCTGCTATCAGCAAAGTCAAGCAATCTCTTTATAGAAGGAAAGCATGACACTTTATCAAGAACTGTTATGCGTATGTCACATTTTCTAATTTCATAGACATATGATTTTGGAAGAAAACTGTTGACTCTCAGGCAATAGCTGCCTGTTCAACATTATTCAGCATTTAGAGACATTTAACATGCATTACATAGTTTTCAATCTCTGTCTGTTTGGCTTTCTAAAGGGCAAAGATTCCAAAAGAAACCTTCTTGATGCCACAGCCTGGGCAATGAGGAGCCATTGGGGATTCCTGCTGCAGGTGGTTATTTCGGTTGAGCCTATTGCAAAGGAATGACAGCCATGGTGGAACACTAGGCCTCTGAGTTTGAGCCACATCTAAGCATTAGAGATTTTACCCTTTATATCATTCACTTATTCATCCAACAAGATATGTTCTAGGTTCTCATAGAGATGAACAAACTAGGGAAGGAACCTGCCTTTCATGAAGCTTTCAGTATAATAGTGGGGCTGGAGTAGGGTTTCTCAACTTCCAACATTTTGGACTGGATAATTCTTTGTTGGGGTTCTGTGTAGCTGTCCCGTTCCATGTAGGATATTTAACAGTGCCCTGATTTTTTTTTTTTTCTGATGTTACTACATGTTAGTAGCAACACTCCTTTACCAGTTGTGACAATAAAAAATATCTCTAGATCTAGCCAAGTGCCCCTGGCAAGGGTGGCAATGGCTTGCCCTGGTTGATAACCACTGAACTAGGCTAAAACATAAGAAAAATGGACTAAAACATAAGAAAAAGTATATATGTGTGTGTGTGCATGTGTCTGAAAGTTATAAGTGTCACAAAAGAAATAAACTTGGCACTAGATAAGAGAGAGAAAATCATAGAATGGAACCTAATTTAAGTTAGGTGGTTAGAAACAGTCTCTTTAAGGAGATGATATTTAGGACGAGACCTAAAGAAAGATAACAGGGAGTACAGAAGTGTTCCAGAAAGAGCAAAGAGCGGGGCAGATGCCCAGCAGAGGGGCAGAGCTTGATCCATTCAGGAAACTAAGGCCGTTCTGGTATGTGGAGGAGCTAGAGGAACCAAGGGTCACATCATTCAGGGCCTATGAGCTGTGGTAGGGAATATGGGTTTTATTATAAGTAAATATAATAAAGTGAGGGGGAGGCTTTGGAGAATTTTAAGCAAGAGAAGATATGGCTCAACTTACATTTCAAGAAGAACAAATTTCCCCTTATGGTGTTAAGAATTTATTTGGCAGGGATGGGGTGGAGTAGGAGGTAAGTGACCATTATTATTCTCAATCTATTGCCTGACCAGGAGTCTCTAGGTAGTGCAAACAGTAAACATGCTGGGCTGCTAACCTCAGGGTTAGAAGTTCGAGTCCTCCCAGAAGAGCCTGAGATGAAAGCCTTGGTGATCTACTTCCACAAAAAATCAGTCATTTAAAACCCTGTGAAGTACAGTTCTGTTAACACACATGGAGTTGCCATGAGAGGGATGGACTTGAAGGTAACTGGTTTATTGCCTGAAAGCCCTCTGCTCCTTGAGTTATGCTAGGTACTTTCAGAAGGTACAGACAAAGTAAGGAAATGGAGAACAAAGAACAAAGTTGAAGAGTCCCGTAGATATGTAGAAATTAATTTGCAGCAAAATCTAATCTCATATATTATTATTTGAAAAGAAATGCTGATGCTACAAAATCAAAATGGCAAACTGATAAGATTCATTTGCTTGGAGATCTGTTGTCTAATCTTTAAAATGGGGATCAAAATAGAAAGTATTGTACATGAGTTAATGAAGATAGAAGTAATTCCAATCAAGCTTTATTTCAATGACAGGTGTAAATTCCTAAAATGATAGCTTTGGACATGATTAGTATAAGTATTGTTACTGAGAACAATAATATTAATTTATCACATGTATGTATGACATTATCTCTCCCATGTACCCCTCAAATCCATCTGTTTTTCTCTACCACTGTTCCCCTCTGACCTGTTTCCCAGCATGGACTTTACAGTGGATATTCACATGTAACTCATTTTAAACTGATTTATTAAAAAAAAAAAAAAAAAAGATTTCAGCACATTAAAAAAAAATATTAGTAATAAGGAAAACCCTTAAATAGAACAATTTTGCTTCCTAATAACATGCATAGGGTTGCAAGTCAATCTCAATTTTTATAGAGTGATCCGAAGAGCCATAAACAGAAAATAGGATTTTACTTTGGTAGAATCAGAATCAAAATGGAGCTGTGTCCTCACTGGTCATGCAGAGAAGGTGGAATCAAGCAGCAAGACATCCACAAAGACAGATTGGTGCTTACTCTGAGGAAGGTAAATGTGAGGTGCTGGGAAATGATGAGCATCGCATCAAAACCTAGACGTGATCCAGGCCATGTGGGATCGCATGCAAGGCTAGACGAGACACGTGTTTATCTAATGATCACAGGTGTAAAATGAGAATTTGCAGGCAAGCTGCAGACCTTTACTGAAGACAGGATTGTTTGCTGATAACAAATGGCACATGAGAAAATGTCCCTTACTATGTGCTAGGAACTATTCATGATATTAAAAAGAACATCAACAACAACTCGGCGAGCCCATGTATGTCAGGGTAGAACTGTACCCCGTAGAGTTTTCAGTGACTGATTTTTCAGAAGTAGATTGCCAGGACTTTCTTCCAAGGTATCTCTGGGTGGATGCAAACCTCTAACCTTTTGGTTAACCATGAGAGTGTTAACTGTTTGCACCACTCAGGTACTCCATTCATGATATTACTGCTCGTTTAATACTTGTAACGACCCTATGAGGTAGGTATTATTATTATCTTCATTTTATAGGTGAGGAAATCAAGAAGTTTAGTAACTTGTCCAAAGATATGTGGGTAGCAAGTGAGGGGAGTCAGGATTTGAAATTTTATTCCAGAATCTGTGTCTTGACCATTAGCATATACTGCTGCAAGTGAGGAGAATAGGAGAGAGATGGACAAACTGGGACTGAAACAAGATCAGTGAGGCTGGCATGCAGAGCAGCGTGTGTGTGGATGGGACTGTGGTGTGAGGATGAGGGAAAAGTAAAACGGGACTACTGTAGTCCTAATGCCGAGTTCTTTCTGGTCTTACATCACTCCTGATAGTTTCTAAAAACCAGATCAAGCTAGTTTTACTTTGTCTGCTAGGCACAATTGCCTATTAGAAAATGCTAACAAACATTTCTAAAATGACCACTGATGTTCTTTCCCTTCAAGACACCCCTGTTACTTTCTTTCTTTGTATGTGCCCCATGATTTGTCAACAAGACCCTTTTGAGCTGACCTTTTCTTCTTAATTATTATCATTATTATTTTTTTTGCTTCCTTTGTTACAGCGGATTCTCATCAACTTAATTACAGTCCAATAAATAGGGCTCTTTCTTAATTAGCAGTGTCCTAGTCCCTGACCTCGAGGTGTATTTCTAACAATATGCATTGCCAGTAGCCTAAGAGAAAATATCCCAATTTGTCTTATATGCTGTGCTTGCTTTTTGTTCACAATGACGCTGCTATTAATTTAGCATTCAGAAAGCATCATAGGTCTCATTTCATCTGGAATAAAACCAGATATATGCCAACTCCAGCATCGTGCTTAGCACACAGTATTGTACCCAAAGGTCCATTTACTGCTTCCCTTCCTTCCATGCATAGAGTTTCACTCAGGTGACATGGCTGATAATGTAATAATAACCCAAAAGTAGGTTTTAGCTCAGAACTGTATAACTAGTCTTATTCTAGATCACGTAGCTTACACACAACAGAATTTTTTTTAAGTATAAAAATAAACCAAGAGTTAAAATAAACAATAGGCGTACTAAGAATGTATGCCCTTGTTCTAATCCCTTCAAATATTTTGTATTTTATTTATATTTTATATTTGTACATCCTGTGGAGGAGCCCTGGTGGCACAACGGTTAAGCATTTGGCTGCTAACTGAAAGGTTGACGATTTGAAAGCACCCGGCAGCTTTGCGGGAGAATGTCCTGGCGATCTGCTCCCATAAAGATTACAGCCTAGAAAACCCTATGCAGCAGCTCCACTGTGTCACATGCGGTTGTTATGAGTCAAATTCGACTCAATGGCACCCAACAACATACATCCTGTGGAGTTCATGGGTGGCACAAACAGTTAACGTGTTCAGCTGCGAAACAAAAGGTTGGACGTTTAAGTCCAACAAGAGGCACCTTAAAAGAAAAGCCTGATGAACTATTTTCAAAAAATTAGCCATTAAAAACCCTATGGAGCACAATTCTACTCTGACACACATGAGGGGCACCACGAGTCAGAGTTGACTCCAAGGGAACTGGACTGGTTAGACATCCTGTAGTTTCCCCAGGAGTAGGGATGATTGTGCTAAATGATCATTGTATTATTATTTTATCTCAGAGGTGCATTTGCTTGGCCAGGGTTCAGAACACAGAGCATTGTCAAACTAACCATTCACCCCGGGCTCACAGCCAGACACATGGCTTCGCTCCTTGGAGAAGTGTTCCATAGTGATAACAGCACCCCTCATCCATTCAACAACTACTTATCACCACTCAGATTGTCACATATGCTCTTATTCATTCCTGAGTCAATTAGCAATCCGTTTCCTAAACAAGTAGCAACAAGAACTTTGCTGAATTTTTCCCATTTCCAACTGAAAAAAAATACGCTTTGTCAAATTTCCATTGGGAGTGGGAGTGGTTGATTATTCAATTTTATTCCTTTTTTTTTTTCCTTGCAAATTGTTCAAGGTTACTGGTAAATTTCCCAGACTTTGAACATTCTGTCTACAAAAGCCAATAGTCTGTAGGAAATACAAAAGCCCTCCTGAAGAGCAGAGCCTAATGGTACCTGAGACAGACACTCTTACAATAAGGGTAGATGAAGATAATCACAGCTGTCATAGAGCAACACTGTCCAATAGAACATTCTGCGATGATTGGAAATGTTCTATATCTTCACTACTCATTATGGTAGCCATCACCTCATGCGGTGATTGAGCACTTGAAATGTGACTAAGGGGACTGAGGAATGGAATATCTAATTTTATTTAATTTCTACTAATTTAAATTTAAATAGTTGCATATGGCTAGTGGCTACCACACAGGACAGCTCATCTATAGATGTCTCCTGGAATAAAGTGAGAGGTAGAGGTTAATAGCTTGTAACTCCTAAAGGAAGAACCGGCAATGAGTAGATAGGACTTGAAAATCCTGAAAAATGGACAAGAAAGAAGTACATAGATTAAATCTCTCGATGGCTAAAGGAAACTTTGGCTGAATCCAAGCAGAACTTGAGAGATGTTAAACACTGAGTTTGTTCCATCAAGAAATTTGAGACATGGGGCTGTCATACCAGCCTAACTCTTTAATGAAATGGCATCTTTAATTAACTTTTCTAGATGATATCATCACTAGTGTTTAAGATGAAATTCATTATTTCTCAACTGAAAGCTATGCACTGCCCTCCTGCCTTTGCATGTAGCATCTTCAGTAGGTAATTACTTCTATCCTTGTTGGGAGTTGTTCATAATGATCTAAGGCCCAAGGTCCTCCAGGCTAATACCAGACTTGTTGCAAATCTTTATAAAGAACCTATAAAGGTGCTTCTGGGAAGCTGATTCACCCTGCCACAAAAAGTACATCTGATTTATGCATCACTTTGAAAATACACTACATTATCAAAGCTAGCATATTTTTTAAGTAGAGATTTATTCAAAATAGACTTATGATAAATTCTAACTATAAACGTTTCCTCTTCATGAATGCTTATCCTTTGCCCAAAATACCCTTCCTATAGGGTTGTTATGAGTCGGCATCGACTCCGTGGCAACCGATTTGGTTTTGGTTTTTATCTTGTCCACTTGACTAAATTCTATTCCTACTTCAGGATTTAGCTTGAGCCTCACTTTCTCTGTAGCATCTTTTCTTACACCACCCCCAGGGCCCAGGCTTTCCCTCAGTTATGGTAAGATGACCCAGATGCAGAGGGGGCTGGTCTTGTCTCTCTCCCTCATTTGACTCCCTGTTTTGAGCTAGTAACAGACAGGGATTCTGGACTATTCATCTTCGTTTTACCAAGTGCCTGATGGTACCTGGACATAGTAAACACACTCTAAATGTTTGATGAGTTAATACATATTCATTCTAAAAGTTACAAGAACAATTGGTTGAAAACAATACCATGAGAACATGATAGAACAATTCTCAGGGTCAGGTCTTGGTGAAGCTAATCATCGGAAACCTGCTCCTCTAAGTCAGGGTAGCAACTAAAAGGATGGGCCGTGCCGAGTCTTATAAATCTCCTTCAGCAATTTTACCTTGAAAAAATATGCCACAGACCCTTGAAATTCAAGATGTTATCATTGTTCCTTGCCATAGAGTCGGCCCCAGATTCATGGTGACCTCATGCACAATCGGAGGAAATACTGCCTAGTGTTGTGCCATCCCCATGATCAGTGGCAGATCTGACTGTTGTGAGCCATAGTATTTTTATTGACTGACTTTTAGAAGTAGATTGCCAGGCCTTTCTTCTTAGTATGTCTTGGTCTGGAAATTCCACTGAAACTTCTTCAGCATCGTAGCTACACTCATGCGCGCACTGACACACAGGTGGTGGCTGCACACGAAGTGCACTGGCCAGAATTTGAACCCAGTGTCCTGCATGGAAGGTGAGAATTCTACCACTGACATTCAAGATAGGGATGTCCAAATATTTTAGAGAACCCCCTAACCACTAATACCCCTTTAGCATAGAATTCTTCCCCATAAAGCAGGTGTGTGCAGATGGAAAGAGAACCTCAGATTCAGGGTTATATGAGTGCTGGGAAATCAGCTCATCTCAGGTACTAACTCACCAATTGACTTGATGGTGCATAAACTTCTCAGTGCTCAAGATTCAACTTTACACCAGGGAAAAGCAGTAAGCCCTACCCCATGACGCAGACCTATCATGAAAACCTTAAGGATGAAATCCACTAAAACCAATGGTTTCTATAAGAGACAATCTTTTCTCAAAGAGCCTGCCCTGAAATGGTTTTTCCCCTTGATTATGGAAACAGCCCTCAACTTAGTGCTAATGGCATGACAATATTCCAGAAGAACAGAAACATACCAAACTCTTGGCCAATTTTTTTTAAACTTCTTCCAAAAAGTGATTAGCAGAGAAGCATGGGTAGGGGGAATGCAGAAATCAGGAAGTAGAATATTTATAGACATGTTTCCTCCAAGCAAGGAGGAAGATCTGAACTTCTGAAAGAAATATATTGAGAAGAGTTAGTCACGTTCAGTCAGCCATTTAGTCCAGAAACACAAAACTCTCCCTTGCTGAACAGCTTTCCTTTAGAATAGCAATTCTAAAGTGCCAGGTAAGTCCCGATTGTGGTTCCATGGTGTAATGGTAAAGCACTAGGTGTCACTCCCTATAGAAAAATATCAGAGGTGAAGCTGCTCACAAGTCCCCACAGGAACTCACAGGAACTGATAGAAACGTATTATTTGGTTGACCGAAATTCTCCTCACACGGCTTTGTAGGAGCATATCACCTGCTAGGTCCAGAGAGGGTTTTAAAACATGACTTGAAGACAGGTGACGTGAATGTACATACTGGGACACCCTCGTGGCAGTCCACTCACTGTGGTGACAAGGTTGGTCAACCTGAACAACGGTTTTGCTCTGTCTCTATGACTTGTGAACCTGAGGCAGAAGTGACAGCACTAGCTAGTGCAACATCAGAGTAAAACTCAAAGGCGCACACTGGCAGACTGTGTTTCTGAGCAGCCTCTCCCAGGGGAGCCTCTGCGGTGCTCTTTCGTCATGGGTGGCAGTCACAGAACCTGACATGACAATCCCAACATCAACCTCATCAGACTCAAAAAGTTGTATTTGTTCACTGCCGGGACCGCAGTTTCTAGGTACTGAGTGTTCCCTTGAGCAAAGCTCAGCAACTTCCCTCTGTCATGTCCAAGAGAACTGGGATATAGGATGGGAAACCAAGAGAAAGAAAATCCCCCTGAAAGAGCATTCATTTATGATGTCAACAATTATCCACTTCTTCCGCATTCATTGCCACACTCCCTCACTCTTGAATAGGCACACACGCTTTTGGGGAAGGGGAAGGTCAATCACAACTTAATCTTTGCAAAGATTGATCTGCCTTTGAAATGTCCTGGGAACACACTCAATGATAAAGGAAGTAAGACTCGGCAAAATTCAGGGACTCCACCAATATGAAATAACAACTACTTAATTTTATTCAACAATTTGCAGTTTTTAATGCATTTTGATACCAATTAATTTAGTTTGTACTCAAAATAACTCTCTGAGGTAGACATCATTATCCCCCTTTTCAGAAGAGGAAGCTAAAGCTCAGTATGAAAAAGATTTGCCCATAATCGTGACTCGAAGATAGTAGAGGTGCGATGCCCACCAGCTTTTAAATTCCTACCTCCCCATACAACCCACCCAATCCAGTAATGTCTCTCAGTAATATTGCCCCTTTTCTTTCTGAGTAAAAAAATGGAGGAGTGTTTGTATGTCCCAAGTTTTCTGAGACTGTCATATTATTACCCTGATTTGGACTGTTTCTGTAATCAAGATGAAAGATCATTACAAGGTATGCTCTTTGAACAAATGTTTGTATTGCCTTGAAGAGTTTGAAGCCTGAGACATCACAATGTCAGGGGGAAGAAAGCACAAAGAAGACAGTGTCTGAACATTGTTTACTTCCTCAACCAGTCACATCAAAGGGCTCAGATAAGAATTGGAAGTCAAAAGAATTCAAGGAAAGCGGAGAGCTAATTGATTTGGCACTGTCTCCCAAAAGCTTCTGGTCTGAGCATCTCAGCTTCACTAACTGTGCCCTGTGTATCCATAATATGCTTATTAGCCTGCCCTGGTTTTTCTATAACTTAAGATGTGTAATGTTCTATCCCAGACCTGCTACTTTCCCCATGTTTCCTAACTAGATGACTCTTCCTTTCAGCAATGCTTAGAGCCTTTGTCCTTTCTGAATCCATTACTTCCCGTATCCAGCCAACGCAAAGACACTTCCTACACCACTTAAATAGTTGCTGTCGCAGGTTAGGAGCTCGGCTGCTAACCAGAAGGTCAGCAGTTCAAGTCTACCAGCTACTCCTTGGAAACCCTGTGGGAGAGTTCTGTGGGGTCGCTATGAATTGGAATCGACTTGATGGCAATGGATTTGGTTTGGTTTTAGTTGATTCCAACTCATAGTGTCAGAGTAGAAATGTCCTCTGTAGGGTTTTTAATGGAGGGCTTTTTGGAAGCAGATTACCAGCTTTCTTCTGGGGCACCTCCAGGTGGACTTGAACCTCCAACCTTTTGTTTAGCAGCTGAACATGTTAAGCATTTGCACTGCCCAGGACACCTAAATCCCAAAGAAAGCAAAACCAAACCTGTTGTCGTCAGATCAATTCCTACTCATAGTGACCCACACTATAGCACAGAGTAGAACTACCCCATTGAGTTTCTAAGGAGCGGCTGGTGGATTCAAACTGCTGACCTTTTTGGTTAGTAAGTTAGCTCTTAACCACTGACCCACCAGGCCTCCAATTCCTACACAGGCTATGTTAAGTTTGCTCCTTCTTCCCATTCCTTTGATTCTCATTCAATTGCTCTCCACCAATTTTGTTTGTTTATAAATTCTGGGAACCTTCTAACTCACCTCTGTCAATCTCTTCTCTCCTTACTCCTATTCATGGGACATGTTTTGGCCAGACTCATTTTTCTAAGCACAGCCACAATCATATCACTTTGTTGCCCCCAAAATATAATGGCTCTCCATTTATCTGATGAATTAAGTATAAGCTCCCAACCTGCACTTTGATCTCTCCCGCAACTGTATTGCAAGTATTACTTCCACAAGTGCTCTGTGAGTGCAAGGCTCATTTAACTACTGATCCTTCACCGAATACTCCCTATAGTTTGTTTGCTTCTTCCCCCCATAGAAATGACCTTCATTAAATGCTATTCATCCTAAAAGGCCCATTTTAATGCCTCCACCTTCTTTAAATCTTGGAAAATTTGCCCAATACTCCTCCTGACTTTAAACTACTACAACACGTTTTTTTTCCACAAATGATGCTTTATTTAAATATAATTTATGTGAAGTAAAATGCAAAAATCTTAAGTGTATTTGGGATGAATTTTGGACAAACATGTACACTTGTGTTATTGTCACGCAGATCAAGATATAGGACCTTACCGTGATTGAGAAAGTTCCCTTTCTCCCCTTCCTGAGCAATAACCTATTCCCAGATATCCATTATTCTGACTTTGATCATCATAGATTAGTTCTGCCTTCTCTCGTACATCATATAGATGGAATCATTTTGTATGTACTCTTTTGTGTATGCTTACTTCACTCAAAAAATTTTGATATTCATTCACATTGCTGTATTGCTGTATATATATAGTTCTGGACTCTTAAAACACTTTTTTTGGCACATTTTATAAGGAACTCTTGCTTTCCTTCATCTTTTTGTCCTGCTCCTTACAGAAAGCCTCTTAGAGGCAGAATTTTCAACCAATTTATCTTCTTGTCTCCCACAGTTCCCTACACAGGGTTTTACATATAGCTAATGCTCGATACTTATTTGTTAGATTGCATTGAACAAATGATCAATTTCATTCTTGGGTCACCAGGTTACTTTAGCTGGAAAGGTCAAACTTAAGCAAAATAGCATGTCATGTGTAAAACTGCACGCCGGTGAAACAAGTGTTTTATAAAGATGATGAGTTTATTGGGCATCCTGTAAAGAAAGCAGTGCAATGTCTCTAATAATGTGTTATTGGTAGCAGAATTGGTAGCAAAGGATCAGTGCCTTGTGTAGCGAAATTCTGCATTTTGACATGACCACATGCCTAGGTTAGGTTACTATGCGCTGAATGTCATGGATTTTTTTGACCACAAATTTCAAAGCTAAAATGTCAAAAAATCTACTTGTTCTTAAATAATGGAATGCAATGAAGTTGGAGAATTCAAAGTCTGAATGCCAGTCAAGCACATATTTAGAGGAAAATATAGTCCATTTGCCCTTTGAGTGTGTGTATCGAATGAGTCCAAAGTGAGGTTTTACACTATAGCAATAGCTAGAGCCTGGCGCTTCAGGCTTATAAAGTCTTAGGATTGAGTGCCAAGCTAAGGGGGCGTGGAAAACAGGAAAAATTATGCGAAGACTGGAAAGCCTTCTGTAGTGATGTCATCTGCTTTTATGGGGAAAGGGCGTATTGCATTGTCTCCAAGCTGAAGTCAGGACTATATAATACATGGTAAAGACCTCTGACTTTCCACTAAGCCATAGCAATGCCTACCATCAAATATGCCTGCCTCTGACAGTCCCTTTGCCCATTTACAAACTACCATAGACCAAGCATAAAAAAAAAAAAAACCCAGTGCCATCAAGTCGATTCCGACTCACAGCGACCCTACAGGACAGGGTAGAACTGCCCCATAGAGTTTCCAAGGAGCGCCTGGCGGATTCGAACTGCATAAGAGTTGTAATTATAGAGCAACTGTTGAAGAATAAAGTTTTAGACCTGGAATGACAGAGAAGGAAGTTTCCACTGGGCCTTTCCGGTAATTATCATCAAGACTGTGGTTGAGTCCGCCTAAGCTGAATAATTTACTCAATCATTAACCAATTCAGCCAGTAAAAGGCCAGGTTTCCAATAGTGACTGTTTGCAAATGAAGCAGTAAACCCAATCCCTTCCTTCTTGTTCCTAAAATTCTTTGAGCACAGAAATTTCTGGAACTTATTACTTCTGTGGTATTACTGGCTCATCCTTTGAAACCCCGAGTGTTGGAATAGAACTGCCCCATAGAGTTTCATAGGCTGTAATTTTTATGGGAGCAGATTTTTAGGTCTTTTTCCCTTGGAGTCACTGGGTGGGTTCAAACCACCAGGCTTTCAGTTGAGCCGAGCACTTAACTGTCACACTACCAGGGCTGCTTTTTGTGGTAGTAAGTCATCTAGAATTTGATTGTGAGAACAGTTACCTGTTGAGACTAAAAGGAAAGGATAAAGCAAATTAACAGAAGAGGATACATTATAGATAGAAAAACTGAGCATATTACTCAAAATGAGTTGAAATGTGTCCTGCATTGAGCTCATATTCATATAATATACCAAACTAAATTGAGAGACAGTTAAAGAGTAAAACCATGAAACAATTAGAAGCACACATGGCTGAATAGTATCTGATCTTGCAGTGGAAAGGACTTCCTAGGGCAGTGATCCTCGGCCTTGGCTGCATAATAGAATCACCTGGGAAGCTTTTAAAAACCCTGATGCCTAAGTAGGACCCCAGGCTAATCAAATCAGGACTTTAGTGGAAGGGGAGTAGGGGGAACGCAAGCCTCAGTGGTTTTCAAAGCTCTCCAGGTGATTCTAATGTGTAACCAAGGTTGAGAACTACTTTTCTCAACATAAAAGCAAAAGAAGAAATGATAAAGAAAAAAATGGACTATGACTTGACTACATAAAAACATGAAAGTTCTACTAAACATTTATGATGATTAAGGTTGTGTGTCAACTTGGTTGGGCCATGATTCTCAGTGGCTTGACAGTCATATGATGTTGTGATCACATCCATGGTGAGATTTGATATAATGCAACCACCTCCATGATGGGATCTGCTGTGAACAGTCAATCAACTGAAAGGGAGTTTCTTTGGGCATGTGGGCTGCATTGAATATAAGTGGACATTCTGGCAAGGCTTGTAAGATTTTATTTACTCTGGATCCTGCAGCTGGCTCCTATTCATTTTACCTCTGGTTCTTGGGACTGGAGTTAGCAGCTTACCTGTGGTCTTCCCTGCTGATCTTGGGATTTGTTGATCTTTGCAGACTGTGGGCAAGAGCCCTGCTTTCTGACCTGATGATCTTGGGTTTGCCAGCCCCTGTGGCTACATGAATCAGGAGAAGCTTCTATTTTGATCCACGGACTTGGGCGTTCCAATTTCTACAACTGCAGGAGTCATTTCCTTGATATAAATCTCTCTACCTCTCTCTCTATATATATTTATATGCTTTACTGGTTTTACTTCTCTAGAGAACCCAGCCTAAGACAACATTACAAAAAAAAAAAAACTGTAAAGTTGTGGAAAATGTGGGTAATACATACGAAAAGCCAGGTGTTAATGTCCTTAATACAGAAATAATCTTTATAAATCCATAAGAAAATACTTTGTACTTTGCCTTTTTTTTAATTTTTTTTCTATATGTCTACACTCTCCTACCATGTTTACTTATCAATATGGGGGAAAAGTCATTAAAACATCAACATTTTCCCCCAGCCCTTCCACTTGCTACTGTCTAGCTGTTCTGCATCTGTTGTTGTTAGAGGCAGTAAGTTGGCTCCAACTCATAGCAACCCTATGTATAACAGAACAAAATGTTGCCCAGTCCTATGCCATCTTTGTGATCATTGACATGTTTGAGTCCAGTTGGACAATATTCTTCAGTGATTCATAGTGTTTCACTAATTTTTGGAAGTAGGTTTTTTAGTCTTTTCTTCCTAGTCTGTCTTAGCCTGGAAGTTCCATTGGAACCTGTCCACCATAGGTGCCTCAACTCGTATTTGAAATATCAGTGGCTTAGCTTCCAGCATCATAACAACATGCAAGACACCACAGTATGGCAAACTGACAGGAGGGGTGGTAGCTTCTGTATCTAAAGGCCCTTGTAATATAAATCTAAGAAAATTGTTAATAAGGAATCTAACCCAGGACTGTTCACACTTTAATATGCATAGGAATGAACTGGGGATCAGAATTGGGCCTAGAAACCTACATTTCTAGCAAAACTACAGGAGGTACTTATACAACTGGTTCTGGGATCACATTTTAAGTAATGAGTACAAAGTCAGCTTTCAAAACCTTAGGGTTGGCATGACTAGGGTCTTATATTTGCCTTTAGTTTCCTTAAGGATCTAAACAAAAAAGAAAAAAAATGGTGGAGGAGGTGTAAGACAACTTTGGTATATGCATCTGAATACTTTCATAGACACAGACAAGCATTTCAGCTACTTGAAATCTCATGCAATCAGATGAAATATTTAGTGTTAAAATCTGGTGTTCAAGTAGTTAACTACTTTCACAAATACATTGCCTGGAAAATGAAATCTTTTGGCTGCTTTTGGATAGAAGACATTTAGTCAAGGGAATCTGAATGTTTGATGGACACCATGAAAGGCATAAGGACCTAGCAGTCTTAACTGTGTTATTTCCATGCTGGCTGTAAATATGACAGTGCTGACCAACACAAGTTAAATATTAAGGTACTGTTAATTTTTAACAGTAAAATATTAAGGTACTGTTAAATATATAAACAAGTTAAATATTAAGGTACTGTTTGAGTAATCTAGGACCACAGCTCAGTCTCACTTGGATTTATTAATTGGACAGCTCAACGGAATAACCACTTCTTAATCATTGTGTTGAATCCCCACAGCCAAGGATAGTGCATATTACCAGGTAGATGTTAAATAAATATTTGATGAATGAATAATAAGTGAGTAACATCTCACAATACCCAAATGGCATAGTGAAGGCAAATATTTTACAGACGATAAATGAATTTAAGTTCCCATAAAGTGACATCGTTCAGTTGATGAGCACAGTGCTCCGTATGTGCCCATATACCTGAGGATTCAATGACAGACAGGAAGGTACACAGACTACTTTAGTCAGAGGATCAGGAAGACTGTAGGTCTCCAGGCACCTTCGGAGGACAGTGCTGCTTGCATTTTATCACAGACTAATTTTCACTAGGGAGAGATGATAAGTATCAGTCACAACCTTTGTGAACAATCTTTGGGTGACTGTTCAAAATGCTGATTCCTGGGACTCCAGGATCTGAGTCAGGTCATCCTAATGTACACTAAAGTTTGAGAACCAGTGTCATAGAGACAAAACCAGAGGTCTGGTGCCAGAGGTCTGGTTTTAATTTCTGCTTCTGCCATTTGTTAATTGTTTGGTCTTAAGCGTGTTTCTTATCCTTCTGGAGAACTAGTTGCAAACTCTGATGTCTACAGGGGCCAGGCAGAGAGCCTCATAAAGAAAACAGGGCAACATTGGACACTTGAGGGCAATGGTGGTTCTGTGGTAGAGTTCCCACTCTCCATGTGGGAGACCCAGGTTTGATTCCTAGCCAGTTCACTTCATGCACAGCAACCATCTGTCTGAACAAATTTCAGCAGAGATCTCAGACTAAGATGGAGTCGGAAGAAAGGTCTGTCAATCTACTTCTGAAAATCAGCCAATGAAAACCCTATGGATCACAACGGTCCAACCTGTTGTGCATGAGGTCGCCATGAGTTTGGGGCCAACTTGAGGGCTGTCAGTCACAATAACAATGGGTGACAGGGCACAGTAGGACTGTGACAAACTGAATCATTCATGCCCTTCTTAAAGAGGGTCACTCCTACTTAGCATAATGGTGGCCAGGCCTGGAGGTTTTTAAAGAGAAGTAGAAAATCCAGATTTTTACTTAAAATATGGAACTTTTAGATGTTGGTTGCTTATTCCCAATTTTTAAGCAGGCTATGCAGGTTGCTCTGTGGGTCAGAAGCTGTCCACTGGCTACCAGGTGATAGATTCTACCATAAAACCTTACTTTTTATTTTATTTTTTAATAGCAAATGAAGCTAATAGCACTCACCATGCAGAATTATGTAGCAAGTGTCAGAGATAATGTAAGTGAAAAGTACTTTATAAATCATAAAGCATAAAATAAGAGGTTATTAATATCATTATCATCATCATAATCATTTACCACAGTGCCCAAGTATTTTACACGTTGAGGAGGAGAGAAAGAGGGCTATTCCTTTTTAAAGTCCATTTGCCCACTGACAGTAGATGCATTATGTTCCTTCCCCTATCATCTCCTTCCTACATGAGAAGTGACTGGAGACACAGCTATGGTCATCTAAGGGGCTGAGCCATCCATGGTCTTGTTTTTCTATATCTGGCCTTGCAGAGAAAATGGCAGACTCCATATATACCAGTTATGACCCTTGACATGGTTCCAAAATACAGTTAAGTATGCAGGATGGCCGAGATATCAATAAAAAAAGATGTCAACAACAAAAAAAAATAAGGATATCAACCAAAAAAAAATACATATCAATAGAACACAAAAAAGAATAGAGATGAAGCTACAGGAACGCATGAACATGTTTCTATGACTACAGACTTCCCAATAACACAATTTACAGAAACAGTTTTAATAGCACAGACCTAATCCTTCAGTTATCTCCTGGTCACCATTTGATATGTATTATGTCAGAGAGTTACATGATTTTTCTTTATTCCGTCTGTCATGTTATCTAAATAATTCAATTCCCTTCCAGACAAGTTTATAGAATATTAAAAGATATGGAAATTGAGGGACAATTCTGTTCTCCTCTCTATTCCTAAATTTTTATCCCTCACCGTGCAGAGTGCTGTAAGACTGGATTTCATTTTACAGTCATTAAAAGAGTAGTCCTGGGAATGTCAGTTGGGAAAAAGAAAACATGAGACCACTATCCTGATGAAAAAAAAAAAAAAAAATTAGCATAAAAAGCTCAATTACATGGATTCCTTCAGATAGATTTTTAGGTCCATGTTATCTGGAAAATTTACCAGTTTACAAACCATCTATATAAATTTGCTTGTTTATGAGAAAAATGTTACTGCCCTCTCCCCCTCCAGAAAAAAATATCACAATTGACTTGTTTCTCCCATTCTGGATCAGGAACAGAGAGTAGAGACTTCCACTTGGTCCTTGCTGAGCTCTCCAAGGATCAACCTCATGCCCGGCTTTCTTGTTCCAACTGACACAGCTGCAGTATAGCCTCATTATCACCGGCACTACCTTTCTGTAGAAGCTCTGTTGAGCTTAGGATGCAGAACCGAAGTGGGTGATGGAAAGAAACATGGGTCCAGATTCGTAAGGGTGCATCCTCCCCATCTCTGGATGCCCCTGCCCATTTTCTCCCAAATGGGTCTTCTATGACATTATTGTGAATAACTGCCATTGAGTTGGTTTCCACGCATGGGAACCCAATACACCACAAAATGAAATGCTGCCTGGTCCTGTGCCAACCCCATGATTAGTTGTGGATCAGATCATTGTGATCCATAGGGTTTTCACTGACTGATTTTCAGAAGTAGATCACCAGGCCTTTCTTCCGTGTTCTTCTTAGTCTGGAAGCTCCATTGAAACCTGTTCAGCATCATAGCAACACGCAAGCCTCCACTGACAGATGGGTCGTAGCTGCACATGAGGTGCATTGGCCAGGAATCGAACACAGTATCTCACATGGAAGAAGGTGAGAATTCACCAATGAGTCTTGCATAACATTAGGCAAGAGGAATAACTCAGACCTTGACTCAACAGCCCCTGACTTCTTTCCTATACCTCATCTCTCCTAAACTCAGATAGATGAGATCAAAGAGACAATGGAAAGTTAACTCTAAAGAAACCGATTCCCTACTGCCAACCCCAAAGATACTTCCTGAAAATGAAATAAAATTTAAAAAGCCTACATACCCTATCTTCCCAGATCCATAAAACCCAATTGACAAGGCAATCTCTACAAGGCACAGAGTCATAAGACGTGAAATCTTAACTTGGCTCCCGGAGTGCGATGTTGGAAAAAGCAGCCAGGGTTCTGTGTGCTGCTGGGAGGGAGAATTGAAAATGAGCCGCTGTGGACCTGTTTATGACTGAGCTATCAGCCTTTGCATTTAGCCTCTGCAGGTGGTAATCTTCTCCAATCTGACCCCAATTTCCCTTTCGGTGTCCAAATCCTCCTGCTGTTTAGGAGTACATTGACAGAATTTATCACACCCAGCCCCCGCATTAATAAGCTATTTTCTTGTGTCATTGCCTGGGGAGCATCTGGTTGGTTGTTTCAAATCAGAAGGTCCTTTTGCTAAGCCCTCCTAAACATGTTTAAGAATTTATCAGAATATTACAACTCATAATTTCTTTTTCTCTCTTGGTTTTGAACCTAAATCTAAAGATCAGGTTCCCATCCAAATGCAAAAAGAAAGTTCTTTGTGTCAGTGCAAGGTCCACGCTCCCAGTTGTCACACAGTTACTTTTTTTCCTCTTCCAATGTGTTTCCTTGGGTGGGCCACAGTCAATTTTCAAGCCATCACGGTGTCGTTAGTGCTGTCAGATCCAATATCCAACTTCTTGATGGGCCAAGTTAGTGTCATGCCATACACATGGGTCAAAAGTCACACTTGCAATTTTTTGTTAACAGTGTGCCTGGTTTCCCATTCCCAAACAGAGCCAGCTCACATGTCTTCCTCAGTTTCATGATGATTATTATTTTTTTGAGAGGTGGTGTGCTTATATGTGTGCATATATTAAAAGTGGAAGGGTGGAGTTTGGACCTGTAATGATAGTTCTGAAATAAAACCCCATTTTTGACCCCAAAGGACTTTTTCCCTTTCTAAAGAAGTAATTCCGTGGCTGAAACTTTCCATTAATCAGGGAGGACATTTCTGAATTCACATGCTGCCATTCAGGGTTCCTATTGCTCCACCCCAACACCCCCAAGCTGTTGTTCAATGTTGGTCCCCCATTTCCTCAGTGAATCTTGTGAGGTCTGCCTTCTGGAGTCCCAGGCCAAATGCTAGGGCAGGAAAAGGGCCTGTCAACAGCTAGACTGCTGTCCATTTGCATCCTTCCCTTATCTTAATGTCCCCTTGGCTCTTCATCCTGCTAACCCATGGTGAGAGTACTCAAGGAGCATTTGTTAAATGATTGGATGGATAATTAAACAGATGGAAGGGAAGAAGAACCCACGTGGGTATGATGAGGTGAGTGTGGGCATCTCTGAAGAATCAGCCCAGAAAACCTTTTTTTTTTTTTTCCTCTTACTTATAAATGATAAGATTCTTGCTTAACTGTGGGATAGTCCCTGGGTGACTGAAATGATTAAGCACTCAGCTGCTAATGAAAGTTTGGCAGTTTGAATTCACCCAAAAGAAAGGCCTGAAGATCTACTTCTGAAAAATCACAACCACTGAAAATCCTATGGAGTACAGTTCAACTTTGACACACTTGGGATAGACTCAACTCCAACTGGTTTGATTTTGGGTTTGCTTCTGCCTGACCACGGCCTCCTACTTGTTAGTTCCTAACCAACCCCATACTTGCTCTTAGGAGAAATGGGCACATAAACTTCCATTCTCTTGCTTCCTTCCCACTTCTCACAAAGCGGTTTTCTCTTCCACTTTAGCTAACCTTGATCAGTGACACAACATATCCACCTGAATCCCTTGGTCCAAATACTCAATCATGAAAGAGACAATTGTTGAGAAACTAAAAGGAGCTGAGAGGGTGAGGGTGTAGCAGGTGAGGAGAAGAACAGCATCAGAAGAGCTGGGGTCAGATGGTACGGAAGCAGCATAGACAATATTGAGGAGTTTGGAATTTATTGCAAATGTGAGAAACAGCCAATGGAGGGTTTTAACCTTGGTAGGGACACCATTTCATTAAAAAAAAAAAAAAAAAGTCATTCACCCTGGATTGTACAGGGGACAAGAGTGAAAATGTCTACCACTTAAGAGCCTTCTGGGTGAGAGGTGATGGTGGCAGTTGAGGTAGAGGAAAGTAGACAGACTCAAGAGATATCGTGAAGTTAGAGTCAACAGATATGCCACAGGATGAGAAAGGGAAAGGGGGAAAGGAAGATGGAAGGGCAATTGCTGGCTCGAGCAGATGATCTTGCTATTTAAGATGAGCCTGACCAAAGGAGGAATGGGCTTTGAGGGTAACAAGAAGGGGCAAGTCAACATCCAAGTCTACTGGAGATTTTACCCATTTCTGTTTTTAATAGTGTATGTGTTTCTTTTGATTTATGTAGCCCTACAAAGAGAGTATTTCAGCTACAGTGGAGTTATTTGACTTTTGAAATTTAATGAGCCTAACCACCATTTTATAACAATGTCCCAATTGCTCAGTAGTCAACCTAGAAATAAGCTAGAACACAACTTATTTGTGTGGCAGGCACTTTCCACTTTGAGTATAAGTGTCTTTGGAGCTCCCAAAAGAAATTATAAGGAAGAAAGATATGAGAGTATCCTTGAACTCCTTCCTCTTAATAGGACTATGTTTTTAAATTATTAACTATGTATCATTTTCTTTATTCCTGATGTTTGAATAAGAAAATAATTTTTCATGGGAGGGGGCTGGAGAGGAAGTAGGAAAAAAACTTATTCAGGGGAAAGAAAGACTTAGAAATCAGGGACACAGGAAAAATCAAGACAAGGCTGATTCTCCACAGTACTAAGGGCAGAGAAGCCTTACCTTGTCAAGATATCAGAAGGTCTTCTGATTCAGCCAAACTAAGCTTTATACAAAGCCTGCTGTCCTCCAAGGTGACAGCCTTAGAAAGACTACAAAAATAGGCCTCCTAAGATTGATGATGTTCACATAGACAAGTATATTCAGTAAGGCTTGTTCGCACTCACACCAGCATCTTCTAGAATCCAGAGTCAGAGTGGCCTGTGTCTTTGGTTAATGCAACAAACCAAAGGAGGCTTTATGTTTTTTCACCCAGAGCTACAGCTACTAACCAAAAGGTCAGCAGTTCAAATCCACCAGTTGCTCCTTGGAGACCCTATAGGGACAGTTCTACTCTGTCCTATAGGGTCGCTATGCAAACGGTTTGATTTTTGGTACTTGCTCTCATCATGTGCCTGCCTGATAGTGCCAAGTTCACTCAATAAAGAAGATGACCACCTCGAATAAAATTAAGATTCTCTTCAAGTTATCATGAGCTTCATTTGGCCAGTATGGTTAAACAAGCATTTTTGGTAAAGTTTTCCCCAAAAAGGTAAATTTTCTGCTTTGTGGATGGGTTTTTTTGTTTTGTTTTGTTTTGCTAAACAGTTAAATGTAACAGGTATATGAACACAGTGGGAATAGTCATTGTAGGATCATACCCCCCCCCTTCCTTATTTGCATTAACTGGCTATTTTTACCCCATCATTTTGTAAATATAGTCAGTTCGTTCTTTGGTGGGGGGTGGGCATGGAGATGAGCAGCACTGATATTTAGGTAAAAAATGATTGTTCACTGAATCCAACTGTTTACCACCCTCCTCCCCAAAACCATCTCTAATCAGATCTTGTGGTCTATGTAATTTTCCACACAAATTGATTTTTACTACTATTTAAAAGAATGGAAAAGTGGGGGTGGTATTTTAACAAGGCAAGATGTTTCAAGCCAGTATGAATTCTGGAATAATTGTTAATTTCAGAGTGCTGATACTAGATTGTTATTTTTATAATAATTACAGTACATCATTATCTAGGCTTCACATGGAAAATTTGAGAACTTAATTATAGGGTGAGTTATTTGTTTTCATGTTCTTTCCTACATTATTTTGATTTGAATGTGTATGTCTGCAGATTTAGCGCATTTAGTAAAGGGAGGAAAGCTTTCTTTCATCCTACACAAGGAAAATACGGTAATTTGAAAAATGATTTAATGATAATTCGAGGCCAATGGTATTAAGTGACATTAGTGTTTCTTAAGAACTTGCTTGCTATAGGCATGAGCTAAAAAGCCCTAGTGGTGCAACGATTTAGCACTCAGCTGCTAACAGAAAGGTTGGCAGTTTGAATCCACTTAGTGGCTCCATGGGAGAAAGACCTGGTGATCTGTTTCTGTAAAGATTACAGCCTGGAAAACCCTATGAGGCAATTCTACTCTGTCACATGGGGTCACTATGAGTTGAAAATGAACTTGCCAGCACCTAACAACAACATGGAATGAAGACAATCGTAGTCACGAATCCTGGCTCTGCCCATCCCTGTCTGTATGATCTTAAACAAGGATGTAACTTCTGAGGGCTTTATCTTCACATCTGAACTCTGGTGACAGTGATGGTACCCGTCTGCCATCTGCCTATCTCTCTAAGTTGTGCTAGGATTAAGTGAAATATTGTGTATAAAAACACTGAGCATGGAGACTACACCAGTCATTATGCCAAGAAGATGACAATTCCTCGCATCAAGCTATATGGAGATTTCTAAATCATTCTTTCTGCTAGTAAAGAGAGTCCTTTTTCACCTTGCAGAAGGAATTCTCCTTGTCACCTGTTGGAGCTCTGGCCCTAATTCAGTTTTCAGATGTGCAAAATCATGGTAATTACAGTAGCACTGTGAAGGGTGGCATTCATTTCTGTCTACAGAGAACAAGCAGAGGTCATTTTCTAAGAAGAGATTGAGAAAATTCAAAGTCCACAGCAGTATTTATCTGCCTTGTTTTTGTTTTGCTTTGTTTTTTAAGCCACTTTGAGAGGGTCCTTAAAATATAACCTGGGCGCTAATGAAAATTCATGACAATCAACTCCTGATCCCACTCCCACCCCCCAAGTCTGGCTGTAGTTCCTGTTTTTTTGAAAGACATTTGGGGGAAAAGTAGGCAGCTCCTTTTTCATTCAACACAGGAAGCTTAAATAGCGCAGGGTGTTTAGACAGCTCCAGCCTGCTCCTGAGAAATGACAGGATTGACTCCACAGTTCAGGGACCCAAAGGGTTTCTTCCTCCTTTTTCAAATTTAGCTTTAGCATCTGAAAAAGAGAAGCTTAACCATGAACCTTATGCTAGGAAAGGGATTAAAGCCACAGCTTAAAATGGAACAGAGGAAAGGAGGGTTATCTTTTGGTCCTCTTAAAAAAAAAAAGTGCTGCTTTTACTTCCAAATGCATCATGCAAGCGTCAACCATCAATATTCATTCAAGTTGTCAATAAACTGCCCGTTCGCTTGTTCACAGCACCAGCTTCTCTGCTAGCACAGAGATGTGGGAATAACAGGATTATTTATAGGCTTTTTTTTCTTAATGCCTGTTTTGCTGGACTGGAGCGGTGGATTTCTAGAACTCGGATGAACTGGCAAAGCTCCTGTTCTCTAATTGAGGAGGCTGATGGCTGGGAGAACAGGAGAGGAGAGCTATTTACATACAACTCATTAGACCTCAGGGAAGAGTCCATAGTCCTGGCTGCCAGTGAAGAATCACTGTTTGGTTTCAGGGAGGGGAATTTCAACCAAGGACATTAGTTCCAAAGAACTGCCCGCCTTCATGCTTCTGCAATTGCCAGGGCATGGAGTTTGGGGATAACAGACCTTACACATGCCTCCTTTTATGTTTCTGAGTGGTACAAATGGTTAATGTGCTTGGCTGCTGAGAGGTTGGAGGTTTGAGTCCACCCAGAGGCACCTCCAAAGAAAACCCTGGTGATCTACTTCTGAAAAATCAGCCATTGAAAATCCCATGGAGCACAGTTCTACTCTGACACACATGGGATTGCCAAGTCAGAATTGACTCAATGGGAAGCTTAAATAGCACAAGGTATTTACACAGCTCCAGCCATGACAGAAGAAACAGCAGCTCTTAGGACTGACACGGCTTAACAGGATGTGGTCATATGGCAGGTTCATAAGTAGAACCAAAGCTCCAGCAGAAATAAGGACAGAGGTCCTAACCCACCCAGTGCCATCGAGTCGATTCCGACTCACAGCGACCCTATAGTAGAGATTCCTTACTTCTCCCATCCAACACACACTGTATAGCGTACAGTTAAACCTGTCGGCCCCTGCCTGGGTTAATGAATTAAATATAATGTTTTCCTATCCAACCCCATATCACTTGGGAAATGGACGAGTTCTAAGTAGGACATTTTGACCAGACTTTAGAGTAAAATTAGAACATGTACTCTTGACAGCCTGTGTCCTGGTCTATGGCATTTACCTGAGCCCAGGGAGGGCATAGGCCAGGGTACTAAATCAATGATTGACTCTAGCTTATTCTGAATATCTTCAGGACTTTTTATCTGGGATGAACGTGTAATTAAGCCTCCAAACTGGTACACTTTTGAGAGTGAAAGGGGAAACCAGTAATAATGAAACCAATAGAACAGGTGGCGTAAACAGGGCTGTCCATGGCAAAGGGGTGTGTGGTCACCCTACTTATGTCCCATGAATCCAATTGCTCTGGACAAGGATTGAGCAATGGAGAAGAGATGGGAAAAGGATGAAGGTGCTTACAAGGAAGGAGAGGGCTGTTTGGGCAGATTTAGAACAGGACCTGGCACATAGTATTTGCTCAATAAAGGGTGTTGACCACGGGCTTGAAAGAAACCTGATGGAAGATGTGTGTTGGAGCTGAGTTCTGGCACTTTCTAGCATGACATGTCTGTGGGAAATACCTTATCCCCTCTTAGCTTCAGTTTCCTCATTTGTTAATGGAGAAAATAAATGCTACCCACCCACGGCTGTCATTTGACATTGAAAGCCAGTGCAAACCCCTCAGATGACACTCTGCCCAGCCTACAGGGGTGCATCTATGGATCTTTTACAGGGATACATTTTCACAAGGAATGAACTTGACTGAATGGAACAGTTATTGTAGGTCATATTGTAGGTCAAATCTTCAAACCACTTCCAGTGACTTCACAGAAATTATAAGATGACAAAAATGGCCAAATCATCAAAATTCGGAGTGTTCTCTGAGACCAGCTTTGTGGTTTACATCATGTAATTCTTGTTGAGGCCTTTCTAGGAGAAGGGACCAAGGTTAAGGACATAGCATTTGTGATATTATTTCATCTTCATGACAGGATGATGGAGTCCTCAAACCCATCAGGCATGCTCCTGCCTCAAGGCCTTGGCTGAGCTCTAGGCTTTCTGGAAAACTCTCCCTCCAGGTACCCACTTGGATAACAACTTGACCTCTTAAGTCCTTGCTCTAGTTTCTCCTCAATGAGCTCCTACCCTCATTGCATACTTCAGCCTACTCCAGAGTCCCCTGATCCTGCCCTCCTTTTCCTTATTTTCCACTCTAACATTCTATAGAATATACTTGCAGTGAAACCCATGAGAGCTGGAACTCAACAGGACTGCCTTGTTTTTCCAGGTTTTGAAAGTTTTCTGCCTTTGACGGAGTGCAGTCATACCACTTTTCTATTGCTCATTTTAGTGGAAAATATTTGGGTTTTCCTTCTCTGACACTTTCCAGCTTTCACAAGTTTTACTGTATTATATATTTTTTGGTTGTTTTTCGTCTGTTGCCCCCACCTTACCATATCTAATATAAATGCCTCTAGGACAAGCCTTCAATAAATGGTAGCTTTTATGATTATTGTGATTAAATAAAGAAAAGGCTCTCTCTTGGTCTTCAGCAAAGACATAATTTCAACTCATGGAGCTGAGTAGGAATGTTGTTCTCAGAATGTGCCCCAGGGTCAGATTGTCCTGAAATACTATGGTTTCTCTGATTGATACCACAAAGTAACAGCTCTGAGAACCGTCTGGCTTCCTCTGATGAAGGTCTGTTTCTGAAGGTCATCCCCGCTCTTACCTAGAGTTTTAGACTGTCTCAGAGTCCTGTCCCCAGGACCAGCCTCACCTCTAACCCCTGCCTATCAAGTTTCTCCATGGCCAAAGGATGAAAGTGCATTAACTTCCCCCTTGCTGCGAGTCTAGCTATTCTCATCAAACCAAAGCTTCTGAGTTACAAACTAAAATTTCTGAAGCAGCAGAATGTAAAACCAGACGAGTACTGAATATTAAGTGATAGTGCATGTTCCAAAGATGATAGGTATTCAAATTCAATATTTTAAAAATAAGCACTGGTCAAGTATGCCTGAGAGAGGGGCTTTCACAGCATCAACTCCTTTGAACACCATGTCAACTCCATAGAGTGGGCAGGATGAGTATTAAAAAGAAAGAAAAAAAAAGTTGTCATTAAGTCAATTTCAACTCATGGCAACCCCATGTGTTACAGATTTGAACTGCTCCATTGGGTTTTCTTGGCTGTAATCTTTACAGAAGCAGATCACCAAGGCTTTTTCCATGGAATTGCTGTGTAGGTTTGAACCACCAACCTTTAGGTTAGTAGCCAACTGAAAATCATTTGCGCCATCCAAGGACCTTGGGTGGGTATAGTTATACCCACTTTCTAGATGTAGAAAGAACATGATTCACCTAAATAATGAGACCAGAGCTCTAAAACTAGTGCTGTTTCAAATACTGCCGACTTAGCCACTGCTCCCCTACTCCCTTCTTTCAGTCATCTTGGTGGGATTGTTATTATTGTTCTGGCACTTTCTAGCATGACATATCTGTGGAAAATACCTTATCCCCCTCTTAGCTTCAGTTCCCTCATTTGTTAATGGGGAAAACAAATGCTATTGTTATTATTCTCTACCAGGAAGCTCAGAAAAACCTCTAATGCTCATAGCTAGGAGTCATCCTAACCTTAGGCTCCTCTTCAAACCATCTTCCACTTCCTCTATATTGTTGTTTTTTGGTTTCTTTCTCTGACCTCATGGAGTTTCATGGCAACCTCCTTAAAAACATCTTTGAAAAAGACCTTTGTGGAAATAGACGTGGCACATAAAAAGGTTGCAAGGTAATTGATACTGGGAAGATACCACAGAACCAGGAGTTAAGATTGTCCTTTCAACAAATTTGTCTACTCACCATAATAATGAGAAAACACTATGTAGCTAGCCTCGTCTATCACTCCCACATCTGTTGGATGATGTCTTTAGCCCCTGTGTCATCTCTACAATTAGAGCATCACCAACTCCAATCACTGTCTACCTTGCTCTGTCATTTACTTATGAATGTATGGCCCTTGTGTTGTTAGGGGTGCCGTTGAGTCGGTTCTGACTCGTAGCAACCCTATGTGCAACAGAATGAAACATTGGCCAGTCCTGCACTATCCTCACAATCATTGCTATGTTTGAACCCATCATTGTAGCCACTGTGTCAGTCCTTCTTGTTGAGGGTTTTCTTCTTTTTCCCTGACCCTCTACCAAGCATGATATCCTTCTTCATGGATTGATCCCTCTGATAACTTGTCCAAAGTACGTGAGAAGGAGTCTGGCCATCCTTCCTTATGAGGAGCATTCCGGGTGTACTTTTTCAAAGACAGATTGGTTCATTCTTCTGGCATTCCATGGCATATTCAATATTCTCTGCCAACACCATAATTCAAAGGCATCAATTCTTCTTCAGTCTTACTTATTCATTATCCAGCTTTCACATACATATGAGAAATTGAAAATACCATGGTTTGGGTCAGGTTCCACCTTAGTCCTCAAAGTGACACCTTCACTTTTTAACACTTTAAAGAGGTCTTTTGCAGCAGAATTGCCCAATGCAATACATCGTTTGATTTCTTGACTGCTGCTTCCATGGGTGTTGATTATGAATTCAAGTAAAATGAAATCCTGGACAACTTCAATATTTTCTCCATTTATCGTTGGTGCTTATTGGTCCTAGAACTTTTTTTTTTCTTTCATTAATAAGCTATCAAATATAGGAAGCCATAAGCTGTCTTAACTGGGTCAGTTACTGATGCTGTACTCCTTTGCAAAGAATGCTTCTATTTTATCATTTTGACTTATTTCTAATCAAATGAAGGAGGTAAGATCATGGGCTTTGGGACTAGGAAGTCTTCAGTTTTAATTTCAGCTCCTCCTCTTAACCCAGTAGGTGATCTTGGTTCCCCTTTCTGAGTCTATGCCTCCCATCCAGAGAAATGGAAACCACCTAAGACTGATATTCCAAAACAAACTATTGTACTTTAGCTTACTGTATAGCGCGCAGTGCCTGCTTCATAGTAAATGCTCAAACATGGCAAACAGGAATTATTGTTCCTGTGAGATACTGTCTATGGCTACACCCAGCTCTCTATTAGAAAATAATTCTGCAGATTTGAATGCATTTATGTTTTATCTGGTCACCTCTACTACTTAAACCAAAAACCCATAGCCGTTGAGCCAATCCCAACTCATAAGAAGGCTGGAAGTTTGCATCCATTTTCCACCTTTTGCACTTCTCTTTCCTCTTAGTAGAAAGTCAGTGAACTTAAATGAGAACTACATTGCACTCTGCCTCAATCATTCCTGGTCCTAGCTCTGTGGATACGTCCATTTGAAAGAAAGAGGTTGGCTAAGATAAGCCCTAATTTTGCTTTGTTGTGACATTCTAGCAACATGGATATCCATGTTAGATAATTTCAAAGCAAAATAGAATAAAAGGTAGGAGACTAATGCTAAAAACTTATCAAAAACTAGATTTGCTTTGCCTTGTTGGTAAAGACCTAAATGAGATTTACAGTCAAATTTGAGGCAGAAGAGCAGGAAATTTTATGCAAAATCTCCAAAGCTGGGAAAACTAGGCCTACTCCTTCAGGATCTCTAATGAACCATCTCCATATTTGTTGAAAGGTTCTTCCCAAAGCTGTCAAAGAGTAAATCCTGAAGACCCAGGTATGCAGCACCATGAGTTAAGCCTTAGACGTGTAATAGCTTTCTCCATTTCCTAACCCTCAAAGCCTTGGCCCTTCACAGACTAAACTGACTCATCTCTTTTCTCTGTTTGTAGTCCTTGTGGAGGGACATAAGGAGAACTTCGGAAGCAAGCTATAACAGCTAAGGGGAGAAAGAGAATGTTGTTTCTCCCATGTGTTTCGATGATACTTTTCCTGAATAATAATAATAGTATCAGCTATTATTTATTGACCATTTTCTAAAGCCAAGTGCTATATTAACCCTTTCATCTGTGTTATTTCAGTTACTTCACAAACAACAACCTCATGAGGATTTTCCTCACACTCATCTCATAATGAGGCAACTGAGGCCCAGAGAAGTGAAATAACTTGGCCATGGCCCAACAGCAAAGGGTGGTCAGGCAGGGTAAAAGATATTGGGTCATACTTCAAGGACATCGGTGGGCTCACTAAAAAAAAAAAGGGGGATACTTCTCTTTTCTGGACACTTTGAGGATGGTTTCCTAGGGATGGTTGCCCCAACCCGCAAGAAGTAACCATCAATGATTTCTGTCAGCCTGTGTTTATTAAACTTACTATTTGCAAGGTGAAGTTGCTAGGTGGTGCAAATGGTTAACGTACTTGGCTGCTAGTTGAAAGGCTGGAGATCCAAGAAAGTCCTGGTGATCTACTTCTCAAAAGATCAGCACTTAAAACCCCACAGAGCACAGTTCTATTTGGATACACATGAGGTCACCATGAGTCTGAATTTCCTCAACAGCAACTTTATTTTTTTTGGTAGATTCTTTATAGTATTGCAGAAAGTCCTATGTAACAGGTACAGATTACTCCACGTTCTCCATGACTCATGGTGAACCCATGTGTTAGAGATATGAAATCAGTCTCGGCAATGCAAATAAAACCCCAATAAGACACCACTAGAATAGCTAAGGAAATCCTATGGGGCAGTTCTACTCTGTCCTATAGGGTTGCTATGAGTGAGAATTGACTGGATGACAACAGGTTTAGGACAGCTAAAACTTAAAATGTAATCCCAATTATAGCAAGAACGTGAAGCAATTGGACCACTCATCCACTAATAATGAGAATATGTTCTTATTGCATCCTATTTACCCCATTGGTGAGAGAGGGATTCTGCCCGGGGGTTAGAGGATGGCTGAACACACAACACCTGACACAGGACAGATGAGATCCACAGCCATTTATTAGTCACATATGCTCCTCGATGGCACTGGGGTTGGGATGCTCACAGCCTGGGGAAGAAGGACACCATGTGATGCAGGGCCACATGAGGGTTGCACTCAGGAACACAGTGAACAGCCAGGGGTTGTGGGAGGAAGACTTTGTAGTTTCAAGAGGGTAGAGTGTCCCTGGTTCCCGGGGGAGGATGTGATTTGCTTGTTTGAATTGTTTTGCATGCTAGTTGGGAACTGAAACCTATGACTAGGGGGTAAGCAGGAATTGTGCCTGGGGTCCCCATGATAAGGACGGTTGCTTGGCTAGGGGACCTTATTTGCAGGAGCAGAGGTGGGAGGGTCATTTGCAGTTAAGCCATTTGAGGTCCTCCCAGTTTCCCCAGATGTCCAGGCAGCAAGTAATATTGGACTTTAACTGTAGTTCTGCCACCACAATTGACTCCTTGATGCCTTAACATTAATTTAAACTGTGGCAGTGACTGAGACTTCAAGGGAGTAGGAGAAGTGCCTCCTTGGGAAGCAAAGTAGGCACTTGATCAGGAGGGAGGGTGCCACCTGGTAAGGTAGTCATCAAAAATGTCATCTGAAGTACCTGTGTGGCTATTGTATAGGGAGTACATGTCCCCAGGGATGAGAATTTAGGCTAATCAATGCCTGTGGCAATAACGACACCCAGCAGGCATCCATTTGCCATTTTGTAACTTAAAAAAGAGTTCTTTGAGGAGCCCACTATGAGTGTGGAAACCTCTTCTTTCCAGAAAGTCTAGTATGTGGCCAGCAGTTGCCACTCTGATGTTGTAATGTTGTATGGTTCAAGGCTGAGAAGGGCAGTTTTTCTTGCACCCAGAGGCCCATGGGCAACTTATGGTCATTATGAGTGGTCCATAAACTCCAGAAGGCATGAGGGGAGGTTGTTGAATATTCTGCAGCAAGAGAGTCTCTGAGGGCACTAATGGGGGTGCCTGTTATATTGCAATTTGGACAGATTCTAGAGCCTTTTATTGGCAGGGACATTCAAGGTGAACTGATTTGCAAGTAACAGCATAAATGGGCTCAAGTTAAATTTGTAAATGAGGAATATGTGGCCTCCAGAGCCCCAAAAGGCCTAAAAGACATTGTGAGGCCTAAGAGGGTCAATAAATCTATAATAGCAAAATATTTACCAGTTACTGATTGAATAGAGTCAATGATTTAAAAAAAATTGAGTCATAGATCCTCCATGGATGGGATCGTCATATTAAATAGAGAAACAGTAGGGATAATCACCCCTTATTAAATATGTCTTCTATAATGGGTTTCAATCCTTCATAGTGACCATATGTACAACATAACGGAACACTGCCCAGTCCTGAGCCATCCTCATAATTGTTGTTATGCCTGAGCCCATCGTTGCAGCCACTGTATTGATCCATTTCCTTAAGGACCTTCTTCTTTTTCACTGACCCTCTACCTTACCAGGAAACCCTGGTGGCGTAGTAGGTAAGAGCTACAGCTGCTAACCAAGAGGTCAGCAATTCAAATCTACCAGGTGCTCCTTGGAAACTCTTTGGGGCAGTTCTACCCTGTCCTACAGGGTCACTATGAGTCGGAATTGACTCGACAGCAACGGGTTTGGTTTTTGGTTTTGACTACCTTACCAAGCATGAAGTCCTTCTCCAGGGACTGATCCCTCCTGATAACATGTCCAAAGTACGTGAGACATAGTCTCGCCATCCTTGCTTCTAAGGAGAATTCTGGCTGTACTTCTTCCAAGACAGATTTTTTGTTCTTTTGACAGTCTGTAGTATATTCAACATTCTTCACCAACACCATAATTCAAAGGCGTCAATTCTTTGGTCTTCCTTATTTATTGTCTAGCTTTCTGATGCATATGAGGCGATTGAAAACATCATGGCTTGTGTCAGGCGCACCTTAGTCATCTTTGCTTTTTAACACTTCAAAGAGGTCTTTTTTGCATTGGACCACATTAACTATTTTAGCTGGAGAGGTAAAGTCAATGGAGTCCCATTTTGTCAAGCAAATTTGTAAGTGCCAGAAACTTAATTTAATCTATGAGTTGTTGTAGGGAAAATTGGTTCTATGAAAATGGGGAATTTAGGCAAGGTAGTAGTTTGAATGATTAAGAGGAGGCATACCTATTTGTCTTTCATTTTATATTCTGTAAGTTCCCTAAGATTATAAAAAAAAAAAAAAAAGATTATAGGGGTACCTTAATTAAATTTAGTAGGATCCCCAGGTATAACTGAAATTTGAGCCCCAATCGTGATCAAATCCATGAAGGTTTACCGGTTAGTGAATTTTAGCAGATGTTAAAGTTAATTCAGAGCCTGTATTAGAAAAAAAAAAAAAATTGTAGGGGCACAATAACCAACAATAGCCAATCAGTGCGTCTTTATCCCTCTATTGTATAAAATCTTTTAGTAAATTTTGTTTTTTCAGATGAATCAAATTGTGGGCCTCTGTTTCAGCTTGGTTTTGGTTTTGTTTTTCCTCCCCCTTTATCCAGGTGTCTGTTTCTCTATTCTTTCTTTCTTTTTCCTTTATTGCCACTGGGTATACTTTAGGAGGATTCCTCTTTACCGTGATCACATTTATAAATTTCTTCCTCCAGAAAGCCTCAAATCAGTACCGTCAGGGTTAGGGGCCTCCCATGGCAATGAAAGCTTTATAGGGTTTAAAGACTCCAGGCTTCAGTCAGGTTTTAATTACCACCTTCATGTGCCACAGGGGTGCCATAGATGTTTTTTTCCTATAACCTTGAGAATCAGGATCTGTGCTGCAACAGAGGCACAGGCAGTGGCAGCAGCGGTAGCAGAAGAAGTATTTAAGGGTCCTGGTGAGTCTTTAGGAATGTGGACTTCAGCAGCCACCTAGTGACAGGTTTTTTTTTTTTTTTCAATTGTGTTTTAAGTGAAAGTTTACAAATCAAGTCAGTCTCTCATACAAAAACTTGTGTGCACCTTGCTATGTACTCCTAGCTGCTCCTCCCCGCCCCCTCACCCCCCGCCATGAGACAGCACACTCCTCCTCTCTACCTGGTATTCCCTGTGTCCATTCAGCTGGCTCCCGTCCCCCTCTGCCTTCCCATCTCACTTCCAGACAGGAGTTGCCCACATAGTGAGCCAAGAAGCTCACTCCTCACCAGTATCATTTTCTGTCTTATAGTCCTGTCCAATCCCTCCCTGAAGAGTTGGGTTTGGGAATGGCTCTAGTCAGGATAACAAAGGGTCTGGGGACCATGACCTCTGGGGCCCTTCTAGTCTCAGCCAGAACATTAAGTCTGGTCTTTTTACAAGAATTTGAGGTCTGTATCCCACTGTTCTCCTGCTCAATCGGGGATTCTCTGTCATATTCTCTGTGACAGGTTTTTTGTTTTTATTTTTTCTCTCTTATCATTGTATGAATTTTCTCAGAATATTTGAGATTTCTAACAGTGTAAAGTCAAGGCTTTCAGTTTCTGTCTCTGTCCAATCACCTGCAGTGCAAAACTTCTGGGTGGTTCTGGGGGAAAATCCAGGAACCCAGTGGTCCACCTCCTAGGCAGTCGCTTCTTCCTTCAGGGGGTGCCTGTCAATCACCCCAGGTTGATCCAATAAGAGCATTTTGTCTATGGCCCAGGTAGGGCCTTCAAGCCCTGTGATTTCAAAATTAGCCCTTTGGCGAGATGGTAAACCCCGGGCTAAGCAAAGCCCAGGAACATCAACTAGGGGTATCACATCACATTGGGAGAGCTGTCAAGTTGCCTCCTCCAGTGTTTTGGGAGTGCTGATACCAAATGCAGAGCCCAGGTGGCACAGTGGTTAAGAGCTCAGCTGCTTACCAAAAGGTCAGTAGTCCGAATCCCCCAGCCACTCCCCGTAAACTCTATGAGGCAGTTCTACTCTGTCCTGTGTGGTTGCTACAAGCCGGAATGGACTTGACAGCAACAGGTTACGAGTACCAAATGTCCCTGCCCTCTTTTTTTTCTCGTCCGTGTCTGGGCCCCAGCCATCATGGATATACAGCCTGATACCCTTGAAAGCCAGGAAAGATGCACAACTGCAGCAAGGGAAGCAGCAACACAGGAGTTACTACCCTTGCTTGTTAGGCAACAGGAGTGCCATGCTTAATTCTCCTCGGGGTGGTGGTTTCCTTCCTTTGAGCAAACCTCACAAAGGGCCATCCAGAACCTGCCTTGGTGCACAATCACAATGGCAGTATGTCTGTCCCAAGCAGCCAGTGATTGTCACCAGACTAGACACAGTGACCAGAGGGTTCACCAGACTAGAAACAGTGACCAGAGGGTCCACCAGACTAGACAAAGTGACAAGAGGGTTCTAGCCTGACCCTTGGTCAGTGAGACTCAAGTGCCGACTGGCTAAAGCACTGTGTTGTTGCCACCTTTATAGACGGGGCCTCAAAGACCACCTGTCAAACAAATGCCAAACCCAACAATATGTCTTGCTGTGCTGTAGTCAATTAATAATAATTATCACCTTTGGGGCAAGAGCATTTTAGAGTGGGAAGAGATAGCAACACCCAACAAAAACAACAACGTCCCAAACAGGCCAAAGCACAAGCTTGCCAGCAATTGGAGGTTTCATTCCACACAGACTTTGCCATATTGTGGAACTACCTGGGTAACCAAAAGCAGTTAGTTAAAGTTGACTAGGTTCCTTGGACATGGTTAGGCCACCCTGTTTATAACGCCGATTATTTTAATTTCCTCTATCGGTGAGGGAGAGATTTCTACACTAGTGTTATGGAAGTGGCCGAACACATGACACTGGACCTGGACTGATGAGATCAACAGCAGTTTATTAGTCTCATATACTCATAGCCAGGGGGAGGAGGATCTATAAACAGAAACCTGCTACTCAGGAATAAGCAGGAACTACGCCTAGTTCCCTTGATAAGAAGGCTTGTTTGGCTAGCGGACCTTTTCTACAGGAGCAGAGTAGGAAGGAAAGCTTGTGTTTAGGCCACTGGAAACCTTCCTGGTTTTACCAGATGTCAAGGCAATGTAGAGTGCCGCAATGGTTAAGTGCTCAGCAACTAAGCATAAGGTCAGTGGTTCAAACCCACTTTGTGCTCTGTGGGAGAAAAGACCTGGTGTTCTGCTTCCTTAAAGATTACAGCCTAGGGAACCATATGGGACAGTTCTATGCTGTCCTATAGGGTCTCTATGAGTTGGAGACAACTCAGCAACATACAGCAACAACTTTAAATTTAGACCTTACATTATAGAATGCAAAATGACACAGCCACTTTGGAAAACAGTTTGGCAGCAAATTCAACTTGTAGTTATTTACTCGAGAGGAGTGAAAACATATTCACAGAAGCTTTATTTATAATCACCAAAACATGGTGAAAAAATCAAGATATTCATCAACTGCTTGATGGAAAAACAAATTGTGGGACAGCCAGACAGTGGAATACTATACACCAATAAAAGGAACAAAAGACTGATATATATAAAAGAACATGGATAACTCTGAAAAGTATTATGTGTTATTCCCTTTGTATAAAATCATACAAAAGGCAATGCTATAGTGATAACAAGCAGATCGGTTGTTGCCAAGGGGAAATTGCACAGTCATGAAGGAATTTTGTAGGGGGATGAAGGTAGTTACACGACTGGGTACATCTGTCAAAATGCATCCAATTGTGCATTTAAAATTGGTGGATTTTACTGTGTGTGATTATACCTCAAAAAGGATGACGAAAGAAGAAAGGTAGGGAGGGAATGAAGGAGGGAGAGAATGAAGGAGCGAGGGAGAACAGAACCCAGTCCCAGGGATGCCTTGTTCATGGAAATCCTGCAGTTTGCATGAGTTTCATGCTGGCCAACCTCCAAAAGGCTTCTCTTTGGTTTGTGAAAGCACATTGAAGCCCTGGGGCATCGCTGAAGAAAGAACAAAGTCCTTTGGGTAAGATTCCAGGGTGGGACTTATCACCTCAGTTTAGTTTTGCCAACTGCCACAGCTGTTGGACACTGAGAACCTTGAACCAGGAAAGAGGCCACAGATGAATTTCTACTTTCCCAAAGCACCATATGGCTTCTAACAGGAGGAACAACTCACCCTGAATAGAAGTCTGTTCATCCACGCCCTCTTCCAGAATTTGGGACATGTGGAAAAATCCAAAAATAAATACATTCATTTTCATGGTTTCTTTATACAGGAACCATGTGTTAAGACAGATCTGGGTTACATGCTGCGTGCCTTTATCCATGTTATATAAACTCAGAACCTCAGTTTACCAATCCATAATGCAAAAATGATATTATTTCAGATGTTTAAAAGTGGTAATAAGTTTACAATCACCGAGCACCACATTTGGCATATGATACCAACTTGAGGGGATGTCTTTTGCCAGTTTCCCAGTGTATGGGTGGATGCCTTTAATTTAGATTTTGTTTTTTATCCTGTGTGTAAATTAAAAACTGTGTGTATATGTTTAAATGTGCATTTCCTAGAACACACAAAATAACATGTGCAAAGTTTGTGGTAGCAGACAGGGAGAAAACAGGGCAGGGAGGTTAAACTCCATCCCCCTAATACGTGTTCATTTATTTCTGAGTCTAACTACTTGATTCCTCCACTTAAAAGTATAAATTACCACCTACCTCATGAAAGTCATTTGAAAAGTTCAACATTAAAAAAAAAAAAAAAAGGTCAAGAAGAGGTCCTAGGAGAACAAATGAAATAATTAGGGCTTTCGAATTATGCCTTAAAATATCAGAATATTCCTATCAACTGAAGTATTAGATCACCTAAAATGGGCATAATTCACTAGCAATTAAGCTGGTAAGTGAATGCCCACTCAATAATCCCCCTTGAACACTAACTTACTGGAAACTCAGTATTTACTTTGAGTGAAACACAAAGATATTTTGAAATTGACAGAGGAAAATCTACAGTGTTTTTGTAAGAACTAAAATGTGGTTAACCAGGTAATGAATGTCAAAGGTATAAAAAGTTCGTGCCCAAGAAAGTAAAGCCTATTTGCCATGCTTCTTATACTTATCAATAAGAGTATGAGCAGAGTACATTGTTATATAGGCCACATTTCCTTTGTTGTTGTAATATTATGCTGGAGTTCTCCCCAACTAGGGTCACTACGAGTCGGAATCAACTCGGCAATGGGTTTTTTTGTTTTTTTTTTTTTTGGTTTAATGTCACTGGAAGGAGCCCTGGTAGTGCATTGGTTAAGAGTTTGGTTGCTGTCTTGGTCATCTAGTGCAGCTATAACAGAAATACCACAAATGGATGGCTTTAACAAAGAGAAATTTATTCTCTCACCAGCTAGTAGGCTCCAACCAACTAGTAGGAAACCAGGGTTTCCACTAGTAGGCTACAAATCTAAATTCAGGGCATCAGCTCCAGGGGAAGGCTTTCTCTCTCTGTCAGCTCTGGAGGAAGGTCCTTGTCATCAATATTCCCCTGGACCAGGAGCTTCTCTGCGCAGGAACCCTGGGTCCAAAGGACAAGCTCTGCTCCCAGCGCTGCTTTCTTGGTGATATGAGGTCCCCATGTCTCTCTGCTCGCTTCTCTCTCTTATATCTCAAAAGAGATTGGTGTAAGACACTATCTATTCTTGTAGATCTCAACAATATAACCACCATTATTCTATCTCATTATATCATAGTGATAGAATTTACAACACATAGGGAAGTCACATCAGATAAAAAAAAAAAGGTAGACAATCATACAATACTAGGAATCATGACCTAGCCAAGTTGACAGATATTTTGGGGGGCACAATTCAATCCATGACAGCTGCTAACCAAAAGGTTGGCAGCTCAAATTCACCAACTGCTCCTTGGAAACCATATGAGGCAGTTCTACTCTGTCCTTGGGTCACTATGAGTTGGAATTGACTCCACAGCAATGGGTTTGGGTTTTTTTTTTTTTTGGTTTAATGTCCAAGGAGCACCTGGTGGATTCAAACTGCAGACCTTTTTTGGTTAGCAGCCGAACTCTTAACTACTAGGCCACCAGGGTTTCCTTATATGAAGCTCCCCAAGTGAGAAACATGTTCAGAAGGTAGAAATAAAAACAGCCAGAACTGGAAGTGGGGGGAGGAGGGAAAAGAAGGCATTCAAGAAATTGTGACTATTTGGGTCAGGACTTTGTGGTGTTAGAACCCTTGGGTAGAAACCAGTGAAAATGGTAAATCTACTATCAGGTATAAGCCCAAATATAAACATCTGGGCAGGGTTCATTTGTGATGCACACATTTTGCTGTTTGCACAATCCATGGAAGAATCAAAGTAGCAAAGCAACTAGAGCATGCTTTTAGAAGAGGCAAAAAGATTTCATTTGGTCTTAATTTCTGTTGAAGAAGGGTAGAGCTGTGAAATATCGAGGCAAAGAATAAAGAATTCCTTCTATGTCTTCCCCTCTGTCCCCAATAAACCTTTGATGAATATCCACCACTTTACTCATCATTAATCTAAAGATTAGGGCTTTCAAAAGGAATAACATGTGCCTTGGAGAGCCTAACAGTGTAGTTGGATCCTGGCTGGGAGGGGAGAGGAGACAGATAAAGAAACTATTAATTAGAGTAGAGGAAACATCTAACTGCCTTGAAAGTCAGGGAAACTTGACATTTAGCTAGCCCTTAAGGGACACTCCTGACCACGGAAAGCAGGAGCACTGGCCTAAATATAAGGACCAGGCTGGTGGCCACAGGAAGGCCTCACTTCCCCAGAGTTCTCTCCAACCATGGGAGGCTTAGGGAAACCATTGTTTCCAGGTTTATGTCTCCAATTCTGCTTTGTCACTGAGGACTTTTACCATAGAATAGTTATGGAGCCAAGGTTTTTAAGAATGAAGAACACTATTTGTGATTTTTTTTTTTTAATAATTACAAGTTCATGTCCATCAAATAAGCTATTCCTTATTCCTGCGATGAAGGAAGAATGGATATGTATATATACATACCAATAAACCAACCATAAACCTGCATGAATCTTTGTAGCATCAAGTGTTGCTGGATCTCAGGGTGAATTTTATAAGCTTCATTCAATGAATCTCTGATGAGCGTATTAATACATGGTATTAAGACCCCCAATAAGTGTTCACTGTATAGCTTTTGCCACCACTGGTCTTTCAGTTTGTTGTACTGTGGTGGCTTGCATAATGCCATGATGCCGGAAGCTATGCCAGTAGGGTTACCCATGGTGGACAAGTTTCAGAGGAGCTTTGATGGCAACTGACAACAACATATAGCTTTTGAGTAAAGAATGTTCTAAAAGGTGGGGGAAGGAAAATATTTGATTGTGTGAAGCTTGAACTATTGGGTTTGTGGAAAATGAAGATAGGTTCCATTGTCACTGTTGGGTCAATATCCTTTTGCTGAGATAGAATTTTGGCAATAATTTCCCCTTGCATCATCATATTTTGCCAACTCATTCTATCTGTGACATTCAAAAAAGCTGGCTGTAGCAAGAGTTCCCAGCAGCAGGGATATAAGAAATACTGTGAAATTGTACCACAATCAATTTTTAGAGAGATAGCTGATGTAAAGCAAGTTAACCACGCCCTCTGTGATAAATGCTACATAGATAGTTTAAGGAAAATTTTTTTTTGATGAAAAAGAATTTTGCAAACAGTAATAATATATGTTAAGAAAATCTGTATCATTTATACTGTAGTACACTGAATGGCATAAACCAAAAAAAATGAAATAAAATAGGTATTAATAAAATAAGTTACCTAGATTCAACGTGAGCCTTTGACCTATACCAACTTTTTTTTTTTTACATTGTTTTTCTCCTCTTGTTCTTTTTTTTTTTTTCTTTTTTTTAATTTGTGAAAAGAATATAAGGAGTGAAATTTTTTGGAAGGTTAACACTACCATCTTACAAAAATATAATGTTGGGAGTATTTGATGTCAAACTTTTGTTGCATTTTTAGCAAAGATTTTAAGACTCCTGCCAACTATTTAAAATAGTGAAAGTAATGCCTATTCCTTCACCAAGTTACCAAAGAGTCCTTTGTCTGAATTTTTCTTATTTCTGACTAGCCATCTCCCTTCAATACCTGTTCTGACTTAAGCCAAAAAGTTGATCATTTGCTGAATTGTACTAATTCATCCCATGAGCAAAAATGAATATTCCTGCTTTCCAATATATAATTTCTAGTATAGCTGTTTACTCAGACTTTCAGGGATGCAAAGGAAAGATGAAGCATTGTACGGTGGAGTACACTATAGAGCCTTCAGGCTGGGGGTCATATTATTTCACAGCAATATACTTCATGGTTATAGAAGATGAGGTGCTGTGAGGGAGGAAGTGGGGCCCACTGGATTTAAGCAAGGGCCCAATGATCACTGAAAGGCAGTAATGGCCAGTGTATGACCATTTTATTTATTTATTTTTATTTTTTATTGTACGTTAGATGAACGTTTACAGAACAAACTAGTTTCTTATCAAACAGTTAGTACACACATTGTTCTATGACATTGGTTAACAACCCCACGACATGTCAACACTCCCTTCTCTACCCCGGGTTCCCTATTACCGGGTTTCCAGTTCCCTCCTGACTTCCAGTCCCTGCTCCAGGGCTGCTGCACCCCTTTAGTCTTGCTTTGTTCCCTGGGCCTCTTCAAACTTTCGCTGAAGGGTAAACCTCAGGAGTGACCTCATTACTGAGATGAAAGCGTATCTGGGGACCATACTCTCAGGGTTTCTCCAGTCTCTGTCAGGCCAGCAAGTCTGGTCTTTCTTTTTGAGTTAGAATTTAGTTCTACATTTTTCTCCAGCTCTGTCCAGGACCCTCTATTATGATCCCTGTCAGAGCAGTCAGTGGTGGTAGCCGATCACCATCTAGTTTTACTGGACTCAGTCTGGTGGAGGCCGTGGTAGATGTGGTCCATTAGTCCTTTGGACTAATCTTTCTCTTGTATCTTTAGTTTTTTTCATTCTCCCTTGCTCCCGAAGGGGTGAGACCAGTGGAGTATGCTAGATGGCCGCTCACAGGCTTTAAGGCCCCAGATGCTACTCACCGAAGTAGAGTGTAGAATATATTTTTTATAAACTATGTTAAGCCAATTGAGCTAGATATTCCCTGAGATCACGGTCCCCACAGCCCTCAGCCTAGCAATTGGCTCGCTCAGGGAGTTTGGATGTGTCTCTGGAGCTGCCAGAAACCTTGGTGGTGTAGTGGTTAAGTCCTACGGCTGCTAACCAAGAGGTCAGCAGTTTGAATCTGCCAGGCGCTCCTTGGAAACTCTATGGTGCATTTTTACCCTGTCCTATAGGGTCAAAAAAAAAAAAGTTTTTTTTTTTTTTTTTTATAGGGTCACTCTGAGTCGAAATCGACTCACCGGCAGTGAGTTTGGTTTGTTTTGATGGAGCTACCATGACCTTGCTTTCTACAAGTTGTTCTGGCTTCCCCAGTATCATGTAGTGTATTACCCTTCACCAAAGTTTCCACTTATCTATTTTCTATTAAGTGTTTTTCTGTCCCCACCCCTCCCCTCCCACATAAACATCAAAGATTGTTTCTTTTTGTATGTAAACCTTTTCATGAGTTTTTGAAGTAGTGGTCTCATACAATATTTGTCCTTTTGTGATTGACTTATTTCACTCAGCGTAATGTCCTCCATGTTCATCCATGTTATGAGATGCTTCACAGATTCATCCTTGTTCTTTATCATTACATAATACTCCATGGTGTGTATGTACCACAGTTTATCCATTCATCTGTTGATGGGCATCTGGGTTATTTCCATCTTTTTGCTATTGTGAACAATGCTGCAATGAACATGGGTGTGCATGTCTGTCAGTGTGACGACTCCCATTTCCCTAGGGTATATTCCTAGGAGTGGGATTGCTGGATCATATGGTATTTCTATTCCCAGCTTTCCAAGGAAGCACCATATAGTTTTCCAAGATGGTTGTATCATTTTGCATTCCCACCAGCAGTGCATAAGAGTTCTCATCTCCCCAAAGCCTCTCCAACATCTGTTATTTCCTGTTTTATTGATTTGTGCCAGTAATGCCAGGGTGAGATGGTATATCATTATGGCTTCGATTTGCATTTCTCTAGTGGTGAGAGATCGTGAGCATTTCCTCATGTGTCTGTTGGCCTCTTGAATGTCTCCTTTGGTAAAGTGTCTGTTCATTTCCTTTGCCCCTTTTTTTAATTGGATTATTGGTATTTTTGTGGTAGAGATGTTGGATTTTCTTGTAGATTTTAGAGATTAGACCTCTGTCTGATTTGTAATACCCAAAAATTTTTTTCTCAGGCTATAGTTTCTCTTTTTACTCTTTTGGTGAAGTCTTTTGATGAGCATAAGTGTTTACTTTTTTAGAAGATCCCATTTATCTATCTTATTCTCTGGAGGGAAACCCTGGTGGCGTAGTGGTTAAGTGCTACGGCTGCTAATCAAAGGGCTGGCAGTTTACATCTGCTGGCGCTCCTTGGAAACTCTATGGGGCAGTTCTATTCTGCCCTATAGAGTTGCTATGAGTCAGAATCAACTCGATGGTACTTTTTTTTTTTTTTTGGTTTATCCTCTGGAGATTGTGTATTGTTCGTTGTGGTTTGTATCCTGTTAATGCCGTGTATTAGGGTCTCTAGCGTTGATCCTACTTTTTCTTCTATGAACTTCACAGTTTGGGGCTTTATATTTAGGTCTTTCATCCATTTTGAGTTAGTTTTTGTATATGGTGTGAGGTATGGGTCCCGTTTCATTTTTTTTTTTTTTTTTTTTTGCAGATGAACATACAGTTTTTCCAGCACCACTTGTTTAAAAGATTGTCTTTTCCCCATTTGATGGATTTTGGGCCCTTGTTGAAGATCAGATGACCATAGCTGGATGGATTTACATCTGGGTTCTCAATTCTGTTCCATAGGTCAATGTATCTGTTGTTGTACCAATACCAGGCTGTTGTTTTTTGTTTTTTTTTTAAGAGATTTTTATCTTTATTTAGAAAACATTCTGATGTTCATATTTTCAAAGGATTCTTTCTCTTCAGATAACTTCTTCCTCGTTCTTTTCTTTTTTTAATAATTCTTATTGTGCTTTAAGTGAAAGTTTACAAATCAAGTCAGTCTGTCACATATAAGCTTATATACACCGTACTACATACTCCCATTTACTCTCCCCCTAATAAGTCAGCCCGCTTCCTTCTTCCAGTCTCTCCTTTCATGACCGTTTTGCCAGTTTCTAACCCTCTCTACCCTCCCATCTCCCCTCCAGACAGGAGATGCCAATACAGTCTCAAATGTCCACCTGATACGAGTAGCTCACTCTTCATCAGCATCTCTCTCCAGCCCATTGTCCAGTCCCTTCCATGTCTGATGAGTAGTCTTCGGGAATGGTTCCTGTCCTGGGCCAACAGAAGGTTTGGGGACCATGACCACCAGGATTCTTCTAGTCTTAGTCAGACCATTAAGTCTGGTCTTTTTCTGAGAATTTGGGGCCTGCATGCCACTGTTCTCCTGCTCCCTCAGGAGTTCTCTGTTGTGCTCCCTGTCAGGGCAGTCATCGATTGTGGCCGGGCACCATCCAGTTCTTCTGGTCTCAGGATGATGTATGTCTCTAGTTCATGTGGCCCTTTCTGTCTCTTGGGCTCATAGTTATCGTGTGACCTTGGTGTACTTCATTCTCCTTTGATCCAGATGGGTTGAGACCAATTGACGCATCTTAGATGGCCACTTGTTAGCATTTAAGACCCCAGACACCACACTTCAAAGTGGGGTGCAGAATGTTTTCATAATAGAGTTTATTATGCCACTTGACTTAGAAATCCCCTTAAGCCATAGTCCCCAAACCCCTGCCCTTGCTCCGCTGACCTTCGAAGCATTCATTTTATCCCGGAAACGTCTTTGCTTTTGGTCCAGTCCAGTTGAGCTGACCTTTCCTGTATTGAGTATTGTCCTTCTCTTCACCTAAAGTAGTTCTTACCTACTAACTAATCAGTAAATAACCCTCTCCCACCCTCCCTCCCTCCCCCCTCTTATAACCACAAAAGAATGTGTTCTTCTTAGTTTATACTATTTCTCAACAACTAATAATAGTGGTCTTATACAGTATTTGTCCTTTTGCATCTGACTAATTTCACTCAGCATAATGCCTTCCAGGTTCCTCCGTGTTATGAAATGTTTCACAGATTCGTCACTGTTCTTTATCGATGCATAGTATTCCATTGTGTGAATGTACCATAGTTTATTTAACCATTCATCTATTGATGGACACCTTGGTTGCTTCCAGCTTTTTGCTATTGTAAACAGTGCTGCAATAAACATGGGTGTACATATATCTGTTTGTGTAAAGGCTCTTATTTCTCTAGGGTATATTCCAAGGAGTGGGATTTCTGGGTTGTATGGTAGTTCTATTTCTAACTTTTTAAGAAAACGCCAGATAGATTTCCAAAGTGGTTGTACCATTTTACATTCCCACCAGCAGTGTATAAGAGTTCCAATCTCTCCACAGCCTCTCCAACATTTATTATTTTGGGTTTTTTGGATTAATGCCAGCCTTGTTGGAGTGAGATGGAATCTCATTGTAGTTTTAATTTGCATTTCTCTAATGGCTAATGATCCAGAGCATTTTCTCATGTATCTGTTAGCTGCCTGAATATCTTCTTTAGTGAAGTACATGTTCATATCCTTTGCCCACTTTTTGATTGGGTTGTTTGTCTTTTTGTGGTTGAGTTTTAACAGAATTATATAGATTTTAGAGATCAGGCGCTGGTCAGAGATGTCATAGCTGAAAATTCTTTCCCAATCCATAGGTGGTCTTTTTACTCTTTTGGTGAAGTCCTTAGATGAGCATAGGTGTTTGATCTTTATGAGCTCCCTGTTATCTGGTTTCTCTTTGTCATTTTTAGTAATGTTTTGTATTCTGTTTATGCCTTGTATTAGGGCTCCTAGGGTTGTCCCTATTTTTTCTTCCGTGATCTTTATCGTTTTAGTCTTTATGTTTAGGTCTTTGATCCACTTGGAGTTAGTTTTTGTGCATGGTGTGAGGTATGGGTCCTGTTTCATTTTTTTGCAAATGGATATCCAGTTATGCCAGCACCATTTGTTAAAAAGAATATCTTTTCCCCAATTAACTGACACTGGGCCTTTGTCAAATATCAGCTGCTTATATGTGGATGGATTTATATCTGGGTTTTCAATTCTGTTCCATTGGTCTATGTGCCTGTTATTGTACCAATACCAGGCTGTTTTGACTACTGTGGCTGTATAATATGTTCTAAAATCAGGTAGAGCGAGGCCTCCCACTTTGTTCTTCTTTTTCAGTAATGCTTTACTTATCCGGGGCTTCTTTCCCTTCCATATGAAGTTGGTGATTTGTTTCTCTATCACTTTAAAAAATGTCATTGGAATTTGGATCGGAAGTGCATTGTATGCATAGATGGCTTTTGGTAGAATAGACATTTTTACTATGTTAAGTCTTCCTATCCATGAGCAAGGTATGTTTTTCCTTTTAATTTCTTGCATTAGTACTTCGTAGTTTTCTTTGTATAAGTCTTTTACATCTCTGGTAAGATTTATTCCTAAGTATTTTATCTTCTTGGGGGCTACCGTGAATGGCATTGATTTGCTGATTTCGTCTTCAATGTTCTTTTTGTTAGTGTATGGGAATCCAACTGATTTTTGTATGTTTATCTTGTAACCCGAGACTCTGCTGAACTCTTCTATTAGTTTCAGTAGTTTTCTGGAGGATTCCTTAGGGTTTTCTGTGTATAAGATCATGTCATCTGCAAATAGAGATAATTTTACTTCTTCCTTGCCAATCTGGTTGCCCTTTATTTCTTTAACTAGCCTAATTCCTCTGGCTAGGACCTCTAGCACAATGTTGAATAAGAGTGGTGATAAAGGGCATCCTTGTCTGGTTCCCATTCTCAAGGGAAATGCTTTCAGGCTCTCTCCATTTAGAATGATGTTGGCTGCTGGCTTTGTATAGATGCCCTTTATTATGTTTAGGAATTTTCCTTCAATACCTATTTTACTGAGAGTTTTTATCATGAATGGGTGTTGGACTTTGTCAAATGCCTTTTCTGCGTCAATTGATAAGATCATGTGGTTTTTGTCTTTTGTTTGATTTATATGGTGGATTACATTAATGGTTTTTCTAATATTAAACCAACCTTGCATACCTAATTTTTTTTTTTTTTTTTTTTTTGCATACCTGGTATAAATCCCACTTGGTCGTGGTGGATTATTTTTTTGATATGTTGTTGAATTCTATTGGCTAGAATTTTGTTGAGGATTTTTGCATCTATGTTCATGAGGGATATAGGTCTGTAATTTTCTTTTTTTGTGTTATCTTTACCTGGTTTTGGTATCAAGGATATGGTGGCTTCATAGAATGAGTTAGGTAGTATTCCATCATTTTTTATGCTTTGAAATAGTTTTAGTAGTAGTGCTGTTAACTCTTCTCTGAAAGTTTGGTAGAACCCTGCAATGAAGCCATCCGGGCCAGGGCTCTTTTTAGTTGGGGGGTTTTTGATTACCTTATCAATTTCTTTTTTTGTTATGGGTCTATTTAGTTGTTCTACTTCTGTTTGTGTTAGTTTAGATTAGTGTTTTTCTAGAAATTCAGCCATTTCTTCTAGGTTTGCAAATTTGTTAGAGTACAATTTTTCACAGTAATCTAATATGATTCTTTTAATTTCAGTTGGGTTTGTTGTGATATGGCCCATCTCGTCTCTTATTCGGGTTATTTGTTTCCTTTCCTGTATTTCTTTAGTCAATCTAGCCAATGGTTTATCAATTTTGTTAATTTTTTCAAAGAACCAACTTTTGACTTCGTTAATTCTTTCAATTGCTTTTCTGTTCTCTAATTCATTTAGTTCAGCTCTAATTTTTATTATTTGTTTTCTTCTGGTGCCTGATGGATTCTTTTGTTGCTCGCTTTCTATTTGTTCAAGTTGTAGGGACAGTTTTCTGATTTTGGCTCTTTCTTCTTTTTGTATGTGTGCATTTATCAATATTAATTGACCTCTGAGCACTGCTTTTGCTATGTCCCAGAGGTTTTGATAGGAAGTATTTTCATTCTCATTGCATTCTATGAATTTCTTTATTCCCTCCTTAATGTTGTCTATAACCCAGTCTTTTTTCAGAAGGATATTGTTCAGTTTCCAAGTATTTGATTTCTTTTCCCTGATTTTTCTGTTATCGATTTCCACTTTTATGGCCTTGTGGTCTGAGAAGATGCTTTGTAATATTTCAATGTTTTGGATTCTGCAAAGGTTTGTTTTATGACCTAATATGTGATACATTCTAGAGAATGTTCCATGTGCACTAGAAAAAAAAAGTATATTTTGCAGCTATTGGGTGGAGTGTTCTTTATAGGTCTATGAGGTCAAGCCAGTTGATTGTAGCAATTAGGTCTTCCGTGTCTCTATTGAGCTTCTTACTGGAAGTCCTGTCCTTCTCCGAAAGTGGTGTGGAAGTCTCCTACTATAATTGTGGAGGTGTCTATCTCACTTTTCAGTTTTATTAAAGTTTGTTTTATGTATCGTGCAGCCCTGTCATTGGGTGCATAAATACTTAATATGGTTATATCTTCCTGGTCAATTGTCCCTTTAATCATTATGTAGTGTCCTTCTTTATCCTTTGTGGTGGATTTAACTTTGAAGTCTATTTTGTCAGAAATTAATATTGCTACTCCTGCTCTTTTTTGATTGTTGTTTGCTTGATATATTTTTTCCATCCTTTGAGTTTTAGTTTGTTTGTGTCTCTAAGTCTAAGGTGTGTCTCTTATAGGCAGCATATAGACGGATCGTGTTTCTTTATCCAGTCTGAGACTCTCTGTCTCTTTATTGGTATATGTAGTCCATTTACATTCAGTGTAATTATAGATAAGAATGTGTTTAGTGCTATCATTTTGATGCCTTTTTGTGTGTGTTGTTGACAATTTCATTTTTCCACTTACTTTTTTGTGCTGAGACATTTTTCTTTGTAAATTGTGTGTTCCTCATTTTCATAGTAGTCGAATTTGTGTTTGCTGAGTTGTTATGTTTTTCTTGGTTTTTATTTTGAGTTATGGAATTGTTAGACCTCTTTGTGGTTACCTTAATATTTACCCCTATTTTTCTAAGTAAAAACCTAATTTGTATCGTCCTATATCACCTTGTTTTCCTCTGCATATGGCAGTTCTATGTCTCCTGTATTTAGTCCCTCTTTTTGATTATAGTGATCGTTTACATAATGACTTCAATGATTCCCTGTTTTGAGCATTTTTTCCTTTTTAAAATTAATCTTAATTTGTTTTGTGATTTCCTTATTTGAGTCGATATCAGGATGTTCTGTTCTGTGTCTTTGTGTTGTGTTGTTATCTGATGTTATCGATTTTCTGACCAAACAATTTCCTTTAGTATTTGTTGTAGCTTTGGTTTGGTTTTTGAAAATTCTCTAAGCTTGTGTTTATCTGTAAATGTTTTAATTTCACCTTCATATTTGAGAGAGAGTTTTGCTGGATATATGATCCTTGGCTGGCAGTTTTTCTCCTTCAGTGCTCTATATATGTCATCCCATTGCCTTCTTGACTGCATGGTTTCTGCTGAGTAGTCTGAACGTATTCTTATTGATTCCCCTTTGTAGGAGACCTTTTTTTTAACCCTGGCTGCTTTTAAAATTTTCTTTTTATCTTTGGTTTTGGCAAGTTTGATGATAATATGTCTTGGTGATTTTCTTTTTGGATCAATCTTATATGGGGTTCGATGAGCATCTTGGATAGATATCCTTTGATCTTTCATGATGTCAGGGAAGTTTTCTGCCAACAGATTTTCAACTATTCTCTCTGTATTTTCTGTTATCCCTCCTTGTTCTGGAACTCCAGTCATATGCAGGTTATTCTTCTTGATAGAGTCCCACATGATTCTTAGGGTTTCTTCATTTTTTTTAATTCTTTTATCTGATTTTTCTTCAGCTATATTGGTGTCAATTCCTTTATCCTCCACCTCCCCCCTCTACATTCCAATTCCTCGATTCTTCTCCTCTGACTTCCTATTGAGTTGTCTAATTCTGTAATTTTACTGTAAATCTTTTGGATTTCTGAATGCTGTCTCTTTATGGATTCTTGTAGCTTATTAATTTTTCCACTATGTTCTTGAATAATCTTTTTGATTTCTTCAACTGCTTTATCAGTGTGTTCCTTGGCTTTTTGTGTCGATTGCCTTATTTCATTTTTGAGGTCATCCCTGATGTCTTGAAGCATTCTGTAAATTAGTTTTTTATATTCTGTATCTGGCAATTCCAGGATTATATCTTCATTTGGGAAAGATTTTTATTCATTAATTTGGGGAGTTGTAGAAGCAATCATGGTCTGCTTCTTTATGTGGTTTGATATCGACTGCTGTCTCCGAGCCATCTGTAAGATATTGTAATGATTTATTCTATATTTGCTCACTGAGCCTTATCTTTTTTTGTTTTCTTTCAATATACGTAGATGGGCTACTAGATTACGCTGTCTTGATTGTTGTAGGCTTTGAATTACTTATGTCCTCTTACCAGCTGGTTTGGGCTGGTACCAGAAATATAAGCCTAAGAGTCCATTCACTATTCTTGAGTAGAATCTGATTTTGGTTCACCAGGTGTGTGGGGTAGACTGTCACCTATTCGCTTAGAGGAGTAGTGGTGATAGTTGTGTGCACCAGATTCTAGTAGCAGCAGGGGGTCACATTCCGGGGTGGGCAGGATGCTGACAGGCCTCCCCCAAGTGCCAGTGAGGCACTTTGGTGGGTGGGCTCTGCAGCTGTACCTTAGGCATCTAACACATGTACCTCTACAGATTGGTAGATGTCACTATCTTCAGATCCCTATGGCAGGAGGTTAGGTGGTTTGGGTGGAGCTTCAGCCCTCAGTTCCCCTTTGTGGGTCAGTGAGGGCTCTGTTGAATACGCAGAGATATCGGACCTGGGAAACTTGTCTTTCCAGTTATCCACTAAAACAATTACAGTCAGATCACTATCAGAGTTGCCTTTGCATTATAAAAGCCACCTTGTTCCCTTTAGGCATGAAAGCCCAAGACTGTGGATCACAAATGCTTGGCTGGAGCTGGTTCTGTATTTTTAGTCCAATTTCAGGAAGTCAGGGAAGGATTCTTGGTCCCTGGGTTTTTTGTAGCTGCTTATCTCAGGCCAGGAGAATGGGTTGGGAAAAGACAAAACAAAGAAGAAGAAAAAAAAAAAAAAAACGTGGAGCACTTCACTCTCTGGCCCAGGAAATTCCAATGTTAATGAAGCCACCTGGGAAAGGGAGGGGAGGGATCAGATAGATAGGAGAGAGTACACCGAGGAATATAGACAAAGTTACTTATCTTGCTTGGGATGACTGTTTTATCTGATATCTGAGATTCCCAAGGGGCCTGTAGACTGTGTGCACTGGCTGGGTAGTGATTGCCCCCGAGGGCCAGGCCCATGTCCTGTGCTTGTGCTGTCCCAGAAGCCGTGGTTAGTTCCTCTGCTCCAAGTCCAAAGCCCAGCGCCAAGGTTCTCTGGCTGGGATGCCACACTCCCGGCTCCAAAATCAGTTGCTGCCTCCCGGTGACTTCTCCTCCTGTCAGCCGTGTCGCTGCACTGCCTGCGTGCACTGGCTGGGCTTTCCCCGGGGTCACTTCAGGGGGCTAGGGCTGTGCCCCGTGTTTGCGCCATCTCAGGATGCCGTGCTCAGCTCCCCTGCGCCCAGTCCAAAGCCCGGCGCCAAGGTTTTCTGACTGGGACGCTGGCTCCAGTCTCCGAAAACAGTTGCTGCTTCCCCGTGGTTGTTCGTTCTCTCGTTAGCCCCGTCAGTATGCAGTCTGCTTGCGCTAGCTGAGTCTCTATGGAGGTTACTCCAGGGGGCTAGGGGTTAGGGCTGTGTCCCGTGCCTGCCCCGCCTCAGCAAGCTGCAATCAGCCCCGCCACTCGGCACTAGGGAACCACGGGGGCTCAAGGCTGTGGGGTGGGTCGGGGGTTCCAGAAGCGGTCCCTGGTTCAGGGCTCAGCTTTTCACTCACCTGTCACTCAGGTCAACTCTTTAGATCTGTGTTTGATGGTCAGCGTTCATAGATTGTCATGTATGTGATTGATTCACTTGTTTTTTGGATTCTTTTTTGCAAGAGGAATCCAAGGTAGCGTCTGCCTAGTCAGCCATCTTGGCCCCGCCTTCCAGGCTGTTTTGATGACTGTAGCTGTATAGTAGGTTCTGAATTCAGGTAGTGTGAGTCCTCCTACTTTATTCTTCTTCAATAGTGCTTTACTTATCCAGGGCTTCTTCCCTTTCCATATAAAGTTAATGATAAGCTTTTCCTTCTCTTTAAAGAATGTTGTTGGTATTTGGATTGGGATTACATTGTATTTGTAAATTGCTTTGGGTAGAATTGTCATTTTCACAATGTTGAGTCTACCTATCCATGAGCATGGTATATTTCTCCATTTATGTAGATCTCTTTTGGTTTCTTGCAGTAATGTTTTGTAGTTTAATTTGTATAGGTCTTTAACCTCCCTGGTTAGATTTATTCCCAAGTATTTTATTTTTTTGGAGGGGGGGCTATTATAGATCGACTCGACTACACTGGGGTTTTGGGATTGTAAATGGTATTCTTTTCCTGATCTCTTTTTCATCATTCTCTTTATTGGTGTATAGGAATCGAACTGATTTTCATATGTTTATCTTGTATCCTGCAATTCTGCTCAATCTTTCTATTAGTTCCAGTAGTTTCCTCATGGAGTCTTTTCAGTTTTCTATGTATAGCATCATACCATCCACAAATAGGAAGAGTTTTACTTCTTCATTACCAATTTGAATGCCGTTTATTTTTGTTTCTTGCCTTATTTCTCTACCTAGGACTTCCAACACAATCCTAAATAGGAGTGGTGATAAAGGGCATCCGTGTCTTGTTCCTGTACTCAAAGGGAATGTTTTCAACTTCCCTCCATTAAGAATGATGTTGGCTGTTGGTTTTGCATATATGCCCTTTATTATATTGAGAAATTTTCCTTCTATACCTATTGTATTGACAGTTTTTATCAGGAATGTGTGATGGACTTTGTCGAATGCCTTTTCTGTGAAATTGAGATGATCAAGTGATTCTTTTCTTTCCTTTTATTTATGTGGTGGATTACATTGATTGATTTTCTAATGTTGAACCACCCTTGCATACCAGGTATGAATCCTGCTTGGTTGTGGTGTATTATTTATTTTATTTTTTTTGATATGCTGCTGAATTCTATTGGCTAGAATTTTGTTGAGAATTTTACATCTACATTCATGACAGATATTGGTCTGTAGTTTTCTTTTTTTTCTGGTGTCTTTGCTTGGTTTTGGTATCAGGGTTATGCTGGCTTCATAGAATGAATTTGGAAGTATCACTTCCTTTTCCGTATTCTGAAATAATTTGAGTAGTACTGGTGTAAGCTCTTCTTTGAATGTTTGGTAGAATTCTCCAGTAAAGCCATCTGGGCCAGGGCTTTTTTGTTGTTGTTGGGAGTTTTTTTTTTTTTTTTTTTTTTCAATCTCTTCTGTTGTTATGGGTCTGTTCAGGTTTTCAACATCATTTTGTGTTAGGTTGGGTAGGTAATGTGTTTCTATAAATTTGTCTATTTCCTCTAGGTTTTCAAATTTGTTATAGTGTAGTTCTTCATAATACTCTGTTATGATCCTCTTTATTTCAGTTGGGTCTGTTGTAATATCCCCCATTTCATTTCTTATTTGGGTTATTTGCACTCTCTTCCGTTTTTCTTTTGTCAGTTTGGGCAATGGTTTGTCAATTTTGTTGATTGTTTCAAAGAGCCAACTTTTGGTTTTATTAATTATTTCTATTGTTTTTCTCTTCTCTATTTCATTGATTTCTGCTCTGATCTTTATTTCCTGTCTTCTGGTGGCTGTGGGCTTCTTTTGCTGTTCTCTTTCTATTTGTTCAAGTTGTGTAGCTAAGGTTTTCATTTTATCCCTTTCTTCTTTGTTGATGTGTGCATCTATTGCTATAAATTGACCTCTGAGGACTGCCTTTGCTGTGTCCCAAAGGTTTTTGGTATGATGTGTTTTCATTCTCATTTGATTCTAGAAATTTTTTGATTCCATCTCTGATTTCTTCTATTACCTGCTGGTTTTTAAGCAAGGTGTTATGCAATATCCTTGTAATCGATTTTTTTCCTTACTCTCCTTGTTGTTAATTTCTACCTTGATGACATTGTGGTCAGAGAAGGTACTTTGTATTATATCAACGTTTTGGATTTTGTTGAGGGTTGCTCCGTGGCCTAAGGTGTGGTCTATTCTGGAGCATGTTCCATGTGCATTGGGAAAAAAATGTGTACTTTGCAGCTGTTGGGTGGAGTGTTTTATATATTTCTATGAGATCAAGTTAGCTGACTGTGCTCTTTAGCTCTTCTGTATCTTTGCTGAGTTTCTTTCTAGATGTTCCGTCCTTTACCAGGAGTGGTGTATGGAACTCTCCTACTATTAATGTGGAATTATCAATTTCTCTTTTCAGTGCTGTTAGAGTTTCTTTTATGTACTTTGGAGCCCTGCCATTGGGTACATAGATTTTTCTTATGGTTAAGTCTTCATGATGGATTTCCCCTTTAATCATTTTATAGTGCCCTTTTCTTTGTCTTTTATGGCAAATTTTGTCTTAAAGTCTATTTTATCAGAGATTAGTATTGCCACTTCTTTTTTTTTTTTTTTTTTGGTAGTTATTTGCTTGATATATTTTTTTTCCATCCTTTGATTTTTAATAAATTTATGTATTTCTAAGGTCTGTCTCTTGTAGACAACAGATGGATGGATCCTGTTTTTTTTTTTTTTTTTTTTTAATCCATTCTGTCATTCAGTGTCTCTTTACAGGTGCATTTAGGCCATTTGCATTCAGTGATAAAAAAATATAGTTTATTGCTGTCATATTGTAGTGCTTTTTTTTTTTTTTTTTTTTGTAGTGCTAACATTTTCTTTGTTCCTCTTACTCTCCTGGGCCAAGTTCCTTTTGTTTGTGGATTTCTTTTTCATTTTGTTTGTTTTTGTAGATTTTGTTTTTATTGAGAATTTATGTTTTTCTTCTTTATTTTGATGAGTAGGTTTTTTAACTTGAAATTTACCCTTATCTTCCCAGGTTTGAACCAATCTATTATTACTTGATATCTCCTTGCCTTCCTCTCCATTCGAAAGTTCTATACCTACACCATTTATTCACTTTTTTATTGTTCTGATGCTGCTGTCATTTACAGATTAACCTCTCTGGTTCCCTGTTGCAATTCTTTTGGTTTTGGATAATCCTTGAGAGTTCATTACCTACATTGGTATCTGGCTGGTACAATCTTGCATCCTAGATTCAGGGTGTGGTCTAATATTGTTTGTTCTCAGACCAAAGGACTCACTTTAATAATTCTTGTAAGTTTGGTTTCGTTTTAACATACTCACTTAATTTCTGTTTATATGGAAATGTCCTAATTTCACCATCATATTTGGATGAAAGTTTTGCAGGATGTATTTTTCATGGTTGGCAGTGTTTTTGTTTTGAAGTTTTATATATATCTTCCCATTGCCTTCTTGCCTACATGGTTTCTGCCGAATAACCAGAGCTTAATCGTATTGTTTCTCCCCTGTATGTGACTTTTTGTTTTTTTTTCAAGCTGCTCTCAGGATTTTTTCTTTGTCTTTGGTTTTAATGAGTGTAATTATGATATGCCTTGGTGTTTTTTTTTTTAGATGTCTAGTTCTACTATGTCCTATTTTTTAGGTGTCTAGTTCTTTTTTTTTTTTTAGTTCTACTATGTCCTATAGGGTCGCTATGAGTTGGAATCGACTCGACAGCACTGGGTGGGATATCCTATATGGGGTTCGTTGAGCTTCTTGGGTGGTCAGCTTTTCGTCATTCATGATATTAGGGAAGTTTTCTGTCAGCAATTCTTCAATGATCCTCTCTGTGTTTTCCATTTTCTCTCCCTGTTCTGGAACTCCAATTAAGTGCAAATTTTTGCTTTTGATTGTATCCCACATAATTCTCAGGGTTTCCTCATTTTTCTTCATTCTTTTTTCTGATTTTTCTCAGACAGAGTTGTAGCCAAGTATTCGTCTTCAATTTCACTTATCCTGTCTTCCATCATTTAAAACATGCTCTTCAGCCCTTCTATGGCACTGTCCATTTCTGAAACCTTGTTGTTTATCTTTTGGATTTCTAATTGTTGTTTTTTTATGATTTCTAGTTCTGAATTTATTTTGGCATTTTGTTCCTTTATTATTTTCCTGAATTCTTCCATTTTTTTGTCTGTATTTTCTATGAATTTGTCTGCCTTTTCCATAAATATGTCAATTTTTTCCTCAGTTCTGCCTGCTTTTTGCTTCAATTCTTGGATAGCTTTGAATATTAGCAATTTGAATTCCCTGTCAGGTTGTTCTAGTGCCTTTTCTTCTACTGGAAAGTCATCTGGTGTTTCATTTTGGACACCTACTGGAACCATCCTCCCCTGTTTTTGAATATGTTTTTGTATTGTCTGCTGTCTTGGGGACAGTCAGTAGTTATTTCCTTTGTTTCTTGATTGTAGATGTGTCTCATTCTTGTTTTTTGTTTTATTTTGTTATGTCTGAGCAGGTGGGCTCTGCATTCGTTGTTTTTTGCTTGTCTATAGTCTACAAAAAAAAATTTTGTTTGTTTTTTTGTTTTTTATAGTCTATGGCTGCTAACCAAAGGGTCGGCAGTTCAAATCCGCCAGGTGCTTCTTGGAAACTCTATGGGGCAGTTCTACTCTGTCCTCTAGAGTCGCTATGAGTCAGAATCAACTTGACAGCACTGCGTTTTAGTTGAGTTTTTATAGCCACAATGCTTTTCACCTCCTTGTTCAATGTTCAAGGAAAGTCACTCAGCTATGATTCAGCAGGGGAGGTCTAGCTAAAGGGGAGGGGTTGGAATGGGTTGTTTGTGGCATGTACTAGAGCTCATAGGGCTAACCAGGAATCAGTGCTGGGTAGGTTCCAGTAGGTCGTGCCTGTGCTGTTTAGAGGTGTGAAGTTCAGTGCATGGTATAGGTAGGCAGGAAAGAGGGGGCAGGTTGTGATGTATGGAGCTAGTATGGTTATGGAAAAGAGGAAAGAGAAACAGATGCCAACAAGAAACAAAGGAAAAACACAAACCCACACCCCCCCCCCCCAAAAAAAGAGTACAATGGAGCTTGCCGTTTGAGTGGAGAGATGAGAACCCAAGAAATGGAGAGAAGCAAAAGAGAAAAAAAAGGGGTGGAAAAAAAAAGTATCAAAGAAAAGCCCTTGGGGGTCCCACCTGTGTGTCTGCAGGGATTGGGAAAGTTTCCACGGTTGTGCAGTATGGCCTAGCTAGTGGGGGTTTAGATGTCACACAGCACCAGGTATTCGGGAAACTAGAAAAGAAGATAAGTACAGACAGATGAGAAGTGAGAAATGAAGAAAGATAGAAAGGGAAAAAGAGAGAAGGAAAAAAGAAAAAGAAAGAAAGCAAAAAAAAAAAAAGAAAAGTAATGCCCCCAGGGATTCCACCTATGTGGCTGTGCAGATTCCCCTTATGTGGCTGCGCAGAGTGGCTCCTAGCCATGCAATGCAGCCTGTCTAGAAGGGGCTCTGAAGTGTGAAAAGAGAAAGAAAACAAACAAAACAGAACCGAACAAAGCAAAATAAAACAAAACAAGCAAAAAAAAGACCCAGGGATCCCGCCAGCCTGGTGTCACGGGCCAGGGACGTGGATCTCCAGTGGAGCACGGCTTCACAGCCTTTCAAGAAGAAGCAAAGATGGCACACGGAGCCAGGTGTTCGAGAGAAAGGAGCGGGAGATGGTGGGAGGCACGGAAGAAACTAAAAAAGACAGAAAGAAGCTACACCAGCTCGGGGACCTGGCCATTGTGGAAGGGGCGAATCCAAGCAGCCCAGGGCAGAAGCAGTTCCCTCCTGGACAAGAGACTGCAGCTGGCAGGAAGCAGAGGAGGCCAAAGGGGGAGGGGAAGAAGTGTGGGGGTTAGGAAAGCATCTATCGCTCCTTACTGGGTAATTTGTCTCCTGCTGGGAACTTTGTGAAGCTGCTTTCCCGTGTTCCCTGTCCACTGATCTGTGATGTGGGTGGGGCAAACCCAAGCAGCATCGACATTGTACTTCTTGGCTGGCTGAGCCACAGCAGCCAGCCAGGAAGCTCAGAGGTAGAGGACCTGGAAGAGGATTGGGAGTGGGAAAGTGTGTATCACTGGTTACCTGGTGCTGTCTCCTGCTGGGAGCTCCTTGAAGCTGCTTTCCCATGCTTCCTGTCAGTTGACCTCTGACAGGATTCCAAGATGGCAAATCCGTGCCGCGTTAGATGGAAACTAACCTTGGCAAGTACCTCTCCTTGCTTTCAGTCCTCTGTCAGTTTCTTATTCCATTTGGTGTTTGGCTGAGTTCTTTATCTCTTCACTTGACACTTTGGGTTCCAGGAATGATGTTTGTCTGTTTTATTTAGTTTTTTGGGTCTTTGCCATGGAGGGACGTCATGGTGCTTCTGTCTATGCTGCCATGTTGGCCAGGATCCAGTGTGTGACCACTTTAAAGCAATCACATGTAAAAGGAACTGTAGAACTAAGGCTGACATATAGTAGAATCTCGGTAGTTATGAATTCCCTTCACTGGCTATAAAATACATCTTGTCTGGAAAGAAAGTGATCACCTACTGGAGGCCCCATTTGTTCACACGTGGTATGCACCATTATATAAGTGAGATGCCTGTTTTTGTTTAATGTTGATTTGTGGCCTATAAACCAGATTGATTCGTAGCTTATAAACCTATAAAACTGATCAAACCTGGCTGGCTCCAGAGTGACAAGATCTGGCTGATGGCGCCAAGCTTTAGAGACAAGAAAGGATTTATATTATCAATGCTGTGAGAGGTGTTTTCAGATACGGTGAGGATTTTGTTTTCTCAAATCCTGATGTCTTCGGGGCTCATCCGAGGTTTCCAGAAGACTAACACACCCCTAGTGTTACAAATATCGGTGTTTGGTCCAGGAGCCAAGCAAACATTTCCTAGTTGCATATGATTCCTAGAGGTATATTATCCCAGGGGAGGGAGGGTAAAAAGAGTATTATCATCTTCTTTCTAGTCTAGGAAGAAAATCACTGTTCTGCTCACCTAGAAAATACAGATAAAAACCAACGCGTTAGAGAAGCAGTGTTAAACAAAACCATATGGTTTTACTTTTCAAAATATACTTTGGCACTTTTTTCTCAATGCATGAACCTCAGTTTTATTTTTTTGTTTTGCTTTTTTTTTCCAATTACAAAAGCAATCTGTACCTTTCTAATGGTGAGATATGGAGGTTACTACTGTTACCAAGCGATCAAATTAGTGTCGTCAGAAGTGGAGCACCTTGGCGTTGTTTGCCTCCTGACAGATGTACTAAGGTGCTTACAATCCTACCCATGAAGTATTCCTGCCAAAAACATTTGACCTGAATTTAATTATGAGAAAATAGACAAATTCAGTATCTGGAACATTCTGTAAGAGAATGGAGTGGGCCTGGAAGCTTTCAAAAAATCAGTGCCTTGTAAAACAATAAAATATGACAGAACTGTATACTGAAAACTCCATAACATTGTTCAGAGAAACTAAAAACCAAAAACCAAACCCATTGCCACTGGGTCAATTCCTACTCATACCGACCCTGTAGAACAGAGTAGAACTGCCACATAGGGTTTCCGGGGAGCAGCTGGTGGATTAAAACTGCTGACCTTTTGGTCAGCAGCTACACTCTTAACCATTGTACAGCCAGGGCTCCTGGGAAACTAAAATAGACCTAAATAAATGGATGTACCTTTTTGATGTGTCAGAAGGCTCCATATTGTAAAGATTTCAATTCTCCCCAAATTAATTAACAAAGTCAATTCAACTCTAATTAAAATCCAGTACTCTTCTTGTAGAAATTGATAAACTGATTCTAAAATTCATATGGAAAGTCAAAGAAACTGGAACAGTCAAAACAACTCTGATAAAGAAGAACAAAGTTGGAGGGTAACAACATTTGATTTCAGGGATTATTATAATGTTATAATAATCAAAACAGTATGACACTGATATTGAAAAAAAAAAAGACGAATAGATTAATGGGACTGAATAGAGAGTCCAGCAATAAACCCACAGGTACATTGACAACTGATTTTTGACAAAAGCACAAAGGGAAGGCTGTCAGGAAAGAATAGCCTTTTTTTAACAAATGGTGCAGGAACAATTGGATATTCATGTGCAAACTAAGGAACTTAGATCTGTACATACCTAGTACTACATACAAAAGTTAACTATGGGTTATAGATCTAAATATAAAAGTTAAAACTATAAAATTTATGGAAGAATAGGAGAAAATTTCATGATATGGGCTAGGCAAAGAATTCTCAGAGACCACACCAAAAGCACAATCTATAAAACTACAAACTGATAAATTGAACTTCATCAAAATTAAAACCTTCCCCTCTTCAAAAGGCAGTTTTAATAGAATGAAAAGATAAGACACAGACTAGAAGGAAAATCTTTGCAAAGCTTATATCTGATGACATTCCTGTAACAAGAATTCAAAACTCTCAAATCTCAGTAATTCCAGGAAAACAAACCCCTCCCCCCCCAAACAAAAAGGAGGGGAGAAAAAGATTTGAACAGACGTTTTACCAAAGAAGGTATGTTGTAGTTGTTGTTAGTGCCATCAAATTGGTTCTAAGTCCTAGAAACCCGACGTACAACAGAATGAAACACTGCCTCGTCCTGAGCCATCCTCACAGTTGTTGTTACGTTTGAGCACATCGTTGCAGCCACTGTGTCAGTCCATTTCCTTGAGGGTCTTCCACTTTTTCGCTGACCCTCTACTTTATCAAGCATGATGTCCTTCTTGATAACATGTCCAAAATACATGAGACAAAGTCTCGCCATCCTCGCATCTAAGGAGCATTCTGGCTGCACTTTTTCCGAGACAGATTTGTTTATTCTTGCGGCAGTCCATGGTTTATTCGATATTCTTCACCAACACTAGAATTCAAAGGTATTAATTCTTCTTCAGTCTTCCTTATACATTATCCAGCTTTCACATGCATATGAGGCGATTGAAAATACCATGGCTTGGATCAAGTGCACCTTAATCCTCAAAGTGACATCTTTTTAACACTTTAAAGAGGCCTTTGACAGCAGATTTACCCAGTGCAATACATCATTTGATTTCTTGACTGCTGCTTCCTTAGGCAAAGAAGGTATACACATGGCAAATAAGCACACTGCCTTAGTTATCTAGTGCTGCTATAACAGAAATATCACAAGTGGGTGGCTTTAACAATCGGAAATTTATTTTCTCACAGTTTAGGAGGCTAATAGTCTGAAATCAGGGTGCTGTATCTAGGCAAAGGCTTTCCCTCACTGTAGGCTCTGAAGGAAGGTCCTTGTCTGCTCTGAGCTTCTGCTTCTGGGCGATCTTCTTGTGGCTTGGCATCTCTCTTCTCCCATCTCTGCTTCCTCGATTGCTTGTTTATCCTCTTTATATCTCAAAAGAGATTGATTTTAAAACACGCCCTACACTAATAAAAACTGTCTCATTAACATATATATATATATATATATATGTATTTGTTGTTGTTGTTAGGTGCCGTCGAGTCAGTTCTGACTCATAGCTACCCCATGCACAACAGAACAAAACACTGCCCGGTCCTGAGCCATCCTTACAATCGTTGTTATGCTTCAACTCATTGTTGCAGCCACTGTGTCAATCCACCTCATTGAGGATCTTCCTCTTTTCCGCTGACCCTGTACTCTGCCAAGCATGATGCCCTTCTCCAGGGACTGATCCCTCCTGACAACATGTCCAAAGTATGTAACATGCAGTCTCACCATCCTTGCCTCTAAGGAGCATTCTGGCTGTACTTCTTCTAAGGCAGATTTGTTCATTCTTTTGGCAGTCCGTGGTATACTCAATATTCTTCGCCAACACCACAATTCAAAGGTGTCAATTCTTCTTTGGTCTTCCTTATTCATTGTCCAGCTTTCACATGCATATGATGTGATTGAAAATACTATGGCTTGGGTCAGGTGCACCTTAGTCTTCAAGGTGACATCTTTGGTCTTCAACACTTTAAAGAGGCCCTTTGCAGCAGTTTTACCCAATGCAATGCGTCTTTTCATTTCTTGACTGCTGCTTTCGTGGCTACTGACTGTGGATCCAAGTAAAAGGAAATCCTTGACAACTTCAGTCTTTTCTCCGTTTATCATGATGTTGCTCATTGGTCCAGTTGTGAGGATTTTTGTTTTCTTTATGTTGAGGTGCAATCCATACTGAAGGCTGTGGTCTTTGATCTTCATTAGTAAGTGCTTCAAGTCCTCTTTACTTTCAGCAAGCAAGGTTGTGTCATCTGCATAACACAGGTTGTTAATGAATCTTACTCCAATCCTGATGCCCCATTCTTCTTCATATAGTCCAGCTTCTCATACTATTTGCTCAGCATACAGATTGAATAGGTATGGTGAAAGAATACAACCCTGACGCACACCTTTCCTGACTTTAAACCAATCAGTATCCCCTTGTTCTGTCCAAACAGCTGCCTCTTGATCTATGTAAAGGTTCCTCATGAGGACAATTAAGTGTTCTGGAATTCCCATTTTTCGCAATGTTATCCATAATTTGTTATGATCCACACAGTCGAATGCCTTTGCATAGTCAATAAAACACAGGTAAACATCCTTCTGGTATTCTCTGCTTTCAGCCAGGATCTGTCTGACATCAGCAATGATATCCCTGGTTCCACGTCCTCTTCTGAAACCAGCCTGAATTTCTGCTAGTTCCCTGTCGATATACTGCTGCAGCCGTTTTTGAATGATCTTCAGCAGAATTTTGCTTGTGTGTGATATTAATGATATTGTTCTATAATTTCCACATTTGGTTGGATAACCTTTCTTGGGAATAGGCATAAATATGGATCTCTTCCAGTCAGCTGACCAAGAAGCTGTCTTCCATATTTCTTGGCATAGATGAGTGAGCACCTCCAGCACTGCGTCCGTTTGTTGAAACATCTCAATTGATATTCCATCAATTCCTGGAGCCTTGTTTTTCGCCAATGCCTTAGAGCAGCTTGGACTTCTTCCTTCAGTACCATCAGTTCCTGATCATATGCCACCTTTTGAAATGATTGAACATCGACTAATTCTTTTTGGGATAATGACTCTGTGTATTCCTTCCATCTTCTTTTGATGCTTCCTGCATCATTTAATATTTTCCCCATGGAATCCTTCACTGTTACCACTCAAGGCTTGAATTTTTTCTTCAGCTCTTTCAGCTTGAGAAATGCAAAGTGTGTTCTTCCCTTTTGGTTTTCCATCTCCAGCTCTTTGCACATGTCATTATAATACTTTACTCTTCTCGAGCCGCCCTTTGAAATCTTCTGTTCATTTCTTTTACTTCATCAATTCTTCCTTTTGCTTTAGCTGCTCGATGTTCGAAAGCAAGTTTCGGAGTCTCCTCTGACATCCATCTTGGTCTTTTGTTTCTTTCCTGTCTGTTCAATGACCTCTTGCTTTCCTCATGGATGATGTCCTTGATGTCATTCCACAACTCGTCTGGTCTTCGGTCACTAGTGTTCAATGCATCAAATCTGTTCTTGAGATGGTCTCTAAATTCAGGTGGGATATACTCAAGGTCATATTTTGGCTCCCGTGGACTTGCTCTGATTTTCTTCAGTTTCAGCTTGAACTTGCATATGAGCAACTGATGGTCTGTTCCACAGTCAGGCCCTGGCCTTGTTCTGACTGATGATATTGAGCTTTTCCGTTGTCTCTTTCCACAGATGTAGATTTCTATGTGTTCCATCTGGCAAGGTCCATGTGTATAGTTGCTGTTTATGTTGGTGAAAGAAGGTATTTATCTTTCATACATATGTATATACACACACATATAAATAGATAGATATAAACCAAAAAAACCAAACCCAGTGCCGTCGAGTCAATTCTGACTCATAGCGACCGTATAGCACAGAGTAGAACTGCCCCATATGGTTTCCAAGGAGCACCTGGAGGATTCGAACTGCCGACCCTTTGGTTAGCAGCTGTAGCACTTAACCACTACACCACCAGTGTTTCCTAGGTAAATACAGATATATGTGTATATATATATATATATACATATATATATACAAGTTGTTTCTGAATAATTGTTTACAATGCTTATAAAATAATTGGTATATAATTGTTAATATATTAGTTATTTCAAAATATTCAAATTTATTCAAAAGGTGGCATGATATGGTCTTTATCTTCAAAAAAAAAAAAAAAAGAGTTGCCAGCTTGAGAATGGAAGCAAATGTTTCCTTGTCTCAAAGGTGAAGTGAAGATACAAATGACCTTTGCTAAAATCTCTCAACTAATAAGTGGCAGAGAAGAAACTAGGATTCAGGTTTTCTGACACCTGAATCCAACGATCTCATCCCTGACATCTGAGTCCACTGAGTTTACCCCCTTATCTCAACCATTAATATAGCTGTTAGCCTTAATTCTTAATGCAAAGGGTATTGCCTTTCTGACCACAAGAGCAAGGGGAAACTTGTCCTGAAACACTACTAACAGGTGCAAGCGCAGTGCTCCAACTTCATAGTGAAAAGAATCAGTGGGATAGTTCATTGTTAAACACTCATAATTAGTCCCACCACCCATTTGTCAGTTTGTGGTACTGTGGTGGCTTGTATGTTGCTGTAGTGCTGGAAGCTATTGCCCTGGCGTTTCAAATATCAGCAGGGTCACCCCTGGTGGACAGGTTTCAGTGGAGCTTCCAGACTAAGACAGACTAGTAAGAAAGTTCTGGAAAGCTACTTCCAAAAACAAGCCAGTGAAGTCCTATAGAGTACAACAGAATAATATCAAAATACACAGTGGACACCACAGTGGCCTTGAACACACCAACAATCATGAAGACATCACAGGATTAGGCAATGTTTTATTCTGTTGCACATTGAGTCACCATGAGTTGGAGCCAGCTTGACAACAACTAACAACAACAACAACAAAATAATTAGTCAACCAAGTCTCTCTGGGGACCAGAAGGATGTATAAAATAGTCAGGTCCTTGAGATGACAGCCACATTTCCCACCCCAGCAGAGTCCTTTCCCATGTGGTTTATGAATGCCCCTCTGCCCTAGTCAATTCTCCCCTCAATTCCTTGCGAGGCATAGGTCTTTCAGCCTCGAGGTCACCTCGCAAGGCTGCCACTCTTGTCCTGGGGAGATGAGTGCCCTTCGTCTTCTCTCGAACCCCTCTTGGCTCACCTTCCCCAGGGTGCCAGCTCTTTGTGCCCCAACCACATTAAGGTAATCCGTGATTCAGATCCATGTCTGTGAAAGGATCAGACTTTTCCCACTGCAGGCCTGGGCCTCCCCAGCATATTACTGCCTGCGGTATTATGCTAAACAGCTGGAAACTGGGGGGAGAAGGGAGGGCTCCTGTTCTACTACACAAGGAAAAGCCAGACAAAGATTCTGGGATACTCAGTCTTCATCTTGAAATTCAAAGACTCTAATTATCTTCTTGAGTTGGTTTAATTGCCCTCTCCTCCTCTCAGGCTAGCTTCCTTGCTCTGTTCTTGACCTTGTTAAATCAGTCAGCCATCATACCATAAACACATGTCAGCAGAACCACCAGACATTGCAACCTGTTCATGCTTCAGACAATATTTATATTTCATTTGCGTATTATTTATTTTCCTTCTTTTTTTTTTTTCCCCCTGCCTGCTCAAGCATACCTTTCATCATTTGGGACATCCCCCTGGGTGTACGCGTGTGCACAGTTGGGGGAAAAGATAGTGATGCTGCCTTCACTTGACAAGAAGCTGGATTTGGCAAGGAAATTGGACACAGTTTCAATCACATACAGAGCGTGTTTGCTCGTTATTCTTAGTATGGAATAAGCCCTTAAATATAAAATACGCTTACACAAATGTGCAATCTCCATTGAAGAATGGGGATTTTCTGTCATTCCCTTTATAAATGTTTGGAGCTGTTTGTTTTTCTAAGCTTTGGCAATTAAAGCCTGGGAGAATGAAAAATTAAACAGTTCTATCATCTACGCTTTTTTTAAACAGACCATTTAGTTGGTAGTGGATATCAGTGTCATAGAATGAGCTTTAGAGTCAAAAGACCTGGATTTCCATCTTAGCTTTGCCTGGTCCCTGCACAAGTCATGTGACCTCTTTGGAAACTCAAGATTTTCGTTTAATATTCTCTGAGGGTATTTACTTTAAGACCAAATCTCCCCAAAATGTACTTACACATCAAAAAGTAAGTCAGGCCTACTTATAAGGATGGATGTTAATATTTGTACTTCACATTAGCGTTTAAAAAAAAATGTTATCCTTCTTCATTCATGAAATTCCTTTCATGTTGGTTTCTCAGGAGATAACATCAGAGCATGTGCAGGGTTTCAAGGTCAGTCAGTTGTAAAAACAGAATCATTAAGGACATTCCATGTATCACACCATATATCAAAACACAGAGTCAGATGCTGGAGTTCCTATTTCTCCATGCTGGCTACACACAGATAACCCTCCAAAAAGCCCAACGCCCAAGCCAAAGCGGTCTCCGAAGCTAAGCTGCTTGCTAGGCTGTTGTTCTGACTTGACGATGACTCCAGGAAAACCAGTTCCTTAAAGGCTCAAGATTCAAAAGGACACCTAAGGGCCAATGGCTTGGATGGGTCACCCCAACTCCATGGACCCCAGAAATCTGGATTCCAGGAGAAATAAAATGGTTTCTCACCTGTGATAGGTGAATCTCTGCCATTATGAAGCTTAAATTGTAGTAAGAGAGTAGGACTTGATATAAACGAATATGTGACTGTTGATAATTAGTAATCACAACACATAATGTAAATGAAAAAACAGGCTGCGATGAGGGCATCGTTGTAAGGAGAAAATTTCAGCTGGTGAAACAACGTGGTCCCAGAAAGTCTGTCAGAGAAAATGCATGGAAAGTGAACTTGAAGATGAATTAGGAGTTAACAGGGTGAAGAACCTGAATGAAAACACTCTGGGCTGTCTTGTCTTTCTGACTCGTGATGACCCCATGTGTGTCAGGAGAGAACTATGCTCCATAGGGTTTTCAATGGCTGACTTTTCAAAAGTAGATCACCAGGCTTTTCCTCTGAGGTACCTCTGGTGAACTAGAAACTCCAACATTGTGGTTAGTAGCCGAGCACATTAATCACTTGCACCACCCAGGAACTCCAGGCATAGAGAACAGTGTGTGATAAGTTTCTTTGCTGGAAATAAGCTTGGAGCACATAATAATGTATGTTGTTGTTGCTGTTAGCTACAGTTGAGTCAGCCCCCAAATCATGGGACCCTATGCACAACTGAGCTAAACACTACCTGATCCTGTGCCATCCCATGACCAGTTGTTATTCATAGGATTTTCATTGACTGATTTTCAGAAATAGATTGCCAAGCCTTTCTTTCTTGTCTACCCTACTCTGAAAGCTTCATAGCAACACGCAAACCTTGACTGACAGAAGACTGGTGGCTGTAAATGAGGTGCATTGATTGAGAATCAAATCCAGGTCTCCTGCATGGAAGACAAGTATTCTACCACTTAATGACCAATGTATACATGACTCATATTCAAGAGACTAGCTAAGAAGTTGAAAATGTAGCCAAGCTGATACTATGTTGTTGTTGTTGTTGTTATGTGCCATCAGGTTGATTCTGACTCACAGGGACCCAGTATGACAGAGTAGAACTGTCCCATAGGGTTTCTTACACTATAATCTTTATGGGAGCAAATCACCTGGTCTTTTCTCCTATGGAACAGTTGGTGGGTTCAAACCACTGACCTTTTGGTTAGCAGCTGAGTGTTTAACCACTGTGTCACCAAGATTCCTGGCTGGTGCTATAGAGCAATGGCAAGTCTTTAAAAGATGTTTTACAGGTTACCAACGATCCGGTTTGCAGTTTGTATAAAGATCACTCTGCCTTCTGTAAAGTTGTTTGGAGAGAGGCAGAAACAAATGCAGTGAACCCAGCTGGGATATTACTGTAGCATCCCAGGTATGATGTGACAGTACGTTAGAATAATAATAACAATGCCCCAGACTAGAGAACTTACAGATGGTAGCCACTGTTGTCTGTGCTTTAGGTGTATCAGTGAAGAACAGGCTGGGGCAGTGAAACTGGAGAGAAAGGAACAGATTCTAGAAATACTTCAGAGGTAGTATTAACAGGCTGGATATAAAGGATAAAACGTGAGGGAACTGGAAGTATTAAATAAAGAATAGCTTTTAAGGTTCCGATTTCTACAACCAGGTAGATGGAGATAACTCTGAGAAAAAGAAAATTAATGGAAAGGCATGTTACAGAGGGAGAGAATAAATGCTCCATTTTCAATGTCCTTTGAAATGCCACCTGTATGATTGTCTCCACAGTCGCATGAGGTGGCAAAGGTCATTAGGCCTATGTTAAAGATAAGCACCTAGTTACATGTAAATGAAAATAGACCTTCTCAGAATATTCTTCTGTTGGGTCAGGCTTGGGCCTAACATCTCTGTAGACATCACTGAATATGCAATAGGGGAAACCTTTCATGTTTTCTTTCTCTTCCTTTCCATAAAAAATGTATGGTGATTCCATAAGCTAAGATTGAATAGAGAATGTGTCATTAAATAACTTTTAAGACTTGTTCATCCATTTTCCTTAGAGTTATATCTGAATTTGTCATGGCTTTATTTCAAGAGTCAAACAAAACAGTAGACCTTAGTGTAAGGCTTTTTTTCCTTAAATTATAAAGACTCTATACATAAGTCTGGATATTTTCTGAGTGTAGAAAGAGAACAATTTACTCACATGTTGGTTATGCAACCATATTAAGGATCTCTTTGCACTTTCCAAAGAAGGTGGAATTTAAAAATGATATTTATTGATGATTCTGAAAAACTTTAGGAGGAATCAGAATTGCAGAAATGAAATGCATGTATGGTATCAGTTAAGCCAAAACCAGCAGTTTCTGTCAACAAAACAAAACAAAAAAAAAACTCAATGCCTGAACTCTTCCCTGAATTGTCATAGCAACCATTTCATTTTCCTTTGTGAGGAGACAATTAGGTGTTAACCTGGGTGTGTTAGCCCAAGCTTTTTTTTTTTTTTTAATATTTTATTGTGTTTTAGGTGAAAGTTTACATAGCAAATTAGATTCCTATGCAACAATTCGTACACAAATTGTTCTGTGACATTGCTTAGAGACCAGGCAATATGTCAGCCTTCTTATCATTTCCACCCCTCCTGCCCAGTTTCCATCCATCCAGTTTCCCTGCCCTTCCTTACCTTCTCATCTTTGCTTTTGGGTAGATGTTGACCATTTGGTCTCGTATGGTTGATTGTTTAAAGAGCACGTTCCTCACGGGTGTTGTTTACTTTATAGGCCAATCTATTATTTGGCTGAAAGGTGACCTCCGGGAGTGGCTTCAGGTCAAGGTTCAAAGGGTATCTTAGGACCATAATCTCAGGGGTTCCTCTAGTTTCTATTAGTCCGGTAAGTCTGGTGTTTTTTGTGAATTTGAGTTTTGTTGTTCATTTTTCTCCCATTCTAACAGGGACCTTCTATTGTATCCCCAGTCAGAATAGTCGGTAGTGGTAGCCGGGCACTATCTAGTCCTTCGGGGCTCAGGCTAGCAGAGGCCGTGGTTTGTGTAGGCCATTAGTCCTCTGGACTAATTTCTTCCTTGAGTCTTTGGTTTCCTTCACTCTCCTTTGTCCCAGATGGGAAGACACCAGTAATTATATCCAAAATGGCCACTTTCAAGCTTTTAAGACCCCAGACACTACTCACCAACTAGGATGTAGGACATTATTTTTATAAACTAGGATATGCCAATTGACCTAGTTGTCCCACACGACTACGGTCCTGAGCCTTCAAAGCCAGTAAATCAATTCCACGAGGTGTTTGGGTAAGTTTAGGAAGTATCCATAACTGTGCCTCCTGTGTGCATTATTGTACACATGAATATATATATGCAGCACATATAAACATGTATATACATATGACCGCAAATATACCTATATATGTACATGTATGTACACCCATACACCTTCCCACACCAATATAGCACACATATCCACCTATGCGACTACGGACGTATTTTATGCTTGTTATTACTATTGTTGCAAAATTGTATATGTTAAGCATTTACTGTAGTTGACCTTTATTCTTGTGTACCTCTCAGTGTCTGCATTTACCTAGGTCAAATTGTGCTGATTTCCCCCATATTGTGTATCGCCTTTCCTATCACCAGAATTAACATGTGTCTACTATCTAGTAAATGATTCTTCCCTGTCCTCTTCCTGTCCCTGGTAACCACCAAACAATGTTGCTTTCTGTGTGTATACCTATTCTTGACTCTTTATGAAAGTGTTATTATGTAATATTTGTCCTTTTGTGTTTGCCTTATTTCACTCAGAGTATTGTCCTCCAGATTCATCCATATTATATTTTGCAGACTTATCATTATGCTTTATTGTTGCATAGTATTCCATTGTGTGTATGTACCACAATTTATCCTTTCATCCACTGATGGACACTTAGGTTGTTTCCATCTTTTTGCTATTGCGAATAATGTTGCAATGAACATGGGTGTGCATATGTCTGTTCATGTCACTGTTCTTTTATCTCTAGGATATATATATATGCCTAGGAGTGGGATTGCTGGATCATAAGGTATTTTTATTTCTAGCTTTTTGAAGAAGTACACTACTTTTTTTCATAGTGGTTGTACCACTTTACAATCCCACCAGCAGTGTATAAGAGTTTCAGTCTCCCCACAACCTCAACAACATTTGTGGTTTTCTGTTTTTTTGATCAGTGCCATTTTTGTAGGGGTGAGATGGTATCTCATTGTAGCTTTGATATGCATCCCCCTAATTGCTAATTGAGCATCTCTTCATGTGTATGTTAGCCACTGGAATGTCCTCTTTGATGAAGTGTCTGTTCATGTCTCTTGTCCATTTTTTGATGGGATTGTCTTTTTGTTGTTAAGTAGTAGGAGTTTCCTACGCATTTTAGAGATTAGACCTTCTCGGATATGTCATTACCAATTTTTTTTTTTCCCAGTCTGTAGGATCTATTTTTAATCTTTTGGTTGGTGTTAGGTGCCGTCCAGTCAGTTCTGATTCATAGCGACCCCATGCTATGAATGTCCTGTGCCATCCTCACAATTGTTGCTATGCTTGAGGCCATTGTTGCAGCCACTGAGCCAATCCATCTCATTAAGGGTCTTCTTCTTTTTTGCTGACCTTCTACCTTACCAAGCACAATGTCCTTCTCCAGGGACTGATCCCTCCTGACAACATGTCCAAAGTAAGTGAGATACAGTCTTGCCATCCTTGCTTCTAAGGAGCATTCTGGTTGTACTTCTTCCAAGACAGATTTGTTCATTCTTTTGGCAGTCCATGGTATATTCAATGTTCTTTGCCAACACCACAATTTAAAAGCATCTATTATTCTTCAATCTTCTTTATTCATTGTCCAGTTTTCACATGCATATGAGGTGACTGAAAACACTGTGGCTTAAGCCAGCTACACCTTACTCCTCAAGGTGACATCTTTGCTTTTTGATACTTTAAAGAGGTCTCTTGCTGCCAATTTGGCCAATACAATTTGCCTTTTGATTTCTTGACTGCTGCTTCCGTGGGTATTGATTGTGGATGCAAGTAAAATGAAATCCTTGACGACCTCAATGTTTTCTCCCTTTGTCATGATGTTGCTTATTGGTCCAGTTGTGAGGATTTTTGTTTTCTTTATGTTGAGGTGTAATCCATACTGAAGGCTGTGGTCCTTGATGTTCATCAGTAAATGCTTCAAGGCCTCTTCACTTTCAGAAAGCAAGGTTGTGTTATCTGCATAACACAGGTTGTTAATGAGTCTCCCTCCAACTTGATGCCCTGGTCTTCTTCATAAAGCCCAGCTTCTCAGATTATTTGCTCAGCATACAGATTGAGTAGGTATGATTAAAGGACACAACCCTGGCTCACACGTTTTCTAACTTTAAACCACACAGTATCCCTTTGTTCTGTTCAAACGGCTACCTCTTGATCCAAGTACAGATTCCTCATGAGCACAATTAACTGTTCTGGAATTCTCATTCTCTCCAATGTTATCCATAATTTGTTTTGATTCACACAGTTGATTGCCTTAGCATAGTCAATAAAACACAGGTAAACATCTTTCTGGTATTCTCTGCTTTAAGCTGGGATCCATCTGACATCAGCAATGATACCCCTGGTTCCACTTCCTCTTCTAAATCTGGCTTGAACTTCTGGCAGTTCCTTGTCAATATACTGCTGCAGCTGCTTTTGAATGATCTTCAGCAAAATTTTGCTTGCATGTGATACTAATGATATTGTTCAATAATTCCTGCATTCGATTGGATCATCTTTCTTAGGAATAGGCATAAATATGGATCTCTTCCAGTCGGTTGACGAGGTAGCTGTCTTCCAAATTTCTTGGCATAGATGTGTGAGCATTTCCAGTGCTGCATCTATTTGTTGAAACATCTCAATTGGTATTCTGTCAACTCCCGGAGCCTTATTTTTCCCCAACACCTTCAGTGCAGCTTGGACTTCTTCCTTCAGTACCATCAGTTTCTGGTGATAGGTTACCTCCTTGGTATAGTGACTCTGTATTCCTTCCATCTTCTTTTGATGCTTCCTGTGTCATTTAATATTTTCGCCATAGAATCCTTCACTAGAGCAACTCAAGCCTTGAATATTTTCTTCAGCTCTTTCAGCTTGAGAAATGCTGAGGGAGTCAGCTCTTTGCGCATGTCATTATAATACTTTACTTTGTCTCCTCGAGCCACCCTTTGAAATCTTCTGTCCAGCTCTTCTACTTTATCATTTCTTCCTTTTGCTTTAGCTACTTGACATTCAAGATCAAGTTTCAGAGTCTCTTCTGACATCTACTTAGGTCTTGTCTTTCTCTCCTGTCTTTTTAATGACCTTTTGCTTTCTTCATGAGTGATGTCCTTGATGTCATTCCACAACTCGTCTAGTCTTCAGTCATTAGTGTTCAATGCTTCAGATCTACTCTTGAAATGGTCTCTAAATTCAGGTGGAATATACTCAAGGTCGTACTTTGGCTCTCATTGACTTGTTCTAATTTTCTTCAGTTTCAACTTGAATTTGCATATGAGTAATTGATAGTCTGATCCACAGTCGGCCTCTGGCCTTGATCTGCCTGATGATATTGAGCTTTGGCATCATCTCTTTCCACAGATGTAGTCGATTCGATTCCTGTGTATTCCATCTGGTGAGGTCCATGTGTATAGTTGCTGTTTATGTTGGCAAATAAAGGTATTTGCAATGAAGAAGTCATTGGTCTTGCAAAATTCAATCATGCAATCTCCAGCATTGTTTCTATCACCAAGGCTGTATTTTCCAACTGCCAACCCTTCTTCTTTCTTTCCAACTTTTGCATTCCAATCCCCAGTAATTATCAGTGCATCCTGATTGCATGTTCGATCAATTTTAGACTGCAGAGGTTGGTAAAGATCTTTAATTTCTTCATCTTTGGCCTTAGTAGTTGGTGCATAAATTTGAAATAATAGTTGTATTAACTGGTCGTCCTCGTAGGCATATGGATATTATCCCATCACTGACAGCGTTGTACTTCAGGATAGATCCTGAGATATTCTTTTTGATGATGAATGCAACGCCATTCCTCCTCAAGTTGTCATTCCCAGCATGGTAGGCCATATGATTGTTCAATTCAAAATGACCAATACCAGTCCATTTTAGCTCACTAATGCCCATGCATTCCCTTTTCATTTTTGACAATTTCCAATTTTTCTGCATTCATACTTCCTACATTCCAGGTTCTGATAATTAATGAATATTTGCAGCTCTTTCTTCTCATTTTGAGTAGTGCCACATCACCAAAAAAAGGCCCCAAAAGCTTGACTCCATCCACGTCATTAAGGCCAACTGTACTTTGAGGAGGCAGCTCTTCCCCAGTAGTATTTTTTTTTTAATAATTTTTATTGTACTTTCAGTGAAAGTTTACAAATAAGGTCAGTCTCTCACACAAAAACCCATATACACCTTGCTACACACTCCCAATTACTCTCCCCCAATGAGACAGCCTGCTCTCTCCCTCCACTCTCTCTTTTCATGTCCTTTTCGCCAGCTTCTAACCCCCTCTACCCTCTCATCTCCCCTCCAGGCAGGAGATGCCAACATAGTCTCAAGTGTCCACCTGATCCAAGAAGCTCACTCCTCACCAGCATCCCTCTCCAACCCATTGTCCAGTCCAATCCATGTCTGAAGAGTTGGCTTTGGGAATGATTCCTGTCCTGGGCCAACAGAAGGTCTGGGGGCCATGATCACCGGGGTCCTTCCAGTCTCAGTCAGACCATTAAGTCTAGTCTTATGAGAATTTGGGGTCTGCTCTCCTGTCCCCTCAGGGGTTCTCTGTTGTGTTCCCTGTCAGGGCCATCATCAGTTGCAGCCGGGCACCATCTAGTTCTTCTGGTCTCAGGATTATGTAGTCGCTGGTTCATGTGGCCATTTCTGTCTCTTGGGCTCGTAATCACCTTGTGTCCTTGTTGTTCTTCATTCTCCTTTGATCCAGGTGAGTTGAGACCAATGGATGCATCTTAGATGGCTGCTTGCTAGGGTTTAAGACCCCAGATGCCACTCTTCAAAGTGGGATGCAGAATGTTTTCTTAATAGATTTTATTATGGCAATTGACTTAGATGTCCCCTGAAACCATGGTCCCCAGACCCTTGCCCCTGCTACACTGGCCTTCGAAGCATTCAGTTTATTCAGGAAACTTCTTTGCTTTTGGTTTAGTTCAATTGTGCTGACCGCCCCTGTACTGTGTGCTGTCTTTCCCTTTACCTAAAATAGTTCTTATCTACTATCTAATTAGTGAATACCCCTCTCCCATCCTCCCCCCTCTTGTAACCACAAATGAATGTTTTCTTCTCAGTTTAAGCTATTTCTCAAGTTCTTATACTAGTGGTCTTATACAATATTTGTTCTTTTGCAACTGACTAATTTCACTCAGCATAATGCCTTCCAGGTTCCTCCATGTTATGAAGTGTTTCACAGATTCCTCACTGTTCTTTATCGATGCATAGTATTCCATTGTGTGAATATACCGTAATTTATTTATCCATTCATCCATTGATGGGCCCCTTGGTTGCTTCCATCTTTTTGCTATTGTAAACAGTGCTGCAGTAAACATGGGTGTGCATATATCTGTTCATGTAAAGGCTCTTATTTCTCTAGGATATATTCCAAGGAGTGGGATTGCTGGATCATATGGTAGTTCTATTTCTAGCTTTTTAAGGAAGCGCGAAATCGATTTCCAAAGTGGTTGTACCATTTGACATTCCCACCAGCAGTGTAGAAGTGTTCCAATCTCCCCACAGCCTCTCCAACATTTATTAGTTTGTGTTTTTTGGATTAATGCCAGCCTTGTTGGAGTGAGATGAAATCTCATTGTAGTTTTGATCTGCATTTCTCTAATCGCTAATCATCGTGAACATTTCCTCATATATCTGTTAGCTACCTGAATATCTTCTTTAGTGAAGTGTCTATTCATATCTTTTGCCCATTTTTTAATTGGGTTATTTGTCTTTTTACAGTTGAGTTTTTGCAGTATTATGTAGATTTTAGAGATCAGGCGCTGATCAGAAATGTCATAGGTAAAAACTTTTTCCCAGTCTGTAGGTAGTCTTTTTACTCTTTTGGTGAAGTCTTTGGATGAGCATAGGTGTTTTATTTTTAGGAGCTCCCAGTTATCTAGTTTTTCTTCTACGTCCTTTATAATGTTTTCTATACTGTTTATGCCATGTATTAGGGCTCCTAACGTTGTCCCTATTTTTTCTCCCATGATCTTTCTTTATCATTTTAGATTTTATATTTAGGTCTTTGATCCATTTTGAGTTAGTTTTTGTGCATAGAGTGAAGTATGGATCTTGTTTCATTTTTCTGCAGATGGATATCCAGTTATGCCAGCACCATTTGTTAAAAAGACTGTCTTTTCCCCATTTAACTGTTTTGGGGCCTTTGTAAAATATCAGCTGCTCATATGTGGATGGATTTATATCTGGCTTCTCAATTCTGTTCCATTGGTCCATGTATCTGTTGTTGTACCAGTACCAGGCTGTTTTGACTACTGTAGTGGTATAATAGGTTCTAAAATCAGGTAAAGTAAGGCCTCCCTCTTTGTTCTTCTTTTTCAGTAATGCCTTATTTATCCAGGGTCTCTTTCCCTTCCATATGAAATTGCTTATTTGTTTCTCCATCTCATTAAAGAATGTTGTTGGGATTTGGATCGGAATTGCATTAAATGTATAGATCGCTTTTGGTAGAATAGACATTTTTATAATGTTAAGTCTTGCTATCCATGAGCAAGGTATGTTTTCCCGCTTATGTAAGTCTCTTTTGGTTTCTTGCAGAAGTGTACTGTAGTTTTCTTTGTATAAGTCTTTTATATCTCAGGTAAGATTTATTCCTAAGTATTTTAGTTTCTTGGGGCCTACTGTAAATGGCATTGATTTGGTGATTTCCTCTTCGATGTTCTTTTTGTTGGTGTAGCGGAATCCAAGTGCTTTTTGTATGTTTATCTTGTATCCCTATACTCTGCTGAACTGTTCTATTAGTTTCAGTAGTTTTCTTGAGGATTCCTTAAACAGAGATACTTTTACTTCTTCCTTGCCAATCTGGTTGCCCTTTATTTCTTTAACTAGCCTAATTGTTTTGGTTAGGACTTCCAGCAGAATGTTGAATAAGAGTGGTGATAAAGGGCATCCTTGTCTGGTTCCCCATCTCCATGGGAAAGTTTTCAGGCTCTCTCCATTTAGGGTAATGTTGGCTGTTGGCTTTGTATAAATGCCCTTTATTATGTTGAGAAATTTTCCTTCTATTCCTATTTTGCTGAGAGTTTTTATCATGAATGAGTGTTGAACTTTGTCAAATGCGTTTTCTGCATCAATTGATAAAATCATGTGATCCTTTTCTTTTATTTATATGATGGATTACATTAAGTGTTTCTCTAACTTTGAACCACCCCTGCATACCTGGTATGAATCTCACTTGGTCATGGTGAATTATTTTTTTGGTATGTCATTGAATTCTATTGCCTAGAATTTTGTTGACGATTTTTGCATCTACATTCATGAGGGATATAGGTCTATAATTTTCTTTTCTTGTGGTGTCTTTACCTGGTTTTGGTATCAGGGATATGGTGGCTTCATAGAATGAGTTTGGTAGTATTCCGTCCTTTTCTATGCTCTGAAATACCTTTAGTAGTAGTGGTGTTAACTCTTCTCTGAAAGTTCAGTAGAACTCTGCAGTAAAGCCGTCCGGACCGGGGCTTTTTTTTATTGAGAGTTTTTTGATTACCTTTTCAATCTCTTCTTTTATTATGGGTCTATTTAGTTGTTCTACGTCTGTTTGTGTTAGTTTAGGTAGGTAGTGTGTTTCTAGGAATTCATCCATTTCTTCTAGGTTTTCAAATTTGTTTGAGTATAGTTTTTCATAGTAATCTGATATGATTCTTTTAATTTCAGTTGGGTCTCTTGTAATATCGCCCTTTTCATTTCTTATTCAGGTTATTTGCTTCCTGTCCTGTTTTTCTTTTGTCAGTTTGGCCAATGGTTTATCAATTTTGTTGATTTTTTCAAAAAACCACCTTTTGATCTTGTTAATTCTTTCAATTGTTTTTCTGTTTTCTATTTCATTTAGTTCAGCTCTAATTTTTATTATTTGTTTTCTTCTGGTGCCTGTGGGTTTCTTTTGTTGCTCTCTTTCTATTTGTTCAAGTTGTAGGGATAGTTCTTTGATTTTGGCCCTTCTTTTTGGATGTGCGCGTTTATTGATATAAATTGGGCTCTGAGCACCGCTTTTGCTGTGTCCCAAAGGTTCTGATAGGAAGCGTTTTCATTCTCATTGGATTCTATAAATTTCTTTATTCCATCCTTAATGTCTTCTATAATCCAGTCTTTTTTGAGCAGCGTATTATTCAGTTTCCAAGTGTTTGACTTCTTTTCCCTGCTTTTCCTGTTATTGATTTCCACTTTTATGGCCTTATGGTCAGAGAAAATGCTTTGTAAAATTTCAATGTTTTGGATTCTGCTAAGGCTTGCTTTATGACCTAATATGTGGTCTATTTTAGGGAATGTTCCATGTGCAGTAAAAAAGAAAGTATAGTTGGTTGCTGTTGGGTGGAATGTTCTGTATATGTCTATGAGGTCATGTTGGTTGACTGTGGCATTTAGATCTTCTGTGTCTTTATTGAGCTTCTTTCTGGATGTCCTGTCCTTCACCAAAAGTGGTGTGTTGAAGTTTCCTACTATTATTGTGGAGCTGTCTATCTCACTTTTTAATGCTGATAGAGTTTGTTTTATGTATCTTGCAGCCCTGTCATTGGGTGCATAAATATTTAATATGGTTATATCTTCTTGGTGTATTTTCCCTTTAATCATTATATAGTGTCCTTCCTTATCCTTTCTGATGGATTTAACTTTAAAGTCTACTTTGTCAGAAATTAATATTGCCACTCCTGCTCTTTTTTGATTGTTTTTTGTTTGATATATTTTTTTCCATCCTTTGAGTTTTAGTTTGTTTGTGTCTCCAAGTCTAAGATGTGTCTCTTGTAGGCAGCATATAGACGGATCTTGTTTTGAATCCATTCGGCCACTCTCTGTCTCTTTACTGGTGCATTTAGTCCATTTGCATTCAGGGTAATTATGGATAGGTATGAATTTAGTGCTATCATTTTGATGTCTTTTTTTGTGTGTTGACAGCTTCTTTTTCCCACTTGATTTTATGTATTGAGTAGATTTTCTTTACATATTGTCCTTTCCTCATATTTGTTGTTGTGGGTTTTGTTTCTGCTGAGTCCCTATTTTTCCCTTGTATTTTATTTTGATGAGTAGGATAGTTTGTCTCCTTTGTGGTTACCTTATTATTTACCCTTATTTTTCTAAATTTATAACTATCTTTTATTTCTTTGTATTGCTGTATCGTCCTCTCCATATGGAAGGTGTATGATTACATTTCTTAGTCCCTCTTTATTATTTTAATGTTGTCTACTTTTATATAATAACATCACCGTTACCCTGTGTTGGGCTTTTTTTTTTTTTTTTGGATTTCCCTGTCTGGGTTGACTTGTGGTTGCTCTGCCCAGTGTTCTAGTCTTGGTTTGATAGCTGCTATTATTGATTTTCTAACCAAAGAACTCCCTTTAGTATTTCTTGTAGTTTTGGTTTGGTTTTTACGAATTCCCTTAACTTGTGTTTATCTGGAAATGTCTTAATTTCATCTTCATATTTAAGAGACAATTTTGATGGATATATGATTCTTGGGAGGCAATTTTTTTCCTTCAGTTTTTTAAATATGTCATTCCATTGCCTCCTTGCCTGCATGGTTTCTGCCGAGTAGTCTGAGCTTATTCTTATTGGCTCTCCCTTGTAGGTGACTTTTCTTTTATCCCTCGCTGCTCTTATAATTGTCTCTTTATCTTTGTTTTTGGCAAGCTTGATTATAATATGTCTTGGTGACTTTCTTTTAAGATCTACCTTATGTAGAGTTCGATGAGCATCTTGGATAGATATCTTCTCATCTTTCATAATATCAGGGATGTTTTCTGCCAACAAATCCTCAACAATTTTCTCTGTATTTTCTGTTATCCCTCCCTGTTCTGGCACTCCAATTGCTCGTAGGTTATTTCTCTTGATAGAGTCCCACATGATTCTTAAGGTTTCTTCATTTTTTTTAATTATTTTATCAGATTTTTCTTCAAATATATTAGTGCCAAGTGATTTATCTTCAAGTTCAGAAATTCTGGCTTCTACTTGCTCAATTCTGCTCCTCTGACTTTCTATTGAGTTATCTAATTCTGTAATTTTATTGTTAATCTGAATTTCTGATTGCTGTCTGTCCATGGATTTTTCCAGCTTATTAAACTTTTCATTATGTTCCTGAATAATCATTCTAAGTTCTTCAGTTGCTTTATCTGTGTGTTCCTTGGCTTGTTCTGCGTATTGCCTCATTTCCTTCCTGATGTCTTGAAGGGTTCTGTATATTAAACTTTTGTATTCTGCATCTAGTAATTCCAGGAATGCACTTTCATCTAAAAGATCCCTGGATTCTTTGTTTCGAGAGCCTGTTGAGGTGATCATGGCCTGTTTCTTTATGTGACTTGATATTGCCTGTTGTCTCTGAGCCATCTCTAAGTTATTGTATTAGTTTATGCATGCTTACTGTGTCGTAGCTGCTTGCTTTGTTTTGTTTTGGTATACCCCTATAGGTTGCTTGAGTGAGCTAGCTTGATTATTTTCATCTTTGGAGCTCTGGTGTCCTGTCCCCAGCTGGCTAGAGCTGTTATCAGGTATATCAGTCCACGAGTTCATTCAGTTTCCTTGTATGAATTCAGCTCAGGTTTCCAGGTAGCTGATATCAAGTGTGTGGTACAGGCTCTGTCCTACAGTCCTAGAGGGGCAGGGGTGATTGGCGTATATACCTGTATCTGATTGCAGCAGGGGGCCACACCCTGAACAAGGCGGGAGGCTGAGAACTGACCCCCAAGTGTCTTTGAGGAAAATGCATCTCTGTTCCCCAGACCGTGCTAGTGGGTGGGCTCTGCAGAGAGACCATGGGCACCCAAAGATTTTTTTGTAAGTACTGGGAGGTACCAGTTATCCCTTGGCCCCTGTCGCGGGTGGCTGGGTGACCCATGTTGAGCCACCAGTCCTTAGGTCCCTGTTGTGGGTAATTAAAAAAAAAAAAAAAATTTTTTTTCTTTTTTTTTTTAAGTGAGGACCTTGTTTAATATGCAACGTCAAACGTCAAACAGCCACCTCTCCGCCACACCGCTGAAATGGTTAGAGTTTGCCAACAAGGGCCTATTCTCCTGAAATAGGCCCACACAGGTCCATGCAGAAGGGAAAGGTGCTGAAGGTCCACGGATGGTTTATGCCTGGACAGGAGCCGCTTCTGTCCTGACCCCAGTTAGTGGAGCTAGCAAATTATCTTTTCCCCCCAGTTGGATTTTTTTTCCTTCCCCAAGGCCAGGAGGACGGCTCCAGGTTCTCACCAGGGTCTATCTCAGGCTTAGTGATTCAGCCGCTGAAGCTGGTTTGGGGGTGAGGGGGGCGCGGTAAAATATACGCAAGTACTTAGCTTTTGCTAAGAGCACCCTTCTGCCCAGGTTCTGGAGGTGTGAGTGAGTTGTGTGGCTGGCTGCTTCTCCCTGAGGAAACTGCGGCGGAATGCTAGGGCCAGCTCACTGCCACTGCCACCGCCACCGCCACCACTCTGGGAATGGTGCCCGAGGGCTCCCCGTGATTCAGGTCCGGCAACTCCTCTCCGCTTCTGAACGGTCTCTTCCTTCTCCTGGCCCTCAGGTCGTTATCTAAGCTTGCCTTTGATGCTCAGAGCTCCCAGCTTGTCACAAATATACTCGTTTCACTTGTTTTTTCGGGTCTTTATTGTAAAGAGGGCTCGACGGAAGCGTCTGTCTATTCTGCCGTCTTGGCTCCGTCTCCCCCAGTAGTATTTTGAGTGCCTTCCAATTTCAGGGGCTCATCTTCCGGCACTATATCAGACAGTGTTCCACTGCTATTCATAAGGTTTTCACTGGCTAATTCTTTTCAGAAGTAGACTGCCGGGTCCTTGTTCCTAGTCTGTCTTAGTCTGGAAGCTCAGCTGAAACCTGTCTGCCATGGGTTACCCTACTGGTATTTGAGTACTGGTGGCATAGCTTCCAGCATCACAGCAACACACAAGCCCCCACAGTATGACAAACTGACATTCACATTTATCTTTTGGTGAGGTCTTTTAATGAGCATGTGTATTTAGTTTTTAGGAGGTTTCAGTTATCTAGTTTATCTTTTGTTGGTCGTGCATTCGTCGTTGTGTTTGATAGTGTATTTATGCCAAAAATTATAACCCCTAGCTCCCTAGCTTTGTCCCTATGTTATCTTCCAGGAACTTTGTAGTTTTAGCTTTAACATTCAGGTCTTTTGGCCCATTTGAGTTAGTTTTTGTGTACGGTGTGAAGTATGAGTCCTGTTTCATTTTTATGCAAATGGATATGCAGTTTTGCCAGCATCATTTTTTAAAGAGACCAGTGAATGGGCTTTGATCCTTTGTCAAAGATCAGCTGTTCATGGATGGATGAATTTACTTCTAGGTTTGAAATCCCATTCCAAGCTTTTTGAAAGAAAAGCTTCTATCCATCTAAAAGGGACAAGGTGATTGGATTTTGATTGTTGCTGCCTGCTCTATACCAAAACCAAAAAAACAAACCCGTTGCCGTCAAGTTGATTCTGACTCATAGTGACCGTTTAGGACAGAGTGGAACTGCCCCATACGGTTTCCAAGGAGTGGCTGGTGGATTTGAACTGCTGACCTTTTGATTATTAGCTGATCTTCTAACCACTGTGCTACCAGGCCTGCCCTGGGTAGAATGGAAGGCTCTGCGGAACTGGCCGGTTAGGCTGGACTTCTCCTATTGGCTCAGTGTTTGTGACCCGTCCCCGTCAGAAGTTCTGGCCAGCCTTGCGGTGGCTGTCTCCATGGTGATTGGGAAAGAAGCCTTAGGCCCTGCACTCAGCCTTCACCTGGTCTACCTGGCCTCCTTACCCTCATCTAGACTGCTGTGTGGATGAAAGAAAGGATGTCGGCCAGTGACCACGTGTCCTGATTTCCTTGGAAGGATTAGGCTCCTTGCCTGGGCAGAAGACAGCCAAGGTCAGCCTGAGCCTAGACACCTAGTGACCTGTGACACTGCAGCCAGTGATAGATGTTGATTTCCACGCTCAGGTATCCGCAGGTGGCGGATTCAGAGTGGTCGGAGGAGAAGTGTAACTAGAGATCACACACTCACGAGGGTACGGGCCAAAGGTCAGGGAAAATAGCTGAGGTCGTGGAGCTCTAGCAGAGCCAGTCTAGGGCCCAGGCCTCCCTCCTGTACGTGGCAGAGAGGTGCCACCATCCGCAGAGTATGCCGCCTTCCGCAGACTCTGGACTGCTGGGGCCCTGGATGCCCGGATTTCGGCCTCGTCTTTGGAGAAGTGACGTGCATGCAGTGTGCCACCGGGGGCTGTGGCCCAGCAGAAGCAAAATCTTGGCAATGGGGGCTTCAGTTGACTTTGACTGGGCTCTCCTTTGGCTGAGTGCCATCCTGTGTTTCCTAGCAGGAGAAGGCATTCGTGGAGAGAGGCGGATTCCATGTGTGCAGGCAAAGTGTGTGCTGAGATGATGAGTCGCTGGAGACCAGGGTGGACTCTTCAGACCTATTACTAATTATGCTTTATTGTTTAATGAACACATGGAAGAGGGGTTAGGAAATGCAAGTGGCCACTCCCAGGGCACTACTTTTCACCCCTTCTCCCTTGGGTCAGTTCCACAAGTAGTCTTCAAGGGAATGGAATGTCACGTTCTTTCTTCTCTCTGGTCAGGGACTTTTTTGACCCTATGTTCTCTGTGATAATGCCAGGGATGGAGTCAAAGAGTGTAAATGGAATCTCTACCTTTGCATGCCCAAGAGTTCCTTCCTTACAGTATCAGTTAAGCCCCTCTATTTGCCACCTGCAGGGCTGGGTATGGGGGATATATCTGTGAGCTAAACAGGCATTCTTCCTGGGTGGGGGAGATAGACATTAATCACACACACACACACACACAATAATTTTTAGATGTGAATTGTGATGACTGCTTTGGGAGCTTATAGCAATACAGTATTACCTAGTCTTCATTAGAATTCTTTTGGCTGAGGATATCATACTTGAGATGTAAAGGATGAATAGAAGATAGCAAGGTGGGTGGGGTGGGGAAACATACTGGGGGAAAAAAAAAACAAACTCATTGCTGTCGAGTCAATTCCTACTCACAGCGACCCTATAGGATGGAGTAGAGCCACCCCATAGGGTTTCCAAGGAGCAGCTGGTGGATTCGAACTGCAGGCTTTTGGTTAGCAACTGAACTCTTAACCACTGTGCTACCAGGGCTTCATACCAGGGAAAGGCATAGGCATAAGCAAAGTTCTGAGAGCAGAGAGCAAACAGTTAACATGCTCAGCTGCTAATCTGAAAGTTGAAAGTTCAAGTCCACCCAAAGATGACTCCAAAGAAAGGCCTGGCAATCTACCTCTGAAAAATCAACCATTGAAAACCCATATGGAGCACAACTCTTCTCGGGCACACCTAGGGTCACCATGAATTGAAGTCAACCCAGTGGCAGCTGGCAACTGGTAAAGACAAGAATAGTAAAATGTGTGACAAGTGAACTAGAATTGGAGTCAGGAATTCAGGAATTCCACCATCAGCAAGTGGCAGAGCCTGCAGCTACATCCAGATTTCCTGAATTCTTGGCTCCAATTCTAGTTCACTTGATCACACACTTTACTGCTTTCAACCTTCTGGTTAGCAGCCGAGCATGTTAGCAGTTTACACCACCCAGGGACTCCACTCTTGGCTTGTTGTTTTTAGGTGCTATTGAGTAGATTTTTGACTCATATCGACCTCATGTGACAGAGTAGAGCTACCCCACAGAGATTTCTAGGCTGTAATCTTTAGAGGAACAGGTCTCCAGCTCTTTCTCCTGAGGAATCATTGGATGAGTTTGAACCGCCAACCTTTCAGTTAGCAACCAAGTGTTTAACCGTTGCACCACCAGGGTTTTTCATTTATTTGTTCAGCCCTTATCAATTGAGCATTTCCTATATAGCCAGGAGCTGTACAGTAATTCAAAAAATATGGTTCCTACTCTCAGGGAACATATAGTCTAGAAAGGGGGCACATTAAATAAAAACATAAATGAACAATCAGGAATTGTGATTAATGCAATGAAAAAATATAACACGTCCATAAGCAAGTAAAACAAGAAGGGCATAATTGAGATTTGCGGAACAAAAGGCATCCTGAGTGAGGTTAAGACCTGAAAGATGGGTAAGAGGTAGCTAGATGCAAAATAGGTAAAAGTAGCATCAAAAACGGAGGGAACAGTATGTGCAAAGGCCTTGAGACTGAAGGTCGCATGGTGCATGCAAGAGACAGAGGTGAGGGAAGGCAGAAGGAGGGCCTTGCAGAGTTCATTGGGCCATGTTAAGAATTTTTATCTTTGTCTTAAGTGTGGTGGGAAGTTATGCTAATGCAGGCAGGATGGCCGGAGCCCCCAATACTCTTGCTCTTAGTGTCCAATTTTAAAGAAAAATGAGACATGGGTCGGATAAGGAGTCTAGGAATGGTTATAGGGCAGCCTCAGAGGAGATGACATTGGAGACCAGACTACAAGCCTTCAAGATACAGTACTTTTTAGATTTCTGATCCAAGACCTTAGAAACAAAAGCAAAAGAAAATGGATCTTGTGAAGGGAAGATCAAAACTTTGAACTAATATGGTGCTTCCTTAGAAAGCTAGAAATAGAAATACCATATGATATAGCAATCCCACTCCTAGGAATATATCCTAGAGAAATAAGAGTCATCACAGGAATAGACATATGCACGCCTATGTTCATTGCAACATTGTTCACAATAGTAAAAAGATGGAAACAACCTAGATGCCCATCAACAGATGAATGGATAAACAAACTGTGGTGCATACACACAATGGAATATTACACAACGATAAAGAACAATGATGAATCTGTGAAGTATCTCACAACATGGATGAATCTGAAGGGCATTATGCTGAGTGATATAAGTCAATCACAAAAGGACAAATATTGTATGAGACCACGAGTGTAAAAACTCATGAAAAGGTTTACACACAAAAAGAAACAATCTTTGATGGTTATGAGGGAGGAGAGGAGTAAGGATGGAAAATCTCTTAATAGATAAGTAGAAACTTTGGTGAAAGGTAAGACAGTGCACAATATTGGGGAAGCCAGCACAACCTGTACAAGGCAAGGTCATAGTAGCTCCATAGACACAACCAAACTCCTTGAGGGACCGAACTGCTGGGCTGAGGGCTGTGGGGACCATGGTCTCTGGCAACATCTGCTCAATTGGCATAACATGGTTTATAATGAATATGTTCTACATTCTACTTTGATGAGTAGCATCCGGGGCCTTAAAAGCCTGTGAGCAGCCATCTAGCATACTCCACTGGTCTCACCCCTTTGGAAGCAAGGAACAACAAAGAAAACTAAAGACACAGGGAAAGATTAGTCCAAAGGACTAATGGACCACATCTACCACGGCCTCCACCAGGCTGAGTCCAGTAAAACTAGATGCTGCCCGGCTACCACCACTGACTACTCTGATAGGGATCACAATAGAGGGTCCTGGACAGAGCTGGAGAAAAATGTAGAACTAAATTCTAGCTCCAAAAGAAAGACCAGACCTGCTGGCCTGACAGAGACTGAACAAGCCTGAGAGTATGGCCCTCGACACCCTTTCAGCTCAGTAATGAGATCACTCCTGAGGCCCACCCTTCAGCCAAAGATTTAACAGGCCCGTGGAGCAAAACAAGACTAAAGGAGTGCCCCAGCCCTGGGGCAGGGACTGGAAGTCAGGAGGGAACAGGAAAGCTGGTAATAGGGAACCCAGGGTTGAGAAGGGAGAGTGTTGACATGATTGAACAATGTGTGCAGTAACTGTTTGATGAGAAGCTAGTTTGTTCTGTAAACCTTCATCATCTAAAAAAAAAAAAAAAAAAAAAAGTATAGTAAAAAAGAAAAGAAAAAAACTTTGAAGCACTCAGCCTCTTCTCCTTGGCCAGATTCGATTCCCTTCATTCTGTCTCTCCTGGCAGGATAGGTGGTATCTCCCTGCCCAGTTACACAGCCTTCACTATTGCATTTAGGGACATAGGCTAAGTGACTATTTGTCTACACCTTCCTTACCAGTCTCATTACAATCATTTGCTCCTTTTGGGCTTAACCTATCATACAACTGAGTACCTAAAAGTGGTGTTCAGAGCACACAGTCACCTCAAGATAGGCAGTTCGACTAGCCTAGGTTCTGTCTGTTGATGCTATTTGCCCGTCAGCCAGAGGTATGGTTCAGCACATAGGCTAGTGCATGCCACAGCATACCTGTCAGGGCAGACTTGAGGGGGCCTTCTTCCATCCATGATCACCACTCTGGTTGCCATGGAAGAGCACAGAAGGAAAGACATATAGAGGGTCAAACATGGTCTGGTACAAGGTGACCACCATCTCTCTGTCAATTTGTTGTACTGTGGTTGCTTGCATGTTGCCACTTGGAAGCTATGCCACTGGTATTTCAAATACCAGCAGGGTCACCCATGGTGGAGAGTTAGTGGAGCTTCCAGATTAAGAAAAACTAGGAAGAAAGGCAAGATGATCTACTTCCAGAAAAATAAGCCAATAGAAACCTATGGATCACAACAGAATGCTATCCAATATAGTGCTAAAAAATGAGCCACCTAGCTGGAAGGCACTCAGAATGCACAGTGGCTGCCACAATTAACTTGAGCATACCAACAATTGTGAAGATGGTGCAGAATAGGGCAATATTTTGTTTTGTTATACGTGGGGTCACCATAAGTTGTAATTAACTTGATGGCAACTAACAACAGTACAAAGTGAAAGGAAGGAAGTAAAGGGCAGGAAGTGTGCTATAATTGGTCAGCAGTAAGATGTAAAAGAAATAGTCCAAAAAGGAACAGAGGAAGATCAACAAAAATAATAGCCAGAACTAATAAGAGGAAAGAGAAAGCTGGGATAATTAAGATAATCAAAATCCATCAAAGTAGAAAGCCATTGTCTATGGCTTTGAAAGCTGGGATAAGAACACACTTTGTTTTTGTGAGAGTCTGACTTTGTCTTCTTGTCAATGACACTCTTGATCCCAATTTCAGTATTCACTTTAGAAGTCCAACTTAAAATGCATTGACTATGCTCAAGAAATGCAAAGGGCATCTCTCTTTTTTAACCATTAATTTTAAATCAGTATTTTCATTTGAGTCTTGTCTTTTTTATGTTCATTAGAATGATAAAGATGACTTTAAATGTTGGTGAGTTTAGATAGCTTCCCACTTATATAAATGGGATATTCTAAATGATATCGTTAGAAACTGAATACTTTAAGCTTAAACTTTATTATTTTAAACCCACTGGTTGACTTTCAGAAAAATATAGAACATCATGGTGTATTACCTCTTACATTCCCCAGTGAGGAATAGCCTGTATGTTCACATTATAATAAAGAATCTGACATTGCCTCCTACAAAAGGGCTGTTAGGTTCAGTCTTAATGAACATGGCCCAGATTCAAAGGGAGGCAATGGAAGGTGGCAGAAGCATGTCTCTCCAAGCCAGCTGTGGGGAAAACACTTTGCCGTTGTATATTAAATCACTGCAAGGCAAAGACCTAATGGTTTTTGGGCTCTCAAACCAGCAGGAATGGCAAATAACCTTTTAGATAATAAAACAGAATAAATAGTGCTAGTACTGGCTATATAAAAGACCAAAGCTCCTCCTTGGCAGTTGGACAAGGGCAAATATTGAAATCAAAACTGAGAGGCCAGTGGGGCTGGTGGTGGAGGGAAGTCCTATATATCACTGTGTGTATAACAAAAACCAAACCAGTTGCCTTTGAGTTGATTATGACTCATGGCGACTCCATGGATGTATAGGCCACATTTAAAGTGTCCAGCAAGATTAGAAGTGACTTGCCTGGAAGAAGGGGCTATTGAGATTGCCTGCGCCTCATTAGTATGGCACGAAGAGTGGCACACTGAGTTTCCCAAGAATGCAGTCAATTGGAATAACACTTCTCTGGTTATGCTATGTGGGAATAGACAGAGCATTGGGCCTCTGGTCAAAAGAGCAAACTACTGAGGTGGAGGTGATTTCCAGCACGACATAATCACTTTTCTCATACTCCAGAAACCAATTTACATTCACCTGGAGCTTGTCTTAATGGCTATCCAAATAAATAATGCAATTGTATGCAGACGTATCATGTCTGCCGGGAGATATTAAATGAGAAAAACAAAACACAGTAAAACTGGGTCTTGTCCAATAATCATCTAGTTGCCTCCGTTATTTATAATGCTATGACCAGATTGCCTGTCCCACAGAACATGCCCCACATTTTTTGGTGCCTGTGTGCGTGTGTGTGTGCGTGTGTGTGTGTGTTTTGTATGTATTTATCCGTACACATCTCTCTATCCCTCTTTCTATCACCTACTCAAAACTGTTGTTGTTGTTGTCAGGTGTCATCAAGTACATTCTGACTCATAGTTACCCTGTGTACAACAGGACAAAACACTGCCTAATCCTGAACCATCCTCACAATCGTTATCATGTTTGAGCCCATTGTTGCAGCCACTGTGTTAGTTGCCTCCTTGAGGGTCTTCCTCTTTTTTACTGACTCTCTACCTTACCAAGCATGATGTCCTTCTCCAGGGACTGGTGTACCCTGATAACAAGTCCGAAGTACATGAAATAGTATGCTTAAATAGAATAGCATGAAAATTACGTGCAGAATACAGGACCATCTACTATAATAATGACACTTTTATTTCCTCGCACCTACCATAAGCCATGAAATATGATAACTATTTTCTCACATGACTTCCTTTACTCTTCAGAACAGTGAGAAGGTCTCCATGGTGGTGCTGATAGTAGAATGAGGTAGGATTTAGTATTGGATACTCTGGTAACAAATTGCCTGGATTGGATCTTTGTCCTATCACTTGCCAAAAACCAAACCATTGCTATCGAGTAAATTCTGACTCATAGCAACCCTACAGGACAGAGTAGAAATTCCTCATAGGGTTTCCAAGCAGTGGCCGGTAGATTCAAACTACCAGCCTTCTGGTTAGCGGCCAAATTCTTAATGACTGTACCACCAGGGCTCCATCACTTGCCAGAGAGGTGAAATAACTTGCCCAGGGTCATCAGCCAACAACCCATGGACAAGATTTGAAATAAGTTAACAACAAAGACCTTGTTCTTTTCCTTAAACCACCTTTCTAGGAAGTGTAGGGTCATCCCACCTTGAAAAACATATATATGTATGTATATATATATTTCCCCCCATCACTATACCAAATCCTTCATCCTTCTAGTATCACGTATTATTACAGACCTAACAAAAGGTCTCAGTATGTTGATCCTCTGGGTGGCTGAAGAAGTTACAGTTGAAATTTTTCTGTCCCTTTCCCAACCATGTCATTATTTATTTCAGAAAAATATGGTCACTGTCATCATGAAGCAACAGGTGCAAATGGTGAGGATAGAAAATACTGATTTTAACTGCCGGGAACTTTTTATTTCATTTTAGCTGTATGAGTGTTTCAAATATTCATCAGATAAAAACCTAAATTTCCTCTTTACTGTGGCTGTATCAGCTACATTTTTTCATTTGTGTTAAACAGACTTTTGAAATGTCATGAAAAGGATGAAAGTTCACACCATCCCACCTAAAGATTTCATTAAAACCTTCATTTCCCAATTCTTAACTGTCACCTGAGAATTTAAAAAATTGGTTAGTTCTCATAAAATAGTCAATGACAGATGAAATAGGGATATGAGTATATTTTCAGACAAACTAGAAACGAACTTAAAATAATTTTTCCCTAAAAGAGTCTTTTATTCAAATGGTTTACCTAAGAAAGATAATCATTTAAAAATTTATTAAGACTATATGGAAAACAAAAATATAGAAAACAAGTTATTTTCTGTTACAGCGAATAAACAAATCAATGATAGCAACACCTTTTATTGAATGGTTACCACATGCTGAGCAAAGTTCTGTATATTTTACAGTTGTCAATTCATTTGACCCCCAAGAACACTCTTATAGTACGGGTGCAATTATTATCTCTATTCTAAGAATAAGGAAACTGGGACATGCAAGTAATTCAAAAGGAAAATACTAATAATGGACTATAAATAGTAGCTTTCCTTGAAATGCCGTATGCCAAGGATATTTGCCATACCTGATGCTTTGGGAGTGGTGGTGATTTCGTGGTAGAATCCTTGCCTTCCATGTGGGAGACCTGGGTTTGATTCTGGCCGATGTACCTTATGCACAACTACAACTGTCTCTCAGTTGAGCCTTGAGCGTTGCTATGATGCTGAATAGCTTTCAGCAGAACTTCCAGTCTAAGATGAACTAGGAAGAAAGGCCTGGTGATCTATTTCCAAAAATCCACCAATGAAAACCATGTGGATCGCAGTAGTCTGATTTGCAACTGATCATGGGAATGGCGCAGGACCGGGCAGTGTTTTATTTTGTTGTGTATGGGGTCGCCCTGAGTCAAAGGCAAATGCCATGACCCAAAACCCAAAAAACCTACAGCTAATAAAAACAAGTACAAAGTTTTTTGTTCAAGTGCAGAATTTAATGAGTGTTTGCTTTGTGGTGGACATCATGTTTAGTCAATTTTGCTATAAAATGACATATGTGTTCTTAAAAATCACTATGCTATGCAAAATGGTACAATAAAAACCACAGAGCTAGCTTATGGGGAAAATGGGGTTAGTGATACAACACTGAAAAATTCCATCATGTTAGGGAAAAAAAAAAAAAAAAACACATAAAAAAGGGAGGGGGGATAGAAGCCTAATAAAAAATTGTAGCATGAGTTTGCACATATTAAATGGTTATGAAATGCATACCAATGAGTAGCTGTCAGATGTTTGAGGTGTGGGTATGTGTTTTGTGTATTCCCACACAGCTTGTTTCAGCTGGGCCAGTTTACAGTACTCACCTAGTGTTTCCAGAAGAAAAAAATCACACGTTAGCAAACAAGAAATCCACATTATAGTCAAGTGGCTCCCTACTTTATCACTCTTGTTGGGATGGATTTGCATTTTCAATACAAGTGTTATAACCACAAAAACAAACCAAACCCAGTGCCGTCAAGTCGATTCCGACTCATAGCGACCCTGTAGGACAAAGTAGAACTACCCCACGGAGTTTCCGAGGAGCGCCTGGCGGCAGAATTGACTATATTGTCCTAAGGACACAAGGTTTATGGAGTTGTAACTTGTGAAAGGGTCAAATAAATATCCTGATTGGGAGGTTAAAAAAGAAAAACAGTTGCCATGGAGTTGACCCCAATTCATGCAGCCACATGTGGGTCAGAGTGAAATTATGCTCTGCAGTTTACAAATGATTTTTCAGAAGTAGTTTACCAGGCCTTTCTTCTGAGGTACCTCTGGGTGGACTTTAACTTCCAGTCTCTCGGCTAGCAACCAAGCGCGTTAACTGTTTGCACCACTCAGGGACTCCAACTGGGCGATGGAAAATGCTTTATGTGGAAGGCATCATTGCAATTGAACATTCAAATATAAGCACGGTTCTGCATGCAGAGCAGATGAGCAAAGGACGTTCCAACAGTGAGAACAGTAGGGGCCAATGTATAATGTTAAAAACAAAGCTGTGGTGAGCAATTAATGCATTATGCATTTTGTAAGTTTACTTCCTTTATCCCCTCCCTTCTGCCACTAGAATGCATCTCTTTCATGTCAGAGAACATGCCTGTCATAATCACCATTGTGTGCCTGGTGCCTGGGCCAATGCAGGCCCAGGTAGCTCAGTAAAAATGGTGTGCTAACATGTGGATGAGTGAACAAGAAGTCGAAAAGTAAGAATCAGTGTATCTCACATGCAGCCATTCTGGAAAATACAACTTGGTGAATTTGTAGCACATGGTCACAAGTTAATCTATATCGATGGTTTTACATCCCCTATCCCCCCACAAAATAAAAGCCCAGAACTCTTTTTCTAATTGAATTTTCATATAAATAAAAGTAATAATTTAGTATAAACATGCTGTCAGTTTATTTTTATAGCATGTATTTATTATTAAAGATATTAGTAGTAATGACACTAGATGAACTCAAAAATCTAAAAGTGGGTTTTTCGTAATAGTTCTGTATGCATCCCTGTGCTCAGTGAATTTTTCTTTACTTTCTTTCTTTTTCTTTTTATTTCTCTGAGTGGTATTGTCTTAGTTTTCTAGTGCTGCTATAGCAGAAATACCATAAGTGGATGGCTTTAACAATGAGAAATTTCTTCTCTCACAGTCTAGGAGGCTGCAAGTGTGAGTTCAGGGTGCCAGCTCCAGGGGAAGGCTTTCTCTGTCTCTTGGTTCTGGGGGGAGATCCTTGTCATCAATCTTCTCCCAGTCAGCACAGGACCCCCAGGTCCAAAAGACATACTGTCCTCCTGGTTCTTCATTCTTGGTGGCATCAGGCCCCTTACCTCTCTGTTTGATTCTCTCTTTTGTATCTCAAAAGAGATTGACTCAAGATACAACCTAACCCTATAGATTTCAGTCTTGCCTTATTAACATAACTGCCTCATTAACATCATAGAGGTAGGATTTACAACACATAGGGAAATCACATCAGATCACGAAATTGTGCACAATCACAAGATATTGGGAATCATGTCCTAGCCAAGTTGAAGGCATTTTTGGGGGACACAATTCAATCCATAACAGGTGTTGAGGATGTTATGATTTTCAAAGCCTAAAACCTGTCACTATTGTAACTATTAAGAGCTTGCCTTGCAATCTTTCAGAACAACCTTCAGTTAAACTGATTCTGAAACTTAAAAAGGATTGGCAAATTTCAGTCAAAGCTGCTTATGAGCACTATCTAACAATTTGTCTAATTTCTTAGCTCTGAGTAATCTAAGTCAGGCAAGGAGAACGCAACGAACACTAACGGCTACACCAAGGTATGTTGAAACAAGGTATCTCGCATTGTTGGGTGAAAAGTGGACACCTACCATGAGAGGCCACTGTTCTTTTCACCCTCAATGTAGCACTTCGTGCTCATTGAGTTCTTCTTTTGTGACTTTTAGATGAGAACATCCATTGAGCAGATTCTGCTGAGAGCCCAGCCTGGCACTGAACTAAGCAAATACCCGTGTGTTCTATTAATATACTTGCCGGTATTTGGGAATTTCTGGGTGGTGCATAAGGTTAACGTGCTTGACTGCTAACAGAAAGGTTGGAGAATTGAGTTTACACAGAGGCACCTCAGAAGAAAGGCCTGGCAATCTACTTCCAAAAAATCAGCCATTGAAAACCCTATGGAGCACAATTTTACTCTGACACATATGGGGTCACCATGAGTCTGAGTCACTTGAGGGAAACTGGTTCTTCTTTAGTCATGAATAGATTTTTTTTAAGATATTAAAACTAGTTAATCAATAACACGTGTGAGAAGTTTAAACATATGAAAGTTATGACAGAGAATGTCTTAACCTGAGATCTACCCCCCAACAACCTAACCTGGCAGGATATAAACATTGGCAGCTAACATTTCATGACCATGTATTTCCCAGGCACTCTGCTAAGCACTCTTCATACATTTATTAAACAGATCTTCGCAACCACCATATGAGATAGGCACCGTTATTATCTCCATTTTGTAGTCGAGGAAACCAGAGACAGAGGGAATAGTAATTGCCAAGGATTCCATGAATCAGACTTTGAGAAATTATTTTTCTGCAATATTGTGCAAAACTCTTCTCTGACTTGACTGAATTCCTTGCCTAAATCCTCTGGAGTTAAAAAATCTGAATTATTCATGGTGCATGTTAGAGAAACCATATTCAACCCTGGAGCAAAAACTGGATTCTAGAAGTTCATTTAGGTTGATGATAAAATTAAGGCTTAATTATCAAAACACATGGAAATTCCAAGATAATCTGGTCTTTCCTACAAGCCTCAGCCATCACTAGTGGCCAAAGTGAGGGAAGCGTTTTTCTCCATTTGGGACAGACAGCCAGAATGGGATTAGGCTCAACTGAAAGCCAGCCCTGAAGGAGAGGCTTGACCTCAGCAAACTGTCTTCACAGGAACTACTGAGCTTTGAGGGCGAGGACTAATAATAATCACCAGATCCTTTACATTTCTAAAGAATTTTTAAGGAGGATAAAGTAAAATGATATGAAATACCTAAGATCAGACAAAGTAATATAGTATACAGTAAACAAACAAACAAAAAACTCTAACCCACCGCCTTCAAGTCGATTCTGACTCATAGCTCCCCCATGTATAGAGTAAGCATCAGGTAAAATAGGAACATCAAGGTGACTGAAAATAAATACGCTGCAGTGAGTTGTAATAAGCTAGAGTGAGGCAGTGGTGATTCAGTGGTAGAATACTCACCTTCTCTATGCAGGAGACCCGAGTTTGATTCCCAGCCAATGCACCTCATGCATGGCCACCACCCGCCTATCAGTGGAGGTGTGTGTGTTACTATTATGCTGAAAAGGGTTCAGCGGGGTTTTCAGACTAAGATGGGCTAGGACGAAAGCCCTGGTTATCTACTTCTGAAAAGCAGCCATTGAAAACCCTATAGATCATAAAGGACCAAGCTGCAACTAATCACGGGCAGGGTGCAGGAATGGTTGCATGTAGCGCTGTCATGAGTGAAGGGCTGACTCATGGCGGCTCAGAACAACAAAAATTGGCTTAAAGAGTGTGCTAAAGGGGACACAGGGATGAAAAAATTAGAGCCTTAAGGTGAACCTCCCATCGAGGACTAAAGAAACAGCAGCTTAGTTTCTCTCCTAGGACTTTGCGGGGTATGATCCTATGGACCAGTATCCCGGAGATCCCTGTAAACTGAAGTCTCCATATCTTTACACCTATATACTCATTTAAAAAATATTTACCTAGTACTTACTACATGCCAGTGTTAGCACTTTCCCAATATTAGCATATTTAACCACCAGTATTATTAGCATCCTCATTTTACAGATGAAGAAACTGAGGCATAGAGAAGAGAAAGACCTTGCCCAAGACCACAAACCTAGTAAATAGGAATTGAATTCAGAGAGAGTAGTCCCAGGCTCCTCATTCTCAACCACTTTACTATGTAAGGAGGGTTCTGGGGGTAGAAATTTGGTCAATGACATTCATCTTGGATTTTCACATACTTCTGAATTGTCACCAGAGACTGCAAAAATTTTCCAAACAAAATATCAAAGCCTTGATGGGCTCTAGTTTGAAAACAAGGAAATTAAACCCTCCATAAAATAATCATCCTGAACAGTCTTTGATTAAAAAAAAGTCTGTATATATACACATACCTATTACATACACACACATACGTGCATATTACAAATGTATTATTTGTAGTTGTATGTAAGTAATAAACAAAACAAAGCAAAAACTTTATGATTTCTTCAGATGCAAAATTTGCTGGTTTCAGCAGAGAAACAGAAACAAAACCTAATATCACATGGATCAGCATATAACCCCCTTCCTCTCTTGAACTGGCTTGACCATGGTTTGCAAAGCTGTCATTAATAGGGTGATAGCAGTGACATGAGGAAAGGAAGGACCGTTGTCTAGAGTCCAGAAAGCCCTGTGACCGTGGTAAGCCTTTCTCAAAGAGTGTAACCTAACAGGGCGGGATAGATATGAAAGTCCAAATGTATTCTAATAGGAAAAGAGGAGCTTTTAAAATATGGTCTAATTCACAATCAAGAGGGATCATTAATTCAATATTGTTTTGTCTTTCTGTTTTGCATTCATTATGTGTTATAGAGACTGAAGCTGGCAGCTCCTTTTGACTATTCACAGACATACAAATTCAAATTAATGTTTGTAGGAAAATTGTATTGTGTCCAGACCAGACAGAAAAGTCTAGTTTGATTTTTTTACTGGGGCCTTATTTTGAAGAATTAAGATCAGAATTGGCCAGGAAGCAAATATGTAAAAATTATTTTATGTTTAGAGAAAGTAAGTTATAGGTAGGATGAAGGTGTCCATTATACAAAACCAGTGAGCCTATCCATCATATATGCCTCAAGTGTCCATTTGCCCAGCACTGCAGACACAGAGACGAGGTTCCTGCCTTCATGGAACTCATGGCCTAGTCTAGGAGATGGGCTGTCTAATGATCAGAGTAATAAAAGTATAATTACAAACTAAGATCCATGCCAAAGGACAGTTCTTTGAGCATGTATGAGTAAAAAGCTGGCCTAGACTTGAGAAAGAGGCTTTGCATGAAGGCAGCTGGCATGGATTCTCTAAAGCAAGGGAGGAACATCATATATAAGAAAAAAAAAAAAAAACTGCGTGTATAAAGGTCTGTGGTAGAAGGGAGTGCAGCTTATTCAAGGTCTGATGGAGTGGATAGAGCCCTGGGGAGAAAGAGGATGAAATTGGTGGAAAATGAGCAGGGGGAAGTCCATGGAGGCATTCTTGTGGAATATCAGGGAACTAGGCTTTCCACTGACATAAAAGGCCATGATATCTAGTGTTTAGAGATCATTCAAAACACGAACATGCCTGAGCATATGGGGGGCTCTGTCATAAGGCACTTCCCAAACACAACTCAACCAAGGCAAGTTGTCTTTAATTTTTCCTTTGTTGATCTTACAACTCCCCACATCATTCAACCATCTCCTTTTCAAATATACCACCACAGCAATGATTTAACACATTGGAGGACAAGTAAGTGGTTGCCCTTCTGATTTCTCCAGGAAGCAAAAGAAGACAAGGACAGCTATGGATCACCATCTAAACTGATAAACAAGGCAGTGTCAGAACAAGGTTTTGCATCCTACGAGCAGTTTGTCAATGCAGAAAGAATGATCAAGCCAGTGTCCTTGGATCTTGGGTCCCTTGTCATTGGTGTTTTGTAAAAAATAATTAAGCAAGAAGGGGTTAATTTTGAGAGAAATTCAACTCACTATTTTGTAGGTTATGGTGAGGGTGCACTCTCATTAAAAATGATACAAAAAGAGACATATATTGATATAAAGCCTTCTCTGTGTAGCAAGAGATCATAGTATATTAACCCTTCTGAGTGTATGTGGGGGATAAAAAATAACCACCCCTTACTTGAGAATATAGATTCTATAATCTTCTTGTCTCATATTCAGCTGCAAGTCTGATTAAAGGCACTTCATGGAAGCCTATTCTGAACTTTCATGTAGGAAGCTTCTCCAGGGCAAACAAGTGCATGGGTTCATCCAGTGCCATTCAGTCAGTTAGTCTACACATAAATATTCCAGTAAACGTACAGTCATTCTGTCTTCCTTTTTATCAGAAGTCCCTGGAGACTGCTGTTTTCCCTCCCAAGCCATGTAATCATTCTTGACATCACTTTAAGTGTTCAGACTCCCTCTGCGGTCATTTGATTTGTAATAGTGTCTTGTGTGTTGTGTCTCCTAGCTCTACATACAAACTACCACACTTACAATCTCCATGAACCTAAGTGCGTCAGTGGCGCTGGGGATGCTATACATGCCGAAAGTGTACATCATCATTTTCCACCCCGAGCTCAATGTCCAGAAACGGAAGCGAAGCTTCAAGGCGGTAGTCACAGCAGCCACCATGTCATCGCGGCTGTCACACAAACCCAGTGACAGACCCAATGGTGAGGCAAAGACAGAACTCTGTGAAAACGTAGACCCAAACAGTAAGTAACTCTCCTTTCCTTTTATTTTACTCACCCTAGAAAAGGTGGTGTGTGTTTGCCTTTCTTTGCAGAAATAGCGTGGCCATTCTTATCTTATGGTTGGGTTGCCTTGGTAAATACTAACTTCTGCTCTTCTGACTTTGACTCATTCATGCCACTGTTTTCTTTTTTCTCGCTGCTGGAAAAAAACCTTAAGGGGCTCTGCTTTGGAAGTGTAAAAGCTCCCCTTTCCTTTGATACCAAATTCTCCCGTTGACATAAATATACTTGTCGGGTTGTAAGCCACCTTTCTTGCTCCATTCCTTTAGAGAAACAAGAACTTTCACACATAATTGAAGTATAGCAATAGGAATGAGATTGGAATATTTGAGAACTTCTTTCCACTGTCAAGTGAATGTGAAGAAAATTATTATTCTTTACTAAGCAGGGATGCTAAGGGAAAATGCATACACACACACAGACACACACAAAATATTGAATAAGACTGGCAAACTTTCATCTAAGTATACAGGGCCAGGTACTACCATGCTAATGGCATCACCATGTGGGAGCTACATCTACCACACTACTGCAGAGGGGCTTCACCAGGAAAGACTAAACTTTATGGATGGGATAAAGGATGAAATGTCAGATTTGAGATTCTACATGGAATATCTGCAACACCCTGGGTAGTCTTTAGTGACCCTTGCAAATGACCCAAAATAAGATGGACTTACAGGCATCACTTTGTAAAATAACAAGACCAGTTCAGACATTAAGTGCATAGAATTCCCAACTGCTGATTTTATTAAAAATGTAGTGGTAAAAGTGAATTTCAGGCTAAAAATACAGCTTCCAGGATTTGTTTCCCAAGAATATTTAGACCAGTTCTATATAAAATGAAACAGATTCAACTGCTCAGGACATTTTCTGTTTTAAAGGTAGAGGGGTTTTCAGATGGTTCATTAAGTCATTTAAGACATATTATTTTTCAGTTGTGAACTGATTTTGTTGTAGCCAAAGACTTAATGCCAAGAGGAAAGGAGCCTTTATTTTAAATACACTGAGATAATTCTTTTTGCCCTAAAAATAAGTGAGGAATCTCTTAAAATGAAAAGCTTGGTCCTGACAAATACTGTGCAGAGATCCATAAACATGGCCCATCTCCATTTCTAAATAGTTGGTTGATTGAAAATTGTGAAACACTTTGAAAATACGGAGACATAACACAGGTTAATTAACAACACTGTGGGTTTCACTTTGACTTTTCAGTAGCAGATATTTGGGGGCCAGGCCAGAGGAAGGAGAAGGAACACAGGGAGAGAAAGGAGAATCGGAATGGGTGTAGAGGCTCTGTTCTTATGGCTCCAAAGCACCTGGTCAATGGAGAGGAAAGGAAGTTAATGGAGAACTATTGTGATATTTGTTGTGATACAGGAAGAGCTTTTGGGTTGAGATGGACTTGGACTCAAACCCAAGCCACTACCTTACTGGCTGTGTGACTTTGGGAGAGTTACTGAACTTTTCTAAAGCTCAGCATCTTCTTATATAAATAGAAGTAATATTGTCTGTGTTATAACTATCATGTGGCTAGTAAATAATGTATTAATGAGACATTAGGTATTAATTCGCTTCCATTACAAAAAAGGCCACAAAACTTTTTTAAAAGTACATTTCAGTGTACTTGGTTTTGTAGATATGACAGTCCAGTTAAAAAGATACACTGAACACCGTGCAGCAAATGAGCCTGATTCCCAAAAGGAAATATTTTCATGAACATATTTGTGCATCATATATATACATACACACACACATAAATATACCTATATTGATATTCATATCTTTTATAGCTTTTTATTCTGTGACCCTTTTCCAGATTTGCATTCTACAAAATCCTTACCCTGGTGACATTCCAATAACAGCTTTGCATTTATATCTGTCTACACACAAATACAAGCTTATACAAAATAATCTAGATACTGCCTGGGATCAATAAACAGAAATTATGGTCAAAAGTCTGTGTGTATTGAAAACCAAATGGCTGACTTAGAAGTATTGAATTTGGGCAATTAATTCAATATTATGCTATTTAAAATATTAGCTTTCAAACAACATTTCGACCATTGCTAACTTTTAACAATTAGGCCTAATCCTTGTTGAAGCTGTTTGGGGTAAGACAGTGGTTGTTGAAATACTAATACAAGCATCAACTACCTTTTGAAACAGCTACTATGCCGAGTGTTTTGAACAGAAGCTCTTCTATAGTCTTCATAAGAATTTGGTAGACTGGGTATTATTATTCTCATTTTACTGAAGACACTGAGGCTTAGCAAGATTAAGTGACATAAATAAAGTCACACATCTACAGAAGCAGCAGAGGTTAGGCTAAAACCCATGCTTGTTCCTTTTTGCTACTGTGTTTCTTAGGATGTGTGTGACATGTCATAATTTCAATGCAGAAATCAATTTTTGACCCCTTTGGTAATACAGCTTGTATATACAGAATATAATGATGTTTGGTGGCAGATTCCTCAAATAAATGTGCTGTGAAATGTATTTTGCTTGCTGTGTTGTCTACAAAGAAAGGAGGAATCTGAGATCAAAGAAGGCTGCCCAGGTAGAGGCCATATCTTACAATTTAAATATTCAAATATTTAATTATCTATGTTAATCACAGCAATGATTCTACTTGGAATTCATTTGGTACCTTTCCCTTAAACAAGTGTTATTGATTTTGTTTTCACTGTTGTTATGGTGTCTACACAAAACCAAGACAAATAGTTCAGAAAGAAATGAAATTAAATAGGAACTTTGTCTTGCAAGTAATCTAAAAGATATATGTGTATTTTACCGTTTTGGTATTGTGTAGACACTCCCTAAAACATCATAAAGACTTGGACTAGTTACTTGCTGAACCACAGGAGGAGATTCATGTACCTCCAAACATTGGGGTTTCTGATGACCCAGATCTCAAAGGACTTGAAGAGGAGTCGAAAGACCTTAACCTCATGAAAGCTGTCCAATAGAACCTTCTGCAATGATGGAAATGTCCCATATCACAGATATAGCTATTGAGCACTTGAAATAAGGCTATTCAACAGAAAAAAATTTTTTTTTAAATTTTACTTTGTTTTAAATAATTTCAATTTTAATAGCCAACTGTGGCTTGTGGCTACTATGTTGAACAGCATACTTCTAGAAATCAGTGTATCTTAACAGGAAAAGATTTCATTCTAAGATCATTCATCTGAGCCCACATTGGAACTAGCTCCCCAAATTTTTGCATTGATGCTGATCCGGGACAAAGTCTACTTAAAGGTATATACAATATTTGACCTGAGACAAAAATCCATATAATCGTCATTTAAAATGACCCAAAAATGAATCACTAATATGGAAAGAATAATATCATAGATAGCCATTATACTTGGAAAACCAGTCCCTAGCAATGCAAAAACTTATGTATATATGGGGAAAGAGAAGTAGTGAGAAACTCTGATTAATGAAAACAGACAACAAGACTATTCTGATGACAGGAAACATTATTATTACATTCTATTTAATACCAAGAGTAGTTCAAATAATCTCCAACTTCTGACCTTGGATAACAGAGATGAAGGAATTACTTGGTGGATTTAAGTTTTCTGGTCAAAAATAAACAAACACACAGACCATGCACTTGAAAAAATGCCATGTCTTTCCAATGGAGAAATTCTGCACACTGTTTTTTGAAAGGCAGTATCTGAGAGGAAGTGGAGGTTGTAGTGTACCTTGCAAATTAACAGGAATATTCCCTTATCCATTGTTATCCTCCAGCCCTTAGTCTCAATGTATTTCAGCTTTCAATGTCTTCATTATTACAATGCTGGTCCATCATTGCAGTTTGCCATCTGATGCATGTGTGCTTTTACTCATCCAACCCCACAGTGCAGCTACATGTCCACATACCAATGAATTTGCTTGTTGACTTCATAGGGGCAAAAATTAAAACTGCTCTAGCACTGTCTGATTTTCCCTAACAAGTTGAATTTTCCTTATAGGTTGTTTCACTAGTTAAATTCCAGTTATTTGAAAGACAAACTCCCTTCTGTATTGAACAAAAAAAAAAAGAAAACCTCAAAATTTTAATTTATCCGTGTACTACTGACTTATTAGATATTCAGGGTTGGACCAATGCTTGCTGGTCTCTGCACTCAGATTGAAATACAGCAAGCCCAGAGTGAATAGGAGTGTAGCTCTGCATTCAATTTTTTATTTATACAACTGAAAGTTCTGTTGCTGGACATCAGAAGGGCCTCACCTAACCTGGATAGCTTTAGGTCTGGTCAAGATGATGCCTTCTCAGCCTCCCTTTCTAAGAAGAACCCATTGCCATTGAGTTGGAACGGACCCCCCAAACTCTGGTTCTTCTACCTGCGTCCTGAATTTGGCACATTTCCTTGCACTTTCCACTGCTGACTTGGCATATGTATGTTCATGGCAAACTTGTAGATGCCAGATAAACAGGAGGACTTGGTTGTGCTTGGGCCTTGGCTTACTGATGGCCACCATGGTTGTTTTACAGTTGGATGGATGATGTTAACTAAGAGGCAGCATGGCTTCATTGGGATGGGTGAATAAGGACTGCTACCTTCCTTACCTGGACTGATTGGAACCAGAAAATACTCTGTGAATTATCCTCTGGTCGGATGCTCTCCTTTATAGAGGATCACAGTGCATAATGCTGAGTAGCCTTAAGCTACCTTTGTCATAAGTTTACATCCATTTTCTAAGCCAATGGCCCACAGGCAGTGCAGACAGACACTACAACTAGCTAGGCCAGTTATAGATTGTTTATGTAGGCAGGGCAGCGGTAACTGGAGGTGGCAGGCAGGTGGGCAGCCTGGACCACACCCCCTTCCTTGGATGTAGGGATGTGGGGCTGATAATCTGAACCTGTCTGAGATAAGGCCTGGACAAATACTACATAAAAGACTGGTTTAAGCCAATGAACGCATTGTATGGCAAAGAATCTCATGTTAGGGTAGTGATGATTTGCACCTATGATGTAAATTCTAAAAGAAGGCATTTTAAATTTAAGTTTTATCCTGATGTGTTTTTACTACCATTTTACATTTTTTTAGGAAAATAATAAATAAAAACTTGTGCTGTTCTCAAAGAAAGCAATTATTACATAAACTAGTAGAGCTATCCATATGAGGAGGTATTTGATTAAAAAAAAAAGAATAACAACAGAAAAAAAACAAACAAAACACAGGCTACTAGAAAATGGATGTGAGCACCTGACTGTACACAAGTAATGATGCCTAGAAAATTCTGGAACACAATCCTATGCTGTGTTAATTTGTTTTGTTTTGCTTCTTCATTTGTTTGGATCCCTAACATGCTCAACATTCTGTTACTTGTTTCATCCTTCTGGACTAACCACACAGGCTGGTCAGCATAACTGGGCTAGGCTGAGAAAAAAGGGATTGCAACAGGAAGAAAAGAATGTCTTGACCAGATAGATACATTATTTTTGACCTGGTTCCCTCAGCTGGTCCAACACAAGCAAGTAAACCCAACTGTTTTAACCAGAGAGGCACCAGTACTCCCATGTTCAGAGGTACCTGAGTTGTGGTGAACTGGTATACCAAAGACTGGGAATAATGTCTATGGTCTCTATTGCAGCCTCCTCTCCTAAAGGAGGAAAAAAAATAAAAGGAATATTGTATGCACATTTATTTTATACATACCTATATATTTACTTTTCCTGTAGACTGTATACCACCTGTAAGAAAGAGTGTACAAAAGTCTGTTACTTGGTACACTATCCCACCAACAGTATAGCTTTTGCCTGCTTTCTAAAAGGTAAGAAAACAATCTAATTTTTACCTACTTGTGTGTTCTTGAGAATGAGAAATGTTTCCATGAAAACTATGCATGATGACCTGTAAATTTATCTATATGAAGGAACTCGTTTTCAAAGATGATGCGTTTGATGAGTTTAGCGCCAGCAGCTGCTGTTGGCCACGTGCCTGGTATATTTTCTGGAGAACATGTGCGTGGGTGTGTGCACGTTTGTCTTTCCCCAGCAAGATAAGTAGCCAATAATGGAGACTTGGTACCAGTCACTCTGATACATGCTCTTCTACCAGTGGTGAGAAGTTATTTTTAAATGTATGTTTTCACACTCTGGGTTTGAGAGACAATGTGGAAAACCTGTAGGGAGAGAAGGGAGATGTTTGACAAGCCTAGTAAAAATGTGCGTTCTGCTTTATTTTTATAAAATGTATTCAAAGAAACATATACATTCACAGAAAGGTATTCATTCAAAGAAACCATCAATGGCCTTACCATCCTAAACACAAAATTGTCTTGGCTTCTACTTTGCAGCAGAGAAACAGAAAAAAAGTTTGGTGGCTGGGTTTATAATGTGTTGAAGATGATTTGGTGATCATAATTTTTCCTGAGGAAAACACTGAATCAACTACGGTCTTCCCACAGAAGCATGGAAAGAGTCAGTGAAAGACACACAAGGCTAAAGATGGCCTTCAACATCAGGCAAACCCAGGAAAGAGACTGAACTTTTTTATTTCCCAATGAGTATCAAGAGCATCCAGGTTAATAGCTTAGAAGAAATGTGTGATGTGTGATGTGTGAACTGGAGGTGTGAATGGGCTGGCACAGGCTAATTGATTCACCTTTGATGGTTCCATATTACATTGGGCTCTTGCTAAAAAATATATGGTCTGAAAGATTTATTGTTATCACTCATTATTTCATCATCATCATTATCATCCACTGTTTCAGACTAAGCAATATTATTACACAGAGGAAGGAATATTTGCTTTGGCAAGCATCCTTATCCAGCTAGAATCAGGAATTAAACAGTGGGAAAATAAACACGGTAGAGAATGTGGAGTAGACTTATTAAAATCATGTGGTGGCTTTGGGTTCCCTCTAAACCTCCTACTATGCTCATAAAATAGACAGAGCGACATAGGTGAGAGATTCCAAGAGATAGAGAGATATGAGGTTATATCATGCAAGGGGAAAAATAAAAAAATATTCCTTAATAATGTGGTCTTTCTCTTCTCTCTGTCAATAACATGAAACTTTTCTCAGATCATTGCTGTGTTTTCCAAACCTTGTTTTTGTAATGGTTTTCTGAATACAAATAATATCTTGTCTTTTTTTTTTTTTTTACTTAAATCCGCTTAGCACTATAAGACAGGACAAGAGTACTTTCAAAGAGTAATTACGTTTCCTGTTGATTTTATATGGATTCCTGCAACTCAGTCTTTAATTTCAGATGTATTGTTCACATAGTTGCTTCCTTTTTTCCATATCAACATGGTCTGTCCTAGTTTTTAAAATAGGGCATTCTTTCCTCCCAGTGAATATATAGCTGTATTCCAGTGAGATTTCAAGTTTTTGGAGTACAAGTGCTTGTCAAAACACTGCAGCTCATCACTTTAATAGTCCTTTTACACAAGTCTGCCTGAGACTAAATGAGAAGGAATTTTCCCTGGGTAAAAATGGTAGATTTAATCTCAATCCATTAAAAATTCTCTTTAGCTCCACTCTAAGTTGATGTCTTTTGGTTTAAAGAGTGCAAGATGAAAATATTTTAAGTCAATTTTTTATTTAAAAAAATACTTTTAGGATGTGACTAGAAATAAACTCAAACTTTTTGCTAGGATCAGCTTGTTTCAACAGTTTTTATTAGGTGCTCTCCTGTTCTAACTAATATTAAAGGCAGTTTTTCAAATTAAGGGTTATCATCTTCTATAGCCACTTAAAAAGACTGGTAAACCTGGGAGAACAGTGAAAAAATTGCTTAATGTGTGTTCAAATTCATTTCTATACGATCATTTTCAGGGAGACAAAATATTAAAGGAAAAGCTTTAGGTTCAAGAATGAACTTTTATGCTACTGTGCTATTGAAACTTCAATTTTCAGGCCCTGTGCCCCAACCAGACATGTTAAGTACAGCAAATCAAACATTTGCTGGTAGGGGATTGAAGGAAGTAGGTTCAAAGTCAGCCAGAAGAAACCCTAACCTGGTTTGAATGCATTCCACGTAATGCCTTTTTAAAAAACTTGCCTGTGACAAACACTATAGACCAGACATCAGCAAACCAGGCAGTAATGCCTGTAGCTTTCTTTCTTTTTCTTTTCTTTCTTAATTTTCTCTTCCTCCCTCCCTTTTCTTCCTTCTTTTCATTCCTTCCTTCCTTTCCTCCCTCCCTCCTTTCTTCCCTCCTTCCCTCCTTCCTTCCTTCCTCCCTCCCTCCCTCCCTCCCTCCCTTCCTCACTCCCTCCCTCCCTTCCTTTCTTTCTATTATGGTGAAAATGTATGCAACAAGACATATGCCAATTCGACAATTTCTACACATACAATTCAGTGGCATTGATTACATTCTTCAAGTTGCACAGCCATTCTTCCTATCCTTTTCCAAATGCCTGTACCTTTTATCTGAATGTTTATCAGTTTTAAACTCTGCAGAGTGTTACCAGCCTGATGACATTTATTTAAAAATGTCATTAAGTCATAAAAGCACAATTAATCTGGCATCATCACCAGGTCAGGAGACAGGTTGTTTGGTTAGAAGGTAAATTTTCGCATCACATGATGATGTTCTGATTAAAAGAAAAACTTTAAGAGTTCAATTCAGCCTTGTAAATTTGGACATTTAATAGCTCCGAATCCTATTTTTACAAGGTTATATCCTTCCTAGCAAGCACACTGGTTATAATATCATTGACTTCTCACAAAGTTACTAAGTGAAATTATAAAAATAGTAATATCTTGTTTCTTGTAATTATTATATAGATCTTTTTTTGGAATGGTCAAATCCTAGATTTTGTATCATATTGAGAGCCTCCCTCCTCTTCAACATTCTTTGTGATATCTCTGAGCTAACTGGAGAACGCCTCAATTTAAGACCCACTTCGGAACTATTCTATATAGCATAGCAAAGACTATACCTGACCTTTGACATTGAATCACCTTAGAAATAAATACAACTCTAAGTCTTTAGGGCATACTTCTTTCTGCCTAAGAACTCTGTGAAACACTATCATTTCTCTCTCATCAAATCTGATATCTCAGTATCCTGAAAAACCAATTAAAATTGCCAAATATGTTCTGCTGGAGCCCTGGTGGTGTAATGGTTAATCACTAGGGCTGCTAACCAAAAGGTCACTAGTTCGAATCTACCAGCTGTCCTTGGAAATCCTTTGGGGCAGTTCTACTCTGTCCTATAGGGACACTATGGGTCGAAATCAATGGTAGCTGGTTTGTTTTGTTTGGTTCTTGGTATGTTCTGCTACTTCAGTTCAGCTTAGAGAATGGGTTGAAAGTTCACACGACTAGTATTTCTACCAGCTCGTAGCATAAAAGAAACATATACATCATGCCTCTATGTTATGAAAACTACATCAAATTCTACATTTAAGCACTGCACAGCACAATTTGGCCACAATTTATGGACCATGAGAGCATTCTTAATGTTTTGCCGAGTACCTCTCCTCCGGGCCAGTGCTGAGGTGACGAAGACCAGGGCAGAAGTGGACAAGGAGCTCAGAGCTGATGGAAGACCTGCAGGTAAGCAGTCATAATTCTGGGTGACAGGGATTCTAAGCAGACCCATATGCCAAGTGCTATCGAGCTTTCTGTAGAGAGCATCACCCGAGAGGTTTTATTTGAGCTGGTCTTAAAAGATGAAGGGCTCCAGGCAGCCATGGCAGGAAAAGCACAGAAGGCAGGGAAAGGTATGCTCAAAGAACCAGGAGTACAAAAAATGGTGCGTTCTGGGACCAGAAAGCACTTCTACGAATCTGAAGGATTGTATTTTAAGGCCAGTAGTGTCAGGGGATGGCATTAGGGAAGCAGTCGAGGACTGGAAGGTCTGAATCTCCTTTATTTTTCTGCCTTTAGCGCACTGCCTGCAAATAGTACTTTCTCAGAAAATGTGTGTAGAATGAGTAGCATATAATGCCTCATGTACCAAAGGCTTCTATCTATAACCTAGTTAAAAAAAAAAAAAAAAAACATTGCCATTGAATCAATTCTGACTCATGGCGATCCTATGTGTTACAGAGTAGAACTGCTCTGTAGTTTTCTTGGCTGTAGTCTTTATGAAGCAGATCACAGATCTTTCTTTCGCAGTGCTGCTGATTGGGTTCAAACCGCCAACCTTTAGGTTAGCAACTGACCACAAACCACTTGCATCACCCAGGGACCTAGAACCTAGTAGGTGCACAGTAAATATTTATAAAAAAAAAATTATTTATTAATCATAAGAAAACACCAACTCTATAATCTCATTATGTGGAATTGTATTCTTCTAAATAAAGCCTCTAAATTCACATTTTTTGACCCTAATGTCTCAGGTTTCAAAAACATGTTATTGTTTTTATGTATGACTTCTAAAACGCATAGTCCCTACTACATCTGTGCCTGTGTAATCAATACTTCTTTGGATAAGCTAAACTCATGTATAAAACCAGCAAAGTTTCAAGCTATTGCTTTCTTTTTACAGGTTATGAATATCTATACCATTTTTTCTTTCAGAGGGCACATGAACTGGAAAACGTCAATTGGGAATGGATTCTAAGCACTTATTTTAAATGCTTGGAGCTTCTAGTTTGGTACACACAAAAACACAAACAATCAATTTGATGATTTTATGGTTACTGAGTACATTTTCTCAAAGACTGGCCTCCAGTCTTTAAAGATTTGTTTTTTCTTTTAGCCCCCAAGACACACTTGCATTTAAAAAGAAAAAAGTGAGTGTTCTAACCAAGGTCTGTGAACCTCTGAAATCTTTCTTTCCCTAATTACTATGAATGAGAATTGTCTTAGTTATCTAGTGCTGCTCTAACAGGAATGCCATGAGTGGATGGCTTTAACAAACAGAAATTTATTTTCTTACTGTTTAGGAGGCTAGAAGTACAAATGCAGGGTGCTGGCTCTAGGGGGAAGGCTTTCTCTCTCTGTAGGCTCTGGGGGAAGGTCCTTGTCTTCAGCTTCTAATCTTTGGCTCCTTGGTGATCTTCATTGGGTATAGCATCTATCTTCCCCCCATCTCTGCTTACCTTTCTATGTCTAATCTGCTCTTCTAATATCTCAAAAGAGATTGACTCAAGATGCACCCTACACTAATCCTGTCTCATTAGAACAACAAAAAGAATCCATTCCCAAATGGGATGATAACCTCAGGTATAGGGGTTAGAACTTACAACACGTATTTTGGGAGGGGACACAATTCAATCCATAACATTACACCTTTTGGCCCCTGAAAATTCATGTCCTTGCCACATGCAAAACATAATTGCCCCATCTCACCATCTCAAAAGTGTTGGAAATCAACTCCAAGTCCCAAATCTCGTCTTCTGAATCATCTAAATCAAATATGGGTGAGATTCCAGGCTTATTCCATCCTGGGACAAAATTCCTCTTCATCTATGAACCTGTGAAATCTAGACTACAAGTTATCTGTTTCCAAAGTACAATGGTAGAACAGACACAAGGTAGACATTTCCATTACAAATGGGAGAAATTGGAGGGAAAGAAGGAATAACAGGCACCAAGCAACTCCAAAACCCAGCATAACAAATTGCATTAGGTCTCAAGTCTTGAAAATAATCCTCTGTTCTCTGAGACCATCTGGGCAATGGCTCCCTCCACCCTCCAGACTCTGGATGTCAGCCACACCCTCTGGATTCTGGATGGAAGTCCCTCAACCCTGGGCTTCAGCTCTGCCTTTCAGGCCCACTGAGACAGCAACCCTGCTCCCTTGGCTTTGGGGAACCCCATTCTCCTAGTTCATCTGAGTGGAGACTCCACTCCCTCAGCTTTGGGTGGCAACCCCATCCCCCTGGCACATCTTAACAGCAGTCCCACACTCCGGAACAAAGTTGGTGAAGATCCAAGTCTTTATAACCTAAGAGGCTGTGGCCCCACCCTTTGAGATTCAGGAGACCATGGCCCCACCTTTTGAAACCCTTCCCGTGCCCCTTCCAACAGTTTTGCAGATCTCGGAGTTGATCTAGGAATGGTCCTTTTCTTTTCTTGGAAGGCAATAGATGTAGCTTCTTTGGCCTGTTTCCTGCGTATAGAATTCCAAGAAGCAAGTAGCATTTTTTCCTCTTGTTCTTTTTCTGTTCCCTTCAATCTATGCTGATACGTTTTCTGCTATGGTACTGGTTACATCCATCAGTCACAGGCTAAATTTCTTTAACAAAAGATTGTGTAGCCAAGTCCTTGGTAGGATTCTAGGACACATGTCCTTAGTTCGTACAGCAGAATTTTCCAAATTTTTAAGTTCTGTTTCCATTTTGCACAGTTCATTGTTAAGTCCATCACTTTCACATTTTGCTATAAGCAACAAGGAGAAACCACATGGCCCTTTTAAGATCTTGCTTAGAAAATCTTATCAACAAGATATCCAAGGTCATCACTTACAAACTCCAACCTCCACCAAACATTTGAACATAGTTCTTTGCCACTGCGTAAAAAGGGCTACCCTTCCTCCATTGTCCAATCACGTTCATCATTTCCTTTTAAAGCCTCACCAGAAGCACGTTTAATGACCATGTTTCTGGCAACATTCTGTTGCTGGTGCCATATTATTCTCTAAGATAATAGAGGCTTTCTCTATAGCTCTCCTCACTTCCTTCTTAGCCCTCACCAGAACTGCCTTTGATGTCCATAATTCTACTAACAGCCTCTTCATGGCAACCTAGGCTTCCACTATTTGGCACCTTAAAACTCCTCTAGCCTCCACCCATTACCCAATTCCAAAACTACTCCCACATTTTAGGTATTTGTCAGAACAGCACCCCCACTTCTGGGTATCAAGTTCTTGGTTATCTAGTGCTGCTGTAACAGAAATACCACAAGTGAATGGCTTTAACAATAAAAATTTATTTTCTCACTATTTAGGAGGCTAGAAGTCCAAATCCTGGGTGCTGGCTCTAGGGAAAGTTTTTTGTTTTCTGCCAGCCCAGGGGGAAGGTCCTTGTGTTCAGCTTCTATTTTTTGGCTCCTTGATGATCTTCATGTGGTGTGGCATCTATCTTCTTCCCTCTCTGCTTGCCTTTCTATGCCTAATCTGCTCTTTTTATATCTCAAAAAAGATTGACTCAAGACACAGCCTACATAATTCTCATTAACATAACAAAGAAAACCCATTCCCAAATGAAATTATAACCAAAAAAAAAGGTACACACACACACAAAGAAAACATTGCTGTTGAGTCGATTCCAACTCATAGCGACCTTGTAGGGTAGAGTAGACCTGCCCCATATGGGTTTCCAAGGAGCAGCTGGTGGACTCAAACTGCCAGCCCTTTGGTTAGCAGCCATAGCTCTTAACCACTCCACCACCAGGGCTCCATCCACAGGCATAGGAATTGGGATTTATAACATAACTTTTTGGGGGACACAATTCAACCTGTAACAAGCATCTTCTTAGAGTTCAAGTGACTGTGACTTTCATTTCTGCCTACTAAAGACATGCCTCAACTCCACAGAATTTTTTTTCTTGGATGTACAATGAAATTTGGATACATTTTAAATTAACTTTCTCTTGGAATCACAGGTAATCATTATTTCTCTTTATGATCTACGTGTATATTCTCATCATTTTTTTTTTTTTTCAAATTTAAGATTAGTTTTGAATTCCGTTTACATCTCTGCCCTCTTTCAGAGTAACCTCTGATGATCCCAGCTGGTGCAAAGAAGATTGAGAAAATGTCTCCAAACTCTGTCCTTGATGAGCTGACCCAAACATTTAGAAGACCATGGCACCAATCAGCAATCCCACTTTCAGTAAGTGTTGGTCCACATAGTGGTTACAGCCTTGCATGTGCTGTTCTTTTCTCAGGACAAGAATAAGGAAAACTGGACCAGGATTCTAACTCTGGGTCTGATGCTTGGGGTGGCACCAGCTTTATCACCTCCTGGACCTCTGTGATCTTGAATAGGTCTCATTTGGCATAAATGGCTGAGCACTCAGCCACTAACCAAAAGTTTGGTGGCTTCGAGTCCACCCTGAGGCACCTCAAAAGTAATGTCTGGCGATCTAATTCCAAAATATTGCAACCATTGAAAACCTTATGGAGTAGTTCTATTCAGATACACATGGGGCCACCATGAGTTAGAATTGACTCAACAGCAACCTTTTTTTTTTTTTTTTAAACCTGATCCTCTGTTTCCCCTTCTACAAAATGGGAGTAAGCTTTTCCTTGGGGGTATACCATGAAGTCAATATGGAATTATGTATATGAAAGCCCTCCTTTGAAAAGAACGGTGAATACTTAAGGTAGCATTGTTAGTGCCTGCTCATCTCTCTGCCTACGTTTCATTTTAATTGACTTTCCTCTTTTTTTTTTTTTTGTGGTTACTTTTTGTTGACCATAAACCATCACAGTTGGAAGGAATGGCATCCAAATTTCCAGTGAAGTCGGGCAGTCTATTCCCTAGGTACAGCAAGCTCTATTCTCGAGATGGGTCACTGCAGTCTTTTGATGGGTCATTAATAGTCTTTCAGCTTGGTGAAATTGACAGAGAAGGCCATCAGTCACTCAGCAAGGCTCCTGTGGGACAGATAGGCTGATACCACCTGATATACGAGCCATTCCATATGATTAACTCTGACAGGTCACTCCAGGCCGGCTGGCATGCTGAAGAGCATTTAAAGTACAAATAATAGTTCTAGGGTATGTCTTGAGTGATAGAATAATGACCGAGTTGAACCAAGTCTCTTCATCTTTGCTTGAGCAAATACATTTGGTTTCTTTTCAAAGACAGGATCCTACAGCCAAATCAATTAACAAAACCTCTCAGAAATCTCCATTGATATTTGACAACTGGTATTTATCAAACATATATCAAATATAGAACTGCCATGGAAAGCCACGCTCATTCCAGTCTTCTAAGAGCCTGGCATGGTGCTTTGCAGCAATTGAATAATAACAATAATATTGATGATAGTGATGATGATGATAATTCCTTCATACAATCCATATTGATGTACAGTTTGTCAAGTGCTCAACCACTTATTGAGGTAGGTCTTATTTTCCTCACTTGACATATGAGGAAACTGAGGCTTAGAGCAGTGAAGTAACTTCCCAGTGACACACATTAATGAGAGGCACAGCAGATGCTTAAACTCAGGTATTCTAGCCAGAGTCCTTCCCAAAAAACGTTTCTCAAATTGAATGGAAGAGGCTAAAATGCTTGTATAACCTATCTGATCAGCCTACGTAATGCACCTGATCAGCATTTATTGGTCTCCTCAGTCCATGCTATTGTTAGTTGCTGTTGTTTCATCTCTAACTCATGGCAACCTTAGGTATAACAGAACGAAACATTTCCCAGTCCTGAGCAATCTTTATGATCTTTGATATGTTTGAGCCCATTTTTGTGAAGATTGTGTCTATCCTTCTCTTTGAAGGTTTCCCTCATTTTTGCTGACCCTCTCTCTACCAAATATGATGTTCTTTTCTAGGAATTGGTCCATTCATTCTAGAGGCCTCAATTTCCTACAGTTTAGATAGGCCTGCCAGGGCTTCAAGGTGGAAGTCATAATCTGATTTCAGGGCCATTGTAAAATGAGATGTGTCCTCCTTCTCTTCTTTAAGATATTGGGAATAATAAGATGACTTAATATAATTTCACCTACATTCAGATAGCTTTGGTGCTCTGAAAAATTAAAGACCATGGTTCCTACTGCAGAGAACATGGGCTTCTAAAGCTGGGAATGTCTAACTCCTTAGAATTCATCGAAATACCTTGGATAGCATACTTAAAAGTGGTCATCCTGGGCTGAGTGCAGGGCTCACTCAGCAAGTCTGCACAGAGTGAAAATCACAAGTTATTGCATATTGATGGCCATAGGCAGACTCCACCTCTGCATAAGGTGGCCAGGTTTGGCATGGGGACATACCAAAACCAAACCAATCCCACTGCCATCGGGTTAATTCTAACTCACAGCAACCTTGTAGGACAGAGTAGAACTACCGCATAGTGTTTCCAAGGCTAGACATCTTTACGGAAGCAGACTGCCACATCTTTTTCCTGAGAAGCTGCTGATGGATTCGAGCCACAGACTATTCACTTAGCAGCCAGGCACTTTAACCACTGCACACCAGGGCTCCTATGGGAGCATAAGCAAAGAAAATGAAACCCAGAAGAAGATTTGCCAGTGTTAAAAACTGGCACTTCCCTGGCACACACACACACACAAAGTGAAAAGCTAATTCCCAGCACAGTTTCATCACTTGCTCTTTCTCCCCCTGCTTTTGTCATTGCAAAGCTGAATACAGAAACTGGCCACCAGGGTCATTATCACCAGTGTTAGCTGAAAATTTGATTAAGCTGGCCTCCTAGGGTTAGCATGAAAAATGCTGGATTTCTGTTCTAGGAACTTAATTCCTCTTTCCCTCACTTTTGTCATGTTTGCAAATTTCATTTGCATTTTCATTTTCCATGGCTTGCCAAAGTCCACACTGAGACTTGAGCTGTTGCTTCTATTCAGGTGAAATGTTCAACTGCAGCTGACCATCTGTGCTGGCACAGAGTCAGGTGATTGTCCAAGGCAACTGGCCTTCCCCATCCTGCCAAGGGGCCCTGAGGAAGCTTTGCTACCTAGCCCATCAATGAAAATAATGAATGGGAAAGATCTTGTCAAGTTTACAGGGACTTAACATTGGGTGGTACTCATCGCATACCAGCAATGTCTTATCAACATTCCAGAATAATTATAGAAATTCCTCTAAAGAAGTCTTGAGATCCTGGCCCATTAGAGCCTTTTGTAGGGGCTTTATTTAAGGAAGACAGTGATGCTATCAAATAAGGGAAAAATCCTAGTCTACTGTGATGCTACCCTGAGAAAGTCAGTCTCCTCCAGGGCCTGCTGGATTCTCAGTCTATTCTGAGTCAAGTTAGCAAGGAAAATTGCATCCCAGGGGGTTCTCCCCCCACCATTTAAAGGAAAAGAAAGTGAAATAGAGGATAAATACGTGACAGTCTATCATTTAGGCCAAGCAAGGCAAAATGCTGACTCTTCAGAAAGGTCATTTCTCATCTGTGAAATATAACCTTGTGAGGTTGTTGTGAGGATCAAGAAAAAGTAAAGAACTTAGATTTTCGTTTAGGGGCTGCTGAATTTATGTTGATGGTGGTGTAATAATTTGGAAAAGTGTTATTGGTAATGGTGACACAACCTGAAGAGTGTAATCAATGTTACGGAATTATATATGTAGAAATTGCTGAATCGGTGAATGTTTTATGGTGTTTACTTTTACCACAATAATATGTACATAGCATTTAGAACAGACATTTGGCAGGGTAGTTACTCAAACATTAACTGTTGGTGTTGTTACTATGTCACCTTAAATTAACTGGATCTTTCTGTTTTTGTTTCCCCCAGGGAAGATTTTGGAGATTTCAGCCTGATGTCCTATCATGTAATCTTTTGTACCCAGTATTGTTCTATACCACACACAATAAAGTTTGAGAGTGCCGAACAGTCATCAGCGTCTGATTTTTGTCCAAAAAGACCTGCAGAATTTTGAGATTGAAAATCAGTTCATCTCCTGCTTTGTCTTCTGCTGGTTTAGCATTGATCCTATTTGGAGCATGGGTGCCCTGAAGCCAAAAGTTCACTGCACTGTCAAATGAGCTACCTGAGAAACCAAAGTTAAACACACATAACTTTCATTTAATTTTCATAACAGCACTTATTTCCTGACATTAAGCATAAATACTTTAAACTCAGTCACCATCATTGTTAGGTTTACATTAAGTCTTCTTAACTGTTAGTGCTCAAATATATAAGGAAATACCGGGGATCAATTTTAAAATCCTACTTATGATTGAAAACTTGCCAAGAAGAAATCTTTGGAAATACGTATTTCTGTTTACACTTCAGTCTAATTTAAATAATTTGTTCCATAACCTGGTACTCAACAAAAGAGCACCTGTATGTCAACAAGCTTCCCAGGTGATTCTGTTGCACATCCAGGTTGGGGAACTTTGTTTTTTTTTTGTTTTTCTTTTTTTAATACTTCCTGATAATCCATACCTGCAATATGGTGCTGATGTGACGGCAATCACTTACACAGTAAACTGTTTTCCAGGATATTAAAATGAGTAATTTAAAAATAATTATTTGGGCATATTGCACAAGTGGCATCTGCCACTTACCCAAGAAGTCATCTCTAGCCGTCTGCTAACACTGTGAGAAGCTATTTCAAGATTGTCTCTCAAGAGAATCTCCAGATTGGTGTTGCAGACTAAATAAAGAGGAAGTTAATCACTGAACTCTATTATGGGATCTGTGCAAACATGGCACCATCTTTATTTAATATCCATGACAACACCCTATAGGAAGCTGGGTCAATATTTTTTTCACTCAATGGGCCATGGCCATGGCCTTTTGTAGGGCAAGTGAGTCAACACATCTTTACCCAATCCTTCCAAGCTTACCTGTAGAGCAACTTTGCACTTATTTATCCCCAAACTCCTCAAAGAGATTATCTTTTAAATATCTTCATTCATACTTTTCATCCCTATCAGGTGATGGGACCGGTCAGAATAATCTTCAGCAGGCACTCTTTTTTTAGGCATTGCCTGTTAATAAACAGCCATAGTCTTTCAGACCTAGTACACAGGTTAGGAGTGAAGACACTGGAGTATGTTCTGTTGAATACTAAATCCACCTTTGCCATGATCTAGATATGTGCTGTGGAATGTACTACTCACTCTCTGTGCATCAGTTTTCCCATCTGCAAAATGGGTATACTATTAGTATCTACCTTATAGGGCTGTTATTAGGATTAAATGTGTTAGTACATATATTTGACATAATAACTAACTGTTACATCTCTTATTATAAACTAGTAAAGAAAAAAATTGCCATTAAGTTGATTCCAACTCATAGAGAACCCACGTATGTGAGAGTAAAATTGGGCTTCACAGGGTTTTACATAGCTGATTTTTCAGGAGTATATTATCAGGCCTTTCTTTCCAGGTGTCTCTGGGTGAACTCAAACCACCAACATTTGGGTTAGCATCTGAGCCCATTGACTATTTGTACTACCTAAGGACTCCTTTTCTTTTCTTTTTTTCACAATTATGGGGTTTATTAGGGAAGTAGTTAAAGCTCAGGCTCAGGAACACTCAAGATACAGTTCTTCCATCAGGACAGCCTCTTCCCAACCGTGCTCGAGGGCATGCCTCTCCCTGGCCCTCAGGCTTTGCCCAAAGGCACTCAGCTTTCTCCCTCCATGGGCCAGGAAGCCCACCACGCCATCTCCTGCTGCCGGGCCTCTGCCATGGAGTCTCTCCTGACACCATTTCTCACCTTTTTCAGGGTTACAGCTTGCTCTCTCTCTCAGCCTCCTGCTTCCAGGAGCTTTTCAGGGCAGGGATCCTGGGTCCAAAGGACATGCTGTCCACTCCTGGCTGGTCTTCCTTGGTGGTGGTGACATCCTCCCTTGCCCTCCTCATTTTGAAGAATGTAAGCCAGCAACTTCATGCTTTATCTTCCCCCATTTTAGATAGCCAGTGTTTAAATTGCCTGTCTCTATCAAATCAGTACTATGAGGAGATAAGCATGTTATTTGGTCTTAATTCTCCTTTCCCCTTGTGAAGTTAGAGGAGGTCAAACATCACCCCCAAGCAGTTTTTACATAAAGTTTAGGCAGCAGGGACTCCCTTCCTTATTGCAACTGTCCTCAGTTGAGCTACAGCTGTTCAGTTCGAGTGATAGCCACTAGCCACATGTGACTATTTAATTTAAATTAATTGGAATTAAATGAAATTAAAAAAAAAGTTTCTCAGTCACACTAGCCACTTTTTATGTGTTCAATAGACACATGTAGTTAGGGGCTACCAGATTGGACAGCACAGGTATGGAAAATTTTCATCATCACAATAAGTTTTATTATACAAGAGGTGAGCCATAGCAAAGAGAAAGTAAAAGAAGGATAAGAACTTATTTCCTAGAAGAGATAACTTTTGTTCTCATAGCAATCTCAATTGCTTGTGAAAATAGTCTACAGGCTCTCCCTCAGAACAGTGGGGCCCATTTATATTGCAGCATCTAGTAAAAAAGTGGTTCATATTGTGGGGTGTGCAATAAATATTGTAAGCTAAGAGAAAAAAATTGTTTTCCAGAAATGGTTTACTCTCATTGGGGGAAGTTCTCTTATATCCTGCCATACACTATTTATAATGCTCTATTTATTGATTCTACAGTTGAACATAATTCTCGAACAATAGACAAGGTGGAACGTTTGTTTGCAGTCATCATGGTCCTTGTACTAGAACCCTGTGGCTAGCCTAAAAAAAAAACCCAGTGCCTAGAGGCCAGTTTTTTTATCACTATGAAAATGTAAGCAGTGCACATATTCATTGCCTTGCCCTCATTCCTCAACAGTAGAAATTCAAGTTAAAAATTTAAGGATGTATACCCATTAGAACAACTGTAATCAGAAAAATAAAAAATAAGTGTTGAGGAGGATGTCCATCACTGGTAGGAATATACAATGGTACAGCCGCTAGTGAAAAGAGTTTGGCAGTTTCTCAAAAATTAAACATAGAATTATCATATGACTCAGCAATTCTACTCCTAGGTATAGTCTAAAAGACTTGCAAGTAGAGACTGAAACAGATACTTGTATACCAATATTCATTGTAGCACTATTCATAGTACCCAAAAGTTGAAAACAACCCAAGTGTCCATAAACAGATGAGTAGATAAACAAAAGGTGGCGTATTATACAACGGAATATTATTCAGCCATAAAAAGGAGTGCAGTTCTAATACATGCTGTGACATGAATGAACTTTGGAAAATATTTGCTAAGTGAAATAAGTCAGATACAAAAGGACACATATTATATGATCCGACTTATATGAAATTCTAGAATAGGTAAATGCATAGAGACAGAAGTATAGATTAGTGGTTACCAGGAGCTAGGGGGAGTGACAAATGGAAGTTATTGCTTAATGGGCCCTGAGTTCCTTTTTGGGGTGATAATACGTTTTGGAAATATTAGTGATTGTTATAAAACGTGTTGTTGGGTGCCATCGAGTCAATGCTGACTCAAAGCAACCCCATGTGACAGAGTAGAACTGCCCCATCAGGTTTTCTTGGCTGTAATCTTCACAGAAGCAGATTGCCAGGTTTTTCTCCTGTGGAGCTGCTGGGTGGATTTGAACTGTCAACATTTTGGTTAGCAGCCCAGCGCTTAACCATTTGCACCACCAGGGCTTCTCTGTACAACATGGTGAATGTAATTATTGCCACTGAATTATACATTAAAAATGATTGTTTTTTATCTGTTCATCTGTTGATGAACACATGAGTTGTCTCATCCACCTTTTGGCTCTTGTGAAAAATTCTGCGGTGAACACCGTTGTACAAGTATCTACTCAAGTCCCTGCTTCCAATTTTTCTGGTTATAGAAAAGTAGAATTGCTAGGTCGTATAGTAATTTTATGTCTGAGTTTTTAAGGAACCACCAGCCTGTCTTCCGTAGTGGTTGCACCACTTTACATTCCCACCTTGTCTACACTTGTTATTTTTCATTTTTCTGATAATAGCCATCCTACGGGGTGTGAAGTAGTATCTAATTATGATTTTGATTTCAATTTCTAAAATGGCTAATGACATTGAACATCTTTTCATATACATGTTGACCACTTGTATATTTTCTTATATATTCAAGTAGTTTGCCCATATTTGATTAGGTTGTTGTCTTCTTATTGTTGAGATGTAGGAGTTCTTTATATGCTCTAGATAGTAAACCTTTATGACACATACGGTTCCCAAATATTTGTTCCATTCCTTAGGTCATCTTTTCACTTTCTTGATAATGTCTTTTAATGCACAAAAGTTTTCTTTTTGTTTGTTTCTGTTTTAATTTTACTAAAGTCCAATTTATTTATTTATTTAAATAATTTTTATTGAGCTTTAAGTGAACGTTTACAAATCAGGTCAGTCTGTCACATATAAGTTTATATACACCTTACTCCATACTCCCACTTACTCTCCCCCTAATGAGTCAGCCCTTCCAGTCTCTCCTTTCGTGACAACCCTGCCAGTTTCTAACCCTCTCTACTCCCCCACCCCCCCCCAGACAGGAGATGCCAACACAGTCTCAAGTGTCCACCTGATACAAGTAGCTCACTCTTCGTCAGCATGTCTCTCCAACCCTTTGTCCAGTCCCTTCCATGTCTGATGAGTTGTCTTCGGGAATGGTTCCTGTCCTGGGCCAACAGAAGGTTTGGGGACCATGACCACCGGGATTCCTCTAGTCTCAGTCAGACCATTAAGTCTGGTCTTTTTATGAAATTTGGGGTCTGCGTCCCACTGATCTCCTGCTCCCTCAGGGGTTCTCTGTTGTGCTCCCTGTCAGGGTAGTCATCGGTTGTGGCCGGGCACCATCTAGTTCTTCTGGTCTCAGGATGATGTAAGTCTCTGGTTTATGTGGCCCTTTCTGTGTCTTGGGCTCATAGGTATCATGTGAACTTGGTGTTCTTCATTCTCCTTTGATCCAGGTGGGTTGAGACCAATTGATGCATCTTAGATGGCCGCTTGTTAGCATTTAAGACCCCAGACGCCACATTTCACAGCAGGATGCAGAATGTTTTCATAATAGAATTATTTTGCCAGTTGAAAAGTCCAATTTATTTTTTTCACTTGTTACTCATGCTTTTGTTGTAGCTAGGAATTCATCACTAAATACAAGGTTCTGAAAATTTATACCTTTGTTTTCTTCTAAAAGAGTTTTATTGATTTAGCTGTTATTTTAGGTCATTAATCTATTTTGAGTTATTTTTCATATGGTGTGAGGGAGGGGTCCAACTTCATTCTTTTACATGTGAAGATCCAGTTATACCAGCACCATCTGTTGAAAAGACTATCTTTTCTCCATTGAATATACTTGGAAACCTTGTCAAAAATCAGTTGGCCATAGATATATGTGTTTATTTCTAGACATTGAATTCTACTCTATCAATCTAAAAGTCTATGCTCATACCAGTACCACACTGTTTGATATTAGCTTTGTGGTACATTTTGAAATTGGGAAGCATGAGTTTTCCAACTTAGTTCTTTTTCAAAATTCTGTTGGCTATTTGGGGCTACATGGAAAAGTGAAATTCCACTTTTTACTTCTCTACCATTTCTACTCTGATACCAGCAACACATATGCACTTCTTCATATTGCTCTAACCATCCATAGCTAGGTCAGATATCACACATTAAAGGATATATTCATTGAGACTGCTAAGTCAGCCTAAGACTTCAGAAACTAGTCACCAAGCTTGGAATCCCCAGAGCTCCCCTCGCTTCTTACCTGCTATCTAAAATTGGAGGTTTTCCCACTACCTCTTCAGGATGCCATTTGAAAGCTTGTGGATTCCCAGTCCCCCTTATGACCTGTTGGCTCTCACTACTCCCTAAGGCTTGATAATTTGTTGGAATGACTCACCAAACCCATGGAAAGCACTAAACTTACAATTACAGTTTTATTATAAAGGATACAAATCAGGATCAGCACAAAGAAGAGATGCATAGGGCAAGGTCTGGGAGGGTTCTCAACGTAAAGCTTCCATGTCCCAAAGCAGGTGATTCACTCTCCCGGGAGCAGATGTCTTTTGTTAAGCAGGAAGCTCACGGATATTCAGAGTCCAAGGCTTTTATACATTGCGAAGAATGGGAATTCCAGAAAACTTTATCGTGCTCACAAGGAACCTGTACATAGATCAAGAGGCAGTTGTTTGGGCAGAACAAGGGCATACTGATTGGTTTAAAGACAGGAAAGGTGTGCATCAGGGTTGTATCCTTTCACTGTACGTATTCAATCTGTATGCTGAGCAAATAATCCAAGAAGCTGGATGGACTATATGGAGATGAATGGGGCATCGGGATTGGAGGAAGACTCATTAACAACCTGTGTTATGCAGATGACACCACCTTACTTGCTGAAACTGAAGAGGACTTGAAGCACTTACTGATGAAGATCAAAGACCACAGCCTTCAGTATGGACTGCACCTCAACATAAAGAAAACAAAAATCCTCAAAATTGGACCAATAAGCAACATGATAATAAACAAAGAAAAGATTGAAATTGTCAAGGATTTCATTTTACTTGGATCCACGATCAACACCAATGGAAGGAGCAGTCAAAAAATCCAAAGATGCACTGCATTGGGCAAATATGCTGCAAAGGACCTCTTTAAAGTGTTGAAAAGCAAAGGTGTCACCTTAAGGACTAAGGTGTGCCTGACCCAAGCCATGGTATTTTCAATCACATCATATGCATGTGAAAGCTGGACAGTGAATAAGGAAGACCAAAGAAGAATTGACACCTTTGAATTGTGGTGTTGGCGAAGAATATTGACTATACCATGGACTGCCAAAAGAACAAACAAATCCTGTCTTGGAAGAAGTACAACCAGAATGCTCCTTAGAAGCAAGGATGGCGAGACTGCATCTTACATACTTTGGACATGTTGTCAGGAGGGAACAGTCCCTGGAGAAGGTCATCATGCTTGGCAAAGTACAGGGTCAGTGGAAAAAAGGAAGACCCTCAATGAGGTGGATTGACACAGTGGCTGCAAGAATGGGCTCAAGCATAACAACAATTGTAAGGATGGCACAGGACTAGGCAGTGTTTCATTCTTTTGTGCGTAGTGTCGCCATGAGTCAGAACTGACTCGATGGAACCTAACAACAACAAAGCTTTTACTGAATATTTTTTCTGTGTCATCATGAAGTGGTCACTATGAGGTAGTATCCTGAGATGAATCCTTCTGGCTGTCATCATGAGGTGGTCATTATGTGGTATCACAAGGTGGGAACTTGCAGCCTGGCAAGCCCCCACTCAAGTGTTACCTCACTGGCACAACCTATTAGCTAGATGTGGTCTGGAGTCCCCATTGATGTCACTTAACATCATTCAGGAAATTACAAGGTTTTAGAGATTATCCCCCAAGAAATAAGAGCAAAGGCTAAATTCTTTGGGTAAAGTTCATGTAAACCACACAGAGGCCCTTTGCAATTCCATATGAATCTGAGGATCAGCTTTTATATGTCTGAAAAAAAAAAAAAAACCTGTTGGAATTTTGATAGGGATTGCATTAAATCTGTGGATCACCTTGGGTAGTGTTGACATCTTAACAGTATTGAACATGCCAATCAGTGAACATGGCTTGTCTTTCCGTTTATTTAGATCTTCTTATTCTTTTAGATGCTATTATAAATGAAATTGTTTTCTTACTGGTGTACAGAAATACAACTGACTTTTCTGTGTTGATCATGTACCCTGAAAAAAAGGTGGGGGGGAGTATATACATATACCTCCACAGTTTTTTTTCCTTTCTTTTTTAATCACATGCTTGCACATACATCTCTTTTAATCTTCAGTCTATCACTGTGTGATAGATGGCATTATCCCCAATTATAGGTGTACAAACCAAGGCTTAGAATGATTATGCAAATCATCTAAGCTATTAGGTTACAGAAGTAGCTTTAGAACCCATTCTGGGAACACTTTCCATTTCTGGTCCAGCATGTAAGGAGCTTGGAAGTCATCCCTCCCATTCTCATAAGTAAAAACCTCAAAATCTGAAAATCAACAATTCTTTTTAGATCCATCAGAGAATTAAAGTCCCAGAGCAAACCTCTGCCCTGAAAGCTGTAGAAACAGCAGACTTATACAGAAAATTACTGATTTTCTGAAACAGAGGTTGCTGCCACCACCAACACTGCTGCTACAGCCAGACCCAACATTGGGTAGGAGTACTTAAAGTATAACTGACTAATTGTTGGAGCTTACACTTAGAGTACCAGAGAGAGAAAACAGGGGGATACCTACATTTTCATGAGTTTCCCCTCCAGAAAACTCGCCAGGTTTTCACTGTGAAGCTCAGAGAAAAGTCCCCTCCTGCTTCAGACCTGATAAGGATAGAAGTAACCATTTTCAAACAGTACCATGCTCCCCTTGACAACAGCCTGCCCTCTAGGAAAACTGCTCTACCAGAGCCTAGCCAATGCGGGTTTTATTAGAGCTTGACCAACTTGGAGGAGGAGAAATATCCAGCCCTAGCCACATCTAAACTACTATGTGAAGGAGGAAAAATGCCAAATTCAGGCTCCCTTCTAGCCTTCAACAGAGAAATGCCCAACTATAACCCCTTCTAGCAGTGGACACAGGGAAATGGTAATATCCAAGCCCAGGAACCACTAGCCTCTCTGCTTCATCTAAAAGGTAAGAAAAAAGTCTAAGAAACATTTGTGAAGGTCAACTCAGGGACACAGGATCACTGAAAAATTGAGACATAATTGTAAGACTGACTAGAGAACACCTTCCCTCTCCCTACACATTCCCACCACATCAACATGAGCAGAACTTTACAGCTAAAACAACCTCAGTTCCTCTGACCTGAAAATCATGTCTGACTTTCAACAACAACAAATTACAAGGCACACTAACAAGCACAAAAAAAAAAAAAACAGTCTGAAGAGACAGGGCAAACACTGAAACCAGACTCAGACATGAAAGAGATGTTAGAATTATCAGATTGGAAATTTAAAATAACTATGAGTAATACATGAAGGGCTCTAATGGAAAAAGTGGTCAATATGCAATAATGGATGGAAAATCTAAGCAAAGAGATTGAAATTTTAAGAAATACTCAAAAGGAAATATGAGCAATCAGAAACACTAAGAAAAATGAGGAATGCCTTTGATGGACTCATTAGAAGATTGGACATAGCTGAGGAAATAATCAGTGAGTTTGAAGATCCATCAATAAAAACTTCCCAAAATGAAAATTAATGATAAAAAAGACTGGGGGTGGGGTGGGGAGAGCAGGATAGCCAAGAAATGTGGGGCAATTACAAAAAGTATAACATATGTGTAATGGGAATATCAGAAGGATAAGAAAAAGTGAAAGGAACAGAAGAAGCATTTGAAGTGATAATGGCTGAGAATTTTCCAAAAATTTGACAGACATCAAACAAAAGATCCAGGAAGCTCAGAGAACACCAAGCAGCATAAATATCAAAAAACTTACATTTAGTTATTCAGACTGCAGAAACGCAAAGATAAAAAGTAAATCTTGAAAGAAGACAGAGGAAAAATGCACCTTACCTATAAACAAACAAGGATAACGATTACATCAAACAGCTTTTAAGAAAACATGCAAGCAAGAAGATAGTGGAATATAATATTTGAAGTGTTGAAAGAAAAGTACCACCAACTGTGAATTCTCTACCCAGCAAGATTATCTTTCAAAACTAAGGGAGAAATAAAGACTTTTTAGGCAAACAAAAACTGAGGGAATTTGTCACCAATAGACCTACCTTGCAAGAAATATTAAAGTTCTTCAAAGAGAAGGAAAATGATATAGGCCAGAAACTCCACTCTCCATAAAGACAGAAAAAGCATTTGAGAAGGAATAACTGAAGGTGAAAAAAAAATCCTATATTTTCTTATTCTTAACTAATCTAACAGATACGTGTTTAAAATCATAACAGCAACAACATATTGGATGATTAAAGTTTATGGATAAGTGAAATGTCTGGCATCAACGTTATAAGGGATGAAATGGATCAATTGGGAATAATCTGGTTTAATGTATCTATAATAACCATATATTGTTTTTGAAAGTGAACTTAGATTACTTCTAAATATATGTGAATTCTCGGGCAACTACTTTTTTTTTTAGAAATATAATTATATACTAACAAAGAAGAGAAAATGAAATGATGCAAATTATCTTATTAAATCAGAAAAGTCAAAAAAAAAAAAAAGAAAAAGACCAAAAAAGGAACAAAGAACAAGGGCAATGAATAGAAAACAGTTACAAATATGGTAGATATTAATTCAACTATATATATTTAAATGTGAATGGACTAAAAGTACCAATTAAAAGACGGAGACTGTAAGAGTGGAATAAAAAAAAAAAATACCCAACTATATGTTTTCTACAAGAAGTTCACTTTAAATATAATCACATAGATAGATTAAAAGTAAAGGGATGGAGAAAGTTATAGTATTCTAACACTTATCAAAAGAAAGCTAGGGTAGCTATATTAATTTCAGGCATAGTAAAACCCATTCTGACTCTATTACACCTCAGCTGTTCTTCATTAAAAGGGCTGCAATATCTTTGGACCAACAAGTTGATTTTTAAGCCAAAGTGAGAAAAAAAAAAATCATTCAATACAGATGATTCAGATTTGTAGTGTAGTCTGGAGAAAATATTTTGTTTTCTTCTACCCATAGATGACCACCAGCAGTGAGCAGCCACTCGTCACCTTATCTAGCAAAAGGTAACTAACTCAAGCCAGAATGGGGAATAAAGATAAATGGTGATAGAAGAAAGAGTGAATTATTAATACCGGATAACAACTGATGCTCTATATTTCACCAAGGCCAGAGGCCATCATAGCTTGAGATCAGTCTGTTGTGTCTGATGGGAGGAAACAGCACTGCTTTGCACTTCTGTTCAGTTTTTGCCTTTCAAGCCTAACTTTTTAAAAAGTTCCACCATTACTGAATGAGTTTAGTGCATAAAAACAGAGCAAATCTCCAATTTAAAGCCAGACTTCTTATTTTTAAACAAATAATATTGTGAACCTTACCAAAGAGGTTAAATTAAGCCTGAAAAGAAAGAGAACTTTACTATTTATTTTTCTACTAGCTTTTTTATCAATGGAGAGCAAAGAGCCTGACCCCAAACTATCATTATTTATGGACTGCTTATTTTTTTTTTTACTATTACATGGAAACCCTGGTGGCATAGTGATTAAGACCTATGACTGCTAACCAAAAGGTTGGCAGTTCAAAGCCACCAGGCTCTCCTTGGAAACTCTATGGGGTGGTTCTACTCAGTCCTATAGGGCCACGATGAGTTAGAAATGATTCAACAGCAGTGGATTTGGTTTTCTGGGGGGTTTTACTATTACATAGGAGTCCCTAGGTGGTGCAAACAGTTAATACGCTTGGCTGCTAGCTGAAAGGTTGGCGATTCGAACCCATTCACAGGTGCCTCAGAAGAAAGGCCTGGCAACTTACTGCTGAAAAATCAGCCATTGAAAACCTTATGGAGCACAGTTCTACTCTGGCACACACGGGGTCACCATGAGTTGTTATCAACTTGATGGCAACTGGGTTTTTTTTTAATTGTCCTTTTTTTTTTTTTAATTGTTATGGACTTGGTATATAAAACTGAGGTAGAACAATGCTTGAGGAGTTTGAACTCCAAAGGACAAGGAAGAAAAACTTAACTCCTTGTCGGATGTGACACAGTGATATATAACAGAGGTATGTGGAAAGGGTTAAAAGTGGCTGTTTGCTCTTATGGGGTGGCAAGAGAATAGTCAGTCTTAAAAAAAAAAAAAAACTGGGCTTAAAGAATGAAGCAACATGGGAGAGGGTGTTTCACAGAGAGATCATCCTAAGTAAAATCAAAGCACATGAAATGGTGGTAATTTTATAAATGGTAGTGCTGGGTAACACATACTGAGTACCTCGCATAAATCAGGCACTATTTCAGGTGCTTTACAGGTTGTTGTGTGCCATCGAGTCAGTTCCGACTGAGCAACCCTATAGGGCAGATCTAAACTGACCCACACAGCTTCCTAGGCTGTAAATCTTTATGAGAGCAGTTTACCAGGTCTTTTCTCCCATGGAGGGTCTGGTGGGTTCGAACTGCTGATCTTTCACTTGGTACCTTAGGGTTTAACCATTGTACTATCAGGACTCCTCTTAACATATATCAACTCATTTAATTATGATAACCTTATGAGACAGGTATCATTAGGTTCATTTTACAGATGAGGAAAGTGAGGTATAGAGGTTTTAACTAACTTTCCAGAGTCACAGAGATAATAAACAGAGGACTGTGGATGCAACGCCAAGCCATGTGGCCCCAGAGGCCACGCTCCTAACCAACACACTGCCTCTCAGCACAGGCATATGGGGTGTTCAAAAAAAGTTCATTTTCCAGTGTAGCTAGACTACAGGGTTTCTCAGACATGGCACTCCTGACGTTTTGGGCAAGGTAATTCTTTATTGAGAGGCCTGTGTATTATAAAATGTTTAGCATCATCTCACTAGCAACCAGTAGCATGCCCCCTGCCCCAAGTTGTGAGAATCATAAAATGTCCTCTAGGAGCAAAATTGCTCCTAGTTAGAACTACTGGGCTAGCATATGCTGTATGAGGCTGGAAAAGGGCAATATATATACACATACACACACACACACACACACACACATATGAGCACTAAACTGCAACTATTCTCGAATTTGATTCTGAAGGCTCTTGGAATGCACTCTGTAGAGAGAAAGATTGGGATTTGTCCATATGAACAAAATTTCAAGTCAAGGGGGTATGTTTTCAGATACCCAGATAAGCTTCTCTAAATCAACAAGGGGAAAAAATCTATGAGCCTTCTAAATATTCTGTAATAAACATATTACTTCTATCAAACAAGATACAATTTAAAATGATCTGTTCAGAACTGTAGATTCAGGTTGCAGTTAGAGAACGCAAATATAAGTATGTGATTCAATCACTTCATTAAAAAAAAAAAAAAAACTCTTTACTTTTCTACTACTTGTTTTGGAGCCCTGGTGGTGCAGTGGTTCAGAGCTGGGCTGCTAACCAAAAGGTCAGCAGCTTGAATCCACCAGCCGATCCTTAGAAACCCTATGGGGCAGTTCTACTCTGTCCTATAGGGTCATTATGAAAGGAATTGATGGCAATGGGTTTGGTTTGAGTTTGGTACTGCTTGTTTTCGTTCTCAGTAGCTTCTTTATGGTGTCATTGGAAAGGACAAGAAAAATATTGCCTTACCCTTTTTACAAGACTTTTGAATCTAGTGCAGCTCCAAGCTTCTAACTAACTTTACAGTTTAGTAGATGGATTTGTCTTAAAATGAAGACCATGATTGCTTAAGAAAAGTTACTTTTTCCCAGAGGAAGTAAGGAAGCAATGCATGTCTGACTATAAAACTAGCCTGGGGTCAGAGTCATGGGCTTTGGTGCGAGACCTGATATAACACTGAGACAAACATCTTCCCGTCTCCTCTGCCTCATCTCTCAACACAGGTGTTTGAATACCTTTTGTCCTAGTTACCTAGTGCTATCATACTAGAAATACCATGGGTGCTTGGCTTTAAAAAACACAAATGTATTTTCCTACAGGCCAGAAGTCTGAATTTAAGGTGTGATTTTAGGGGGAGGTCCTTCTTTGCCTATTTCAACTTCTAGTGGCTGCCAGTAATCCTTCATTTACAGATGCATCTGCCGTGTGTGTCTGTCTTCACAGGGCACCTTCCCCTTTTGTGTGTCTCTGTGTTTTGCTCCTTTTATAACCCCCAGAGTGATTAGGTTGAGAACCCACCCTACACTGGTATGACCTCACTAGCATAACCAAAGAAAACCCCCATCGCCAAACACTGTCACATTCATAGGTACAGAAGTTAGGACTTCCACATTTCTTTTTGTGGGGGGGACACAGTTCAATTGGTTACACTCTCCACAACCAGGTTCTTTTGAGGTCGTGTAGGTGTCTTATGCCTACATTCCAGGACTAGGTCTGATGTGTGGTCAACATTCAGTAACGGATGTCCCTTCCCAGGTGGCATTGAAGAAAATCATGCAGGACTTTTGGGAGATCATACCTTTCTTGGAGCCTCTTGGAAAATTCTGCCTGTGTTCAGATAAGGAAACTAATTGCCTTCAACAAGAGCAATCCTGATCATTTCCTGAACATCCCTCAATTTAGAGGGGAAATCTGCTCTCACAACCCATTTCACTGTGATCTTGGGCCCTCAATGACAGCTGAGGGGCAGGGGAGTGCTTTGAGGCCAGAACTTTAGAAACCAAGGATTTCAGCATTAGCAGTTCTCCTGGCAACAACTTCAGTCCCTCAAATTGCGTTGTAGTGGGAAAAGTACATACGAAAATTTTCTTCCATGGCTTTGCTTCTTTTCTTTTCTTTTTGTCTTAAATATACTACAAATAGAATGCTTAATCCCAGATTAGGCATTCAGCTAATGATTTGAAATTTTAAACAGCTGGGTTTTTTTTCTTCCTAAGCTTTACAGTGTGTTTTTGAAGGAGATTGCTAAGCTTTTAGATTCTTCATAAATAGTAAATAGATTTAGTCATAAATATCCTGTAATACGTGCTTTGTTCCTTTTATTCTGAGGCAAGTTGCAGTTTCTGGTTAAACATGATAAATGATTATACAAGATCCATTGTATGGGAACAACATCCGCCAAGAAGTACAGCTTCTACACTGATGAAAGGCATTTAAAGACATCAAACCCCAAACATCTGTCACACATTTTTGGGAAAAGAGGACACTGAGTAATGTGGCATTTTAAGGACAGCAAACAGCTGGTGTGACTGTAAGTAGTTTTAAGATGCAATGATGATATTCAGATGATAGAATTAGGTGGTCAGCCCTCATCTCATAGGTAACTTCTTTCTTCTCCAAGACAATTGTTACAAAGCAGAAAATCATGCAGACAGAAAGTGCAATCAATAATTCCATGAGGACATCTCAGATAAAGCCCTTTTTTTTTTTTTCTTTTCCCAGGGAACAAGAGCGTGTGATTGTTTAGACTATTTGGTGACTGCTGATACTGGGTGTGAGGGTTGACACCAGCAGCATCCTGAGACATGCTTAATTTGAGCAATAGCGAGAAGGGGTTTTGGCATACCAATAAACATAACCTTGACTGGCATGCTGCCCAGACTTTTCCAGAAGATGCTTTTCTTTCTCAACACCATTGATTCTCGACCGTTGGAGGCCTGGCTCTGGAGACTCATACAGAACATACACTTGGTTGCCTTTGTTTCATGCCATCCCTTCTGGCCTCAGTAAGAGTTGGAGGAGTACTTAAGCTGGTGGTAGGAGCTTCACTGAGAAAATGCCCTGGTAGCCTAAAGGGAGGATGGACAGTTAACAGGGTCTCCTGGATAGAAGCTGTTCTTCCCTGGGATTCTTCAGAAATTGAACACCAAAATGAAGAAGAAATGGTATTATTCATGTAATGCAGGCTTGCTAACCGCTCAACATCTTCAACTGGATATTTTCAGACCCTGAGCTCCATGATGGCTGGAGCTGATTTTTCCTTCTTGCCATTGTATCTTTACCGCCTCAAATGATCCCAGGCACATGGTAGATGGACAGTTGTTGAACTAACATAAAATACAGTGGAGTTACAATGTGTGTTTTTTCAGCTAACATTAATTCAACCATGAGAGCTTTATAGGAGAACAGGTTGGAAGAAGGTAAGGGACAGGAGAAGCAAAAATCCTTTGCCCTTTTCCTGTTCAACCAGAAGCTAAGGGGAAAGTGAGGCCTCAGCAAAAACAGAAAGAAAACCCAAGGAAGTTATCCTGGACTCTTCAGTTTCTGGGGTCCCTGGCCTTCGAGATTAACAGATGATTTAAGGCGAAAAAACCAAACCCAAAACCATTGCTGTTGTCGATTCTGATTCATAGTGACCCTATAGGACAGAGTAGAACTGCCTCATAAGGTTTTAAGACTGTAATCTTCACAAAAGCAGACTGGTACATTTTTCTCTTGCAGAGTGGCTGGTGAGTTAAAACCATCTACTTTTCAGTTAGCAGCCAAGAGCTTAACCACTGTGCAACAGGGCTCCCTGATTTCAGGCAGGTCCTCTCAGATTTTAATACAGACATTCAAAGATCTTCTTAAAATGCAGGTGTGGATTAATAGGTTGCTAGTGGGGCCTGAGACTCTGCATTTATAACTAGCCCCTGGGTGATGTTCATGCTTCTAGTTGGACCACACTGTGGATAGTCCAACTATAGATAAGGAATTTTGAAAGAAAATATTGACCATGCCCAACATTTGCCCTCGTGCTGTTTTTAGAAACTAGCCCTTAAGAAAGATATGGGTCCAATATAAACACACGTTCAAGCTAACTTCACAAAGCTCTTGTATAATTAAATTAAATAATGACTGTGAATACATGTTGTTGTTGTTGTTAGGTGCCATCCAGTTGGTTCCGATTCATAGCTACCCTATGGACAACAGAACAAAACAATGCCCAGTCCTGCACCATCCCCACAGTCATTGCTATGTTTGGGCCTGTTTTGTAGCCAATTTGCCAGTCCATCTCGTTGAGGGTCTTCCTCTTTTTTGCTGACCCTCTACTTCACCAAGCATGATGTCCTTCTCTAGGGATTGGTCCCTCTTAACAACATATACAGAGTATGTGAAACAAAGTCTTGCCATCCTTGTTTCTAAGGCACATTCTGGCTGTACTTCTTCCAAGATAGATTTGTTCATTTTTTTGGCAGTGCATGGTATATTCAATATTCTTTGCCAACACCAACATTCAAAAACATGAATTCTTCTTCGGTCTTCCTTATTCACTGTCTAGTTTTCACATGCATGTGAGGCAACTGAAAATACCATGGGTTGGGTCAGGCACACCTTAGTCCTCAAAGTGACATCTTTGCTTTTGAACACTTTAAAGAGGTCTTTTGCAGCAGATTTGCCCAATGCAATGCACTGTTTGCTTTCTTGACTGCTGCTTCCACGGATGTTGATTGTGTATCCAAGTAAATGAAATCCTTGACAACTTCAATCTTTTTTTCTGTTTATCATAATATTGCTTATTGGCCCAGTTGTGAGGATTTTTTTTCTTTATGTGGAGGTGTAATCCATACTGAAGGCTGTGGTCTTTGATCTTCATCAGTAAGTGCTTCAAGTCTTCACTTTCAGCAAGCAAGGTTGTGTCATCTGCATAATGCAGGTTGTTAATGAGTCTTCCTCCAATCCTGATGCCCCATTCTTCTTCAAATAGTTTAGCTTTTCATATTATTTGCTCAGCATACAGACTGAATAAGTGTGAAGTGTGGTGAAAGAATACAACCCTGATGTGCGCTTGTCCTGATTTTAAACAACACGATATCCCCTTGTTCTGTTGGAACGACTGCATCTTGGTCTATGTACAGGTTCCTCATAAGCACAATTAAGTGTTCTGGAATTCCTAGTCTTCTCAATGTTATCCGTAATTTGTTATGATCCACACAGTCAAATGCCTTTGCATAGTCAATAAAACACAGGTAAACATCCTTCTGGTATTCTCTGCTTTCAGCCAGGATCCATCTGACATCAGCAATGATATTCCTGGTTCCACATCCTCTTCTGAATCCAGCTTGAATTTCTGGCAGTTCCCTGTCAATATACTGCTGCAGCACTTTTGAATGATCTTCAGCAAAATTTTAATTGCACGTGATATTAATGATATTGTTCGATAATTTCCACATTTGGTTGGATCAGTCAGTTAGCCAGGTAGCTGTCTTCCAAATTTCTTAGCACAGGTGAGTGAGTTCTTCTAGCATTGCATCTGTTTGTTGAAACATCTCAATTTGTATTCCATCAATTCATGGAGCCTTGTTTTTGCCAGTGTCTTCACTGTAGCTTGGACTTCTTCCTTCAATACCGCTGGTTCTTGATCATCTGCTACCTCCTAAAATGGTTGAACAGCAACCAATTTTTCTGGTACAGTGACTGTGTATTCCCTCCATCTTCTTTTGGTTCCCTCCCCTGAACCTGCATTGTTCAATATTTTCACCATCGAATCCTTCAATATTGCAACTCAAGGCTTGAATTTTCCTTCAGTTCTTTCAGCTTGAGAAATGCTGAGCGTGGTCTTCTCTTTTGGTTTTCTAACTCCAGGTCTTTGCACTTTTTGTTATAATACTTTGTCTTTTTTCAAGCAGCCCTTTGAAATCTTCTGTTCAGCTCTTTACTTCATTATTTCTTCCATTCTCTTTAGCTATTCTCTGTTCAAAAGCAAGTTTCAGATTCTCTTCTGACATCATTTTCTTCTTTTCTTTCTTTCCTGTCTTTTTAATGACCTTTCGCGTTCTTCATGTGTGATGCCCTTGATGTCATTCCACAAGTCACCTGGTCTTCAGTCATCAGTGATCAATGTATCAAATCTATTCTTGAGATGGTCTCTAAATTCAGGTGGTATGTACTCAGGGTCCTACTTGGCTCTTGTCGACTTATTTTAATTTTCTTCAGCTTCAACTTGAACTTGCATATGAGCAATTGATGATCTGTTCTGCAGTCAACCCCAGCCTTGTTCTGACTGATGATATTGAGCTTCTCCATTACCTCTTTTCACAGATGTGGTCATTTAATTCCTGTATATTCTATTTGGAATGGTCTGCATGTATATTTGCCATTTATGTTGAAAACAGGTATTTGCCAAGAATAGATTGTTGGCCTTAAAAAATTCTGTCGTGAAATCTCCAGCATCATTTTTAATACCAAGGCCTTATTTTCCAACTACTGATCCTTCTTTTTTGTGTCCAACTTTTGCATTCTAATCACCAGTGATTATCAATGCATCTTGATTGCATGTTTAATCATTTTCAGCTTGCAGAAGTTTCAAGACAAATCTTGAAATGTTCTTTTTGATAATGGATGTGACTCTATTTCTCTTCTATTTGCCATTTCCCACATAACATACCATATGACTGTCCCATTGAAGATGTCCAATACAAGTCCATTTCAGCTCACTAGTGCCTAGAATATCTACCTTCAAGCATTCTATTTCATTTTTGACAGACTCTAATTTCCTAGATTCATACTTCTTACATTCTATGTTCTGATTATTAATGGATGTTTGTAGCAGTTTCTTCTCATTTTGAGTCTTGCCACATCAGCAAATGAAGGTCCCCAAAACTTGACTCTGTCCACATCATTAAGGTCAGCTCTACTTTGAGGGTGTGGGAACCCTGGTGGCACAGTGGTTACATGTTTGGCTGCTAACAAAAAGGCTGGAAGTTCAAATGCACCAGCTGCTCCTTGGAAACCCTATGGGGCAATTCTACTGTGTCCTGTAGGGTCACTGTGAGTTGGAATCCACTCGACGGCAATGTTTTTTTTTTCTACTTTAAGGAGGCAGCTCTTACCCAGTTGTATTTTGAGTGCCTTCCAAACTGAGAGGCTCATCTTCTGGTACTATATCAGATAATGTTCCATTGCTATTCATAAGGTTTTCACTGGCCAATGTTTTTAGAAGGAGACTACCAGGCCTTTCTTCCTAGTCTGACTTAGTCCAAGAGCTCCACTGAAACCTGTCCACCATGGGTGGCACTGCCGATATTTGAAATACCAATGACGTAGCTTCCAGCATCACAGCAACATGCAAGCTTCCATAGTATGACAAGCTGACCAACGAGTGGTGGACGTAGTAAAATTTAATTGTCTATTGTTATCTGAAGTTGTTTCTGTCTCTTTTAGCAGAAAACATTAAAGTATGGCAAGCTATAATTTCGCTTACAAGGCGTTTTAGGTTATTCTTTTAGCACAATAGTTTAAAACATCTAAAGTACTAGAAGATAAATAATGAAATATTCAAACCGCATTTGCACTGTCATAAATACTGATCTTAATTACAGACTACAGATTTTCATCTAATTGCTAACAGTAAGTTGGCTCTTGAATAATTAGGAGGAGGAGGTATGCAACTTATCATTGGAACGGTCTCAGAGTACAAAATGACTTTTGTTTTTTTTCAAATATCACTATGACATTTAAAAAAAAATACAAAGAAATATAAAAGAGAAAGATAGTCATAAAAAATATAAACAATGTAAATATTAATCTAGAAAGAAGCCCAGATGATCTCCAGCTGAAATACTCAACTATCAGTGGTCCTCAACCTTAACTGCCCGTTAGAATTACCAGGAAAGCTTTGAACTTACACCAATGCCTGAGCCCCAAGGCCAGTCCTTCTGCTGTGGCCAGTCTCCACCCTAAGGTGTGGCCTGTCAGAAGCAGATCAAATTCTTTATTACACAGTATGCCAACTGTATTAAAAACTGATGATTTAAATGACTTGGGATGGAAAAACAGTTGAAGTCAGTATCCTTATTGACTACAAGCTTATTGAACTATGCTATTTTTCTTACAAGAAAATGAGCTAAAGTTAGATTCTACTTTCATAGATGGAAAGCTTCTTCTAAGACTTTATCTGTTCTTTCCTAGTTTCAAAAATCATACTTCCTGTGGCTGAGGGAAAAAAAAAAGCATTTTTAGACAATACTGCCTAAAAAGGAAGTCAGGATTCTTTTTAGCATTTAATTCTTTCTCCAGGTTCTGAGTACTTGGGTCAGGCATTTCTTGCCTATTGAGTCAGTTAACAGGCCAAATTCAAAGACCTTTCCTTCACAGATCTGAGGAAATGCCACAATAGAACTGAGAGGCAGGATGATTTCCTGTTTAACATGGGTATTGCGTATGCTTTGTCTTTCCATACAATTGCACAGTTTCCAAGTGGACAGACACTTGGCATAATGCCCAAGTGAACATGAGGTAGGTAGTAAAATGCACCATGTTGACAGCCACTGCTGGTATGACATCTAACTTTTTTTTGTGTGTGTGCTTTAGATGAAGGCTTACAGAGCAAATTAGTTTCCCATTTAACAATTAATGCACTTATTTTTTTGTGACATTGGTTGCCAACCCCGCAACACATCAACACTCTCCCTTTCCTGACCTAGGATTCCCCATTTCCATTTGCCTGGCTTTCCTGTTCCCTCCTGCCTTCTTGTCCTTGCCCCTGGGCTTGTGTGCCCACTTAGTCTTGTATATATGGTTGAACTACGGGTATTATTGTTTGTTTTATGGGCCTGTCTAATCTTTAGCTGAAGGGTGAACCTCAGGAGTGACTTCAGTACTGAGTTAAAACGCTGTCCAGAGGCTATGCTCTGGTGTTTTTCCAGTCTCCGCCAGACCAGTTAAGTCTGGTCTTTTTTTGTGAGTTTGAATCTTATTCTACATTTTTCTCCAGCTCTGTCTGGGACCCTCTTGGGCATCCCTGATTTTTTTTTTTTTTTTAATTGAAACCATCCATTTTAAAAGAAGATGAAAATTTTATTTACAAGATACCAGCAGATGGTGGAGCCATTAAGGCCACCAAATATTTCCACAGTCACTGAGGCAGTCCCAGGAACTAATTTAATACTTGCTGTCTCTCGCAGGCATTCCTTGGAAACTCTATGGTGCAGTTCTACTCTGTCCTATAGGGTCGCTATGAGTCGGAATCGACTCGACGGCACTGGGTTTGGTTTTTTTGGTTTGGTCTCTGCCACAAAAAAATTCCATATCCCCTATATGTTTTCTATACCTAACAGAACCAAAGACATATCCAAAGACAGGACCATGGTAAATGGCTACTTCCTGTGGACTCCTGCCCCGTTTGTGCGTGGTTTGCCCCTCTTGCCGCGCAACATAGCTCGCAGCGGAGCTCAGCCTCTGCAATGCTACGCGATAACAGATTGCTCCAAAGATTTCAATTTTCCTTATTTTCCGTGCCCTGTAAAGCAAGCTTTTTATTGACTTATAGATTCAGAAAATTGAAGTTTGGGGTGTTTATAAAATTGGGAAGATTATGGAGCACTTGTCTTGGCTAATTTCACGTACTTATAGGATTTTACAGGACATAGCAACTTTCTTCTCTGTCATTTTATTTGCCTTACCAAAACTCTGATTTTTGTAACCTCCACTTCAAACTTATATCTAGTTTTTATTTTTTAATTTTATTTTTTAACACATTTTTTCATGGATATTGTTATCTGTAATGAGGTCTGTTGTCACTGTGTGCTGTCTGGTCGGTTCTAACTCATAGGGATCCTATAGGACACAGTAGAACTGCCCCCATAGGGCTTCCTAGACTGTAATCTTTATGAGGGAACCCTGGTGGTGCAGCAGTTAAGAACCTGGCTGCTAACCAAAAGGTTGACAGTTCCAATCCACCAGGCCCTCCTTAGAAATGCTGTGGGGCAGTTCTCTGTCTTATAGGGTCATTATGAGTCAGATCTGACACAAAGGCAATGAATTTTTAATCTTTACAGGAGCAGATCACCAAGTCTTCTCTCTTGTTGACATTTTGATTAGCCGTTGAGTGCTTAAATAGTGCACCACCAGGACTCCTTTAATGAAGTCTAATTTATTTAAATAAATAAATAAAAAGAATTGATTTAAAATTGATTTACAGAAAGGAAAAAAAAGAGCAAATAGTAGTACAAATGATAAGCAAATGTGGCAAACAAAACGAAAGGTGGTAGAGTGGTTGATTGCATGGGAAGCACAGAGTGCCATAGAGCAGAGAGGAGAAGTACCTAATTCTGCCAGGGAGAGCCAGGGAAGGCTTCCTAGGACAGGAAGCTGACCTGAGCCTCCAAGGCTGACTAGGAGTTGATAGGGTGGAAGGGTCTATTCTGTTGGAAAAGACGGGAGGGAAGGAGCTAAGGATGTTGCACGTAGCTTAGTAGGTACCGGAACAGGAAGTTGAGAGAGTCTGGAGAGCTAGCCTAAACATTCATTCATAGAAGTGAAAGCATTTGCCTGGAAAAGAGACAGGCAGAAATGGGATAGGGATTTTGAGACCAGTAGCTGTTCTTAGAAGCCATTTATTTATAACAGCATGACATCATATAGTTGGATAACCTTCCCCAGCTTTCTCAGTAGCCTGGTATGGACCCAGGAAAGCGTTATGTTAAGGTGTAGGTTAGGTTGCAGTTAGCTTTGCATTAGGTTGGGATTTCTTTCTCAAATAAGTAAACAAATAAACCGACAATAGATAGATAGAAAAATAGATAGGTGTTGTTGCGGCCAGTGTAGAGTGCCTTCCAATCTAGGAGGTTCGTCTTCCAGCACTGTATCACACAGTGTTCTACTGTGATTCATAAGGTCTTCAATGGCTAATTTTTGAAAGCAGATCATCAGGCCTTTCTTCCTTGCCTGTCTTATGCTGGAAGCTGGGCTGAAACCTGTCCACCATGGGTGGCCTGGATGATGTTTGAAATACCAGTGGCATAGCTTCCAGCATCACAGCAACACACCAGCCACCATAGCATTACAAACTGACAGACAGGTGGTAGTTATAGATATACATACACCGTTTACAAATTGAGTTCTACAAACGGCTTAGTGTCATCAGGAAGCAACCCTGGGAGTAAGAGGGGGTAGGGCTGCTGAGTAGGTTCCCCCTCTCTGTATGAACAGAGTAACTTCCTCGTCATCTGCTGTGTATTTTGGGTTCCTAAGTAGGATTTGTTTGAGTTAGGCTTCGAAGAAAGTTTGAAAACTGCTTAAAATAAGCAGCTCAGTGTTTCTCAAACTCAAGGAAAAATAAACATACCCTCAAATTCCTTGCATTGGTTTAGAAGAACTTAGATTGGGGGAGCAGTCTCCCCTGTGATTTCTAGACCCTTTTCTTCCATAAGGATTCCTGGTGGCTCAGGAGTTAAGAGCTCAGCTGCTAACCAAAAGGCCGGCAGTTCGAATCCACCAGCCGCTTCTTGGAAACCCTATGAGGCAGTTCTACTCTGTCTTATAGGGTCATTATGAGTTGGAATCAACTCAACGGCAAGGGGTTTGAGGTGTGGTTCCTCCATAAGAGGGAGATGACATCCACAGACGACAGTAAATGTGGCAATGAAGAGGGACCATCAGGCCACCATCGGCCCTGCCTTAAGGTGTTCTGCTCTAACAGATCAGACAGACCTGGGATGGGATTTCTAGAATCTAAATGCAGGCCCATTATTCTGTAGTATAATAATTATACTATTGCTTTTATTCTAACTTAGGTTTGCCTTTTTTTAAGAGGCCTAACTTATCTCCTTATAAAGTACGTTAGGTATCCATCATTGGCTTCATTACCTGGGCAAAAGAATACATGAGGCCAAAGATCTGAAGGTATTTTTACTTAAAAAAAAAAAAAAAAAAAAAACTCTAACCTGGAAGCGCCACAGGACCCATTTTTGCTTCAGCAAAAGGTTTTGCACAAAGTGCAACCCTGTCACTCAAAAACACAGTAATCGCTGGAGATTACCAGTCATTTTCATTATAGGTAATTTCAGGGTGCCTTGTTTTTCCTTGTCACTCACATTTCTGGGACCTTGCCAGATGGTGCCACAACAAGTAAACTGGGAAGCCAACCAGACCACCAGACCCAGAGGATAAACCCAAGGCTTGATGGAATATTCCAGGCCAGACAGCTTCCACCTAAGTAAAAGATGGGGCTATGGTCCTGCCAAGATAAACTACATATACCTGAAGATGTTGGCTCCTTCCTTCAGTTGGCTCAGGCTTGAGTTCAACTCTGTGGGGTTACTTTCCCAGACTCATCAACAAGGGGGACAATTCCCTGAAAGATCTTGCCCTAGTCTTATCTTTCCCCAAAGCCCAATGTCGTAATCAATTCCCCATTCATGCTGAGTAATACTGAGCTCTTGAAATGAACTGCCCTCTCTGCTAAGAACTTTCCCCCTTTCTCACCTGGCTAACCTGACATTGGCTTCAGCACTGTACTTACAGTCACCTTTCCTGGGCATTTGTCTGTCTTCACTGCCTAAGGCTGGAATGCCCTCCTGTGTGCTCACTCACGTAGCCTGGCATCTGCCTTTCACATGCTGGCTTCCAGTTGCCCCATTTCACTTACTCACACAAACCATCTTTGGTGAATGGTTCCTAAGTGTCAGGCACAATATCATCCATGAGAAATCCTTATCCACTCGGAGCTTATGTTTTAGTAAAAAAGAAAGGCAAATAAATGATATGTTTGCAGAAAATCATAGGGGCAATACATGGAGATCCATTGTGGCTAGGGGTTGCTATTTTAGAAGAGATGTCCCTGAGGAGGTAACATTTGAGATGAGGCAATGATCAGAAGGAGTGACTCCCGCAAAGATCTCTGGGAAGACATTCAAGATAGAGAGTGTATAGTGAGTATACAGCAAGTGCAAAGGCCCTGAGGCCCATGCAAATTTGGGTGTACCAGAATAGGAAGAAGGCTAGTGTCATGAGGAAGCAAGAGTGAGGAAGAGGATGAGATTAGAGGGCAGGAGGAGCCAGACCACATGGCAGTGGAAGCCTATGGTAAAGAGTTCAGACTCTATTCTAAGGATAAGAGGAAGCCCTGGCAGCCTTATAATCAAGGGTGTGATGTGGCCAGAACCACTTCTTATTCCCCATCCAGAATAAGACTTCTCAAAAGCACAATGCCTGAAACACAGAAGGCACTCAGGAAACATTCTGCTAGATCAGTGAATGAAACCCCAACACTGGGCCACAGCTCCCTTTCTGGGTTCTTTCAATTCTCTAATGGCTCGCCTGAGTGTCACACTTTCAATGCCATCACTGCCTCATGGAGGGATGACTGTAACATCTTGCTGTTGCTTTTCAAAGATCTAAAACCAGTTGCCAACAAGTAATTTCTGACTCGTGGGGACCCCATGTGCGTCAGAGTAGAACCGTGATCCATGAAGTTTTCAGTGGCTGATTTTTCAGCAGTAGATCACCAGGCCCTTCCTCCAAGGTGCCTCTGGATGGACTCCAACCCTCAGCCTTTCAGTTAGCAGCCAAGCACGTTAAACATTTGTACCACCCAGGGGACAACTCCATCTAAATCAGTGTATCTTTGAAAAGCATAAACTGCCAAATCACTCTAAGATTTTTAATTATTATTAAAACAGTGAGAACAAAAACGTTCAATATACCTCTGCTCTTTCTATGCTGGCTCATAAAAATCTTTCAAGATGTGGAGAGTTAATACCTTTCTTAAAATGAGCATTTCTGTCAGAAATGACATTTGACTGTGCCCCAGGAGACCACAGCGCATCTCTGCCTCTCCTTCTGGATTCTCCAAGAGCAGGACCCTCAGTCTCCCCAAAGGGTCCAAGCCTTCATTCCCACCATGCCAGGGACAACAGAGGGGAGTATCAGACAGCTCTGACCCTTGGTTCCACCTTTTACCATGTGTACAGCTTGGGACAAGTGATTTAACCTCTCTAGATCTCAATTTTCACATCTGTAAAATGAAAAACAAACAAATAAATAGAAACTCCCTTCTCATAGTTTGTGTGTGTGGGTGTGTATCATATGAAATAATACTTACAGAGTGTTTAAGCATACTATCTATGGGCCACATGGTTAACACAGCAGGAGCGATGGATTGTGCTGGAGTCCCCAGCTGGTGGCCACAGAGGCTGAACTCTGCGTAAAGGCCCATTTTGTTAGGCTAGCATAATCAATCACTCTCCCCATTTCTTTCTCCCCCTCTTGCCATTCTTCTCTCTCTCTCCCTCTCACTCTGCTTTTCTTTCCTTCGCTCTTCCTCTTTCTTGAATGCCACTAGGGGCTAGTATCCTTTCACTGAATAACCAAAAGAAAAACAAACCAGTTGTTTGAGTTGACTCCAACTCATGGCAACCCCATATGCGTCAGAGTAGAACTGTGCTCCATAGGGTTGTCAGTAGCTGAATTCTTGGAAGCAGATAGTCATGCCTTTGTCCTGAGGTATCTCTGGGTGGGCTCGAACCGCCAACCTTTCAGTTAGTAGTCAAACGCTTAATCATTTGCACCATCCAGGGACACCTCTTTGAATAACAGCACCCACCAAGCCCTCGTGAGCTGAAATCTAGCCCTAGTTAGGTATTTGTTACTTTCTTGGCCCCTGTATGACTCCAAGTAGCTATTAGGAGCTTAGGGTGCTGGAGTTAGATATGAGTGTGAATTCTGACTCCACTTCTGATTTCTAGCACATAACCTTGAATGAGTTACCCAATCTGGACCATAAAATAGGGAAAATAATACTTTCATCATGGAATAGCTCGGGGATTAGTGACAAATAAAGTTCTCAGAATAACCCATGTTAAGGGTATAACAATAATTAAAACTATAAAATAAAGAAAGACGTCAAAGTGGAATTTGTTCCTGAGCTGCCAGTGGTAGGAAGGGTCACTAATGGAAGCGGAGGAAGTGGTTTGAGTTTGCCCTGCACCATCCTCCACACTCCACAGCTTCTTTGTAAAGAACCTGAGCTGGACAAAAAGAATCCTGTTTCTAAAAATCAACCACAGTGTCTCTTCTTTTGTGGTATCAGTCTTAGTGAGGCAGAATTGGAAGGTGAAACCAATCTCAGGTAAGCGTGCATTTTCATCTTTCTTTTTTTTTTTTTTAATTCCATTTCAAAGAGTATGCATTGCCAAGGTTATCTAGTGAATGAATCTCAAATGGAAAACAAAACACTACAGATCTGTACCATCCTAAAAGCTTGGAATTATCCTGATTGCTCTATTAAACAAGCTAGAGTTGGGGAGAAGGTATTTGCATAGGCTCCTTTATGCATACGTAGTAAAGAATAGTAAAAAAAAAAAAAAAATTGATGCAACCATTTGGGTATCTCAAACTAAAGAATGAAATCTAAACTGGGTCTACTTCACTACTTCAGTTATCTCAATTTTTATGACTTGAATAGCCTCCTGAAAAGTCCCAGTTCTCCTTTTGATTGCACGTACCAACAAGGCCAGGAGTGATAAACAGAACTTGACAGTGATGCACATTTCTAGAAATGCCCCTCACACCTTGCTATCGTCAATATTTTGTCTGTGGGACAGCAGCATCAGCATCACCTGGGGCTTGCTAGAAGTGCATAAGCTCAGGCTCCACCCCAGACTACCTGAGTAACTGAGTCAGAATCTACTTTTATCTCCAACCCCTATGTAAAAAATGAGGTTAAACCATGTGGGCAATTCCTTTTGCCAAAGCTAGAGGTGAGGGAAGCACCAGGGAGTGAGATATTTCCTTCTAAGACCCATATAGAATTGGCTCAGTTGCCCACCTGAGAATTTCCTACCCTGGGTGATTGCTCTACACATTAAAGTTTGAAAAGTGCTCTTTAGCACCAGTCTTCTCTCCCAATCTGCCTCATGCTGACTCTTGTGTGCATATATCTGCTCCACAGTGTGGTTGTACCAGCTAAGAGCCTGTCAATACATAATTCCCTCTGTGCAGAAACTCTGCTACTGCTGGGGTCCTCAAAGGCAACAACTATGTCCTTTACTCCTAAATCCAAAGAGATACAGTTACAAGCCTCTGCTAATATCATTCATTGAGCTTCTTAACTGAGTGTGGCTTTGTTCCCACCTATGAAGTTTTGCAGGTGGACAATGCTAAGTCAATCTTGTTCCCTGGCCAACGGCAAATGAACAGTCATCCAGCTGGTGGCGTGTCTTCACAGCCAAAGCAATGGCTGAAGCTAAGCTGCTCTTTGCCGAAAGCATGCCATTCAAGGACTCTCCCCCCCAACCCAGGACCACAAACATGCCTTTCAGTTTGGGAGGGAAACGGCCCATTTCTCTCACCTTCTGTTTCTGTGGGCTTTCAAGGGATTCTCACTGAATTGTCCAATAGGGAATTTGACAAACTACCAATATTCAGGCCATAGGGTTGGTTATTCCTGTTCCTGTTATTAAAGGGTCAAAGTTCTCTACATCCGTCTATTTGTCTTGAGGTGAATGGGCACTGTTTCCATTGATCAAGCAGCTACCCTTATCCTCACTGTTGCAGAACTTTAAGTAAACACCACCACTAACATGTTGTTGTTAGCTACCATTGAGTCTGCCCCGACTCATAGTTAACCCACGCACAATGAAACAAAACATTGCCCGGTCATGTACCATCCACGTGATCAGTTGCAAATCCAACCATAGTAATCCGTAGGATTTTCACTGGCTAATTTTTAGAAGTAGATCACCAGGCCTTTCTTCCTAATCTGTCTTCGTCTGGAAGCTCCACTGAAACCTGTTCAGCATCATATCCTAGTGACACACAAGCCTCCACTGAGAGAAGGATGGCGGCCATAGGTAAACTAAAAATTTAAGAGTCTGGTTTCCAAAATGAATATCTCTTGCTCCACTGCACTGAGAAAATTAATTGATTTACTCAAAATTGGTTTATGGTAAATGAATGGATGTCAATACCTGTCCCCCACACCCAACAAACTGTGTTGTTGTTGGATGCCATCGAGTCAATTCCGATTCATAGGAACCCCAAGAAACAAAGTAGAACTGTCCCATAGGATTTCCTTGGCTGTAACCTTTATGGAAGCAGATCTCCAGGTCTTTTTCCTGCGAAGTTGCTGGTTGGGTTTGAACTGTCAACATTTTGTTTAGCAGCCCAAATACTTAACCATTCTACCACCAGGATAGTATTTTGTATTTCTTAAGGACTGTATCAGTACTTCCATTAATTAAACCCTGATAGCCAGCTGAGGTATCTCTTTATCACTGAAAATAACTGATAGTATCTACTGGTTGCCTGTGCCTTTAGGCACTGAATCTTTTTGTTTGTTTTTTTTAGTTGTCGATCACATTTCCATTCTGTATTTCCCTCACTGATTTATACGGTGTTTTTTTTTTTTAAGTAAATTTAAAGCATGTTTATAAGAAGATGGTTTCCTTAAAAATATCCTGCATAAGCTGAAAGAAATATGGTACATTTAGGAAGAAAAAGTCATACAGTAAATTTCTACCTAAGGAAATTAGCAAAATATTGCATACTCTTCTTTTGAAATCTTTTGGAGAATGCCGAAGCAATCCTGACCCTAAATAAATTGCTTCAGTTGTGTTACTTATGACCCAACTATTCTGTGTGGCAGTAAATACTTCCTCAGGTATAAGAGCCTTGCAGAGAGCTATTATATGATTTACTAAAACAGCTAAGCAGCTATGTCTGCTGAGAGATTACAGCATGTTAAGTATGATCAATATCCATTTCTAAGGAAGCATCTTAGGGTTTTCAGGTCCTGATATGCCACATATTCAAAGGTAGCATTGTGCCATTCAAAGTAAACAAATGTTTTCTCTGTAGAGATAATAACTTAGTTGACCATGATTAAATAAGAATGATTAAAAGTCACTGCTAGACCATAAAATATTCTAGAGCAAGGAGAATATTTTCCTTACTCTGAATTAAAATCGGGTGGCTGCTAGTGAAAATGATGGATAAAACAGATCAGCTGGGGCTCCTCTGAGGTCTCTAAGGGGATATATTTGTATAGCCCACCACAAGGTCGGAGAAACATGACTGTTTATTCTTAGCTAAGTCTTTATCAGCAACACATATGTAAAAACTGAGGTTAAACCACGTGGACTATTCCTTTTGCCAAAGCTAGAGGTGAGGGAGGCACCTGCTTATGCAGGCAGCCATCTTTGGTATAGTTTCTTTAAACTGCATGGAAGGAAAGTAAGAAGGTTGTGAAAGGAATCCAAAGAGAAAGATGGCTCTGGGATCCAGTCTCTAGACTCTTGGGAGGAGAAAAATCAGAACGACCATGCCCCAGAGTGCTGTGATCTATATAATAATCTCTGGAAGTTCCATCCCTTGGGTTCCATGCCGTGTCCCTAAATGGAACCAATCTTCCTTGGGAGGTGGGCTGAATAAAGATGGGGTGGAGAGGAACATTAAGCTCCTAGAGAGGTCAAACCCAACAGCTAAATGAGTAAAAAGTGTTTCCTGTTGATTTGAATAAACATCCAAGAAGCTCTAACAACTGCCCCTGAGAGCACCCATTTGTATAGTGAAAATCCTCAAGAGGTGCTCTTCACCTGCCCAGGACAAAAGTTGGGGTTACAAGCATAAAGCAGCCCAGAATTAAAAGACACAATCCCTTAATAAGCAAAGTTGAATTTTGCAAACTCCTGTAGCTCCAAAATAAGTTTACTTTACAAAAGAATTCATCTTACACTTCCTATTAAATGAGTAGTACTTCTTTTGTAATTAAAATAATTTGATTTCTATAAAACATCTCCTACTGTGTTTTTGGCACAGAGAAAACAACAGAAGAGAGAGAAGACAGCCACTGAAGACTTTTCAGGAACCGACATGCTACTACTATCAGTTACCAGTTGCTGTCAAGTCAATTCCGACTCACCGCAACTCCATGTGTGTCAGAGTAGAACTGTGCTCCGTAGGATTTTCAATGGCCAATTTTTCAGAACTAGATCATCAAGTCTTTCTTCCAAGGCACGTCTGCGTGGACTCGAACCTTCCACCTTTCCATTAGCAGCCGAATGTGTTAATCATTTGCACCACCAGAGACAAATACTACTAGTAGTAAATGCTTATATAAATGTTTTCAAACTGTCAGTGTTTAAGTACTTTACTTATATAATCCTCATGACCATTTTATGAATAGGTCCTATTTTCTTTCTTATTTAATAAAAAAGTATACTAAAATACAGGGAGGTTAACCAGTAAGTGTCAGAGCAGGGATTGAAATCCCTCAACCTGGCTCCAAAATCCCACTTTTTAACATCCAACTCTACTGCATATAAGGAGTTTTGGTGGCATAATGGTTAAGCACTTGGCTGCTAAGCAAGAAGTTGGTAGTTCAAACCCACCCAGTTGCTCCTCTGGAGAAATAGTTGGTGATCTGTTCCCGTGAAGATTACAGCCTGGAAAACCCTATGGGACAGTTTTACTCTGTCACATGGGGCCACTATGAGTCGCGATCAACTTGACGGCACCCAACAACAATAGCTACTACATTTACAGACAGAGTGGAGATGTAACATAAAGGATGCATCTTTCCCTTATTATTATTATTTTTATTATTTATCTGTCTGTTACGCTTGGTAAAGTAAAGGGGCGGTAAAAAAGAGAAAGACCCTCAGCTAGATGGATTGACACAGTGGCTGCAACAATCGGCTCAAACATACCATTGATTGTGAGGATGGCACAGGACCAGGCTGTGTCTCCTTCTGTTGTACATAGGGTTGCTGTGAGTCAGAACTGGCTTCAACGCACCTAACAACAGCAAATTCCTTCTTCACCTCTTCTATAGTTTTCTTGTCTACTAATTCTCTCAGCCCAAGCTCCCATTCATTTCCTATCAGAGATCAGAGAGCCAAGGGCTCAGTTTTCCTTATGCCTACCTCCACCTACAAGAGGGGTATAGGAACTCAGCAGCCCTCCCCTGAGCCAGGCTCTCCTCCCCAGTGCCCTTGTCCCTGGTCTGATTCCCCACCAGTCTCCTCCCTGGTACCCCAAGCAACTCCCCTGACAAGGGACACACCCCACATCCTCGGTGCCAGGGTATCTGAGAAAACTCAACATCTAGCTCAAAGGTCTGAAACCTCGGCCAAAAGAGAGCTTTCTAACCATGCTGTGGGGGAAATATTTTCCTAGTTCAGAGACACATGGGAGGGACATTTCCGGGCCCATCTGCAGTCCACTAATGGCATGCAAGCGGTCTACTTCTTATGATCCATTCTAAAACACCCTCTCCTTTTGGCCAGCAATTCTCAGCACTCACTCCACAACTGCCCAAAGGCTGGGATACATTTATTGCCCTGATTTCCATTTTTTTCTACCTTGAGAGAAAAATAATACTTTTCAGAATATGGATTCAAATTGAACATTAATCCAATATCATTTCCTGTAGAAATGATACCAATGTTTATCACTTTACATGTCAACATCTTGAAGCCTGGGACATAAATTCAGAAGTTAGAAAGCATCTGTAGGCTTTTATGAAAAAGACAATATATGGCATGGACGGAAACAGTGATTGCCTATGAGTTTGTTCAAACAGTGTCACAGAGGATACAGAAATGAATGAAGTAAACTAACTCAATCCAACTTGAATACATAATATAGTTCACTTTGACAATGTCATTCCATGGGTTGAATGATGCTGCTGATTGATTTTATTTTTATGGTTGGCTCTGTTACAGAAATTTACATTTGGGCTGTACTTACAGGACCTCAAAACAGCCAGTTGAAAAGTAAGCAGATTCATTCAAACTGATTCCAATAACACTCTGATTAAGTAGTGAGCAAGGGATATCGGCTGCTCAAGGCTTATTGAATTTTCTGCTTGACTTGGGGTTACCTGTTAACCTCTCCTTGTTTCATTCCTCATGATTGAAATTCATATTTTCAAAAATATAGCACTTTGTTTATTTGGTGAAGCATGCTGAACATTATTTAATCTTTTTTTTTTTTTTCTGCTCAGATGGGAATTCTGAAAGAGCCCTGGCTTCATTTTTTCTCACCATTGGTGCTAACTGTACAAAGGCTGCAAGTGTGGGAGGATAGAATACTGGACATCTTCCTGGGGTTGTCTTAATTTCCTAAACCAGATTATTCTTTCCCTTGCCTCTCCAAAATGGTGATTTTGACCCATTTTCTCCTTCTAATCTAAAAAATGGCTGATTTTTAGATGGGCCAATATGAGTTTTCATTTTGAAGTCATTAAAAAATGGATAGAAAATGCTCCCCAAACTCTGACCTTTAAAAAAAGAAACTGATATAAGACAAATGTCTTTGCCAATAGACTGAGCAAAGTTAACACCCCCGCCCCCACCCCCCACTTGCTGAGTGCAGTTTTGGAAAGGTGAAATCAGGTTGCTTGGGCAATTCTACAGGGTGTTTGTGGGAGACTGGGAAACTACTGGTGCCTTTTTTTCTACCTCAGAGACCAAAAAGAGTCAGCCACCCAGCCATAGGATTTTCATACGATAGCTGCTTCAATCCACCATCTGCCTGAATTGGTCTGTAGAAAAGCAACAGATATATTGTTCAAATGCAAAAATTATAAAGGATGAATGGAAACCTGGATAAAAATATGAGGTGGCCAAAGAGGAATGAGATTCCTGTTCCATCAACAGCTGATCTGTCTTTGTTTTTTGACATCTGTTGGCAGCCTGTAGCTAGCCAGGTACGATAGCTCATCAGCAACAGGAAGGGAAAGTCTTCAGTGCTGGGCGGAATGAGGTATTATGCCCAGGTGTGAGCACTTTCAGAGGCAAGTTAGTCAATGAAAACTCTATGACTCACAAGAATCTGATCCCAAACTGATCATGGGGATGACTCAGGACCAGGCAGCACTTTGTTCCATTGTGCGTGGGGTCATTATGATTTGGGGGCTGACTCTACAACAGCTAAGAAAAACTACAACATGAGAGAACTCAGACCTGAAACCACTGTATTCATGAAATCAAGCTGGCAAAGATAGAAACTTATTAACTTGGATCCCATGGAGCTGAAAATTGAGACAGCTCACCAAAAGCACATCAAGAAAAGGGTTGGAAAGGAAAAGACAGGGTCAGGCTAGAGAACAGTAGCCAGAAGCCACCAGGCAGAAGACCAAGCCTACCAGGGAGGAGACTTAGCCAAGGACTGCTGGTTCAGAAATAGATGGCAGGTTGGCATCTGTATCTGTTCTGGAAAACAACCCCGAACGTAGAAGGACATGCATACCTAGCTTGTCACAAGTTACTGCCTTTAGAGATGCATGATCTTCAGTGACAATCTAGCCCAGTCCTTTTTGTGTTCATAGGTGAGAAACTGAGGCTCAACAAAGTGAGATAATTTTCAAAGGTCACCTACCATTCAGTGGTAGAATCTGTTCTGCAACCCAGGTATCTACCCCTTGCCCATGTCCCATCTGACTCACCACAATCTCTCTCAATGGTATCAAGAGTTTAACAGAATGAGAATATATCATGGCTTGGAGTTGATGGTTTTGCTATTATGGACAAAAGATTTCTAAACTCATTAATTTTAATGTGATTTAAAAAAAATCTTCTAGCCATAGCTTGTTATGTAATGTGTACCTGTTACCTGTTGCCATTGAGTAGGGTGACTATATTTTCCAAAGAGTACAAAAAAGAGTTTTTATACAAATTGGTAATATACCAATGTTTCTATGAGTGCCTGTGGTTCATTGGGCTTTTCATACTTAGACTTCTAAGGTTAGAAATCTTGGCAAGCACATAAGTGGCTTAGGCCTTGTTCCAAGTTAGAAACTCTTTGAGAGCTGGGTTGATTCTTTATGTCTACCCATCATGGCCCTAGAACCCAAAGTAGTATATGGCTAGCAGTAGGGATTTGGTAAATATTTACTCACTGAATGCTGTGTTACCTTTCTGCCCCAATGAGATGGGTATGTTTGTGGTGATGGGAATAGTGTAAAGTTTATGGTGCTTTAAAGAAACCCTCGTGGCACAAGAGTTAAGCGCTCAGCTGCTGACCAAAAGTTTAGTGGTTCTAACCTACCCAATAGCTATTCAGGAGAAAGACCTGGTGATCTGTCCCCATAAAGATTACAGCCTAGAAAACTCTATGGGGACAGTTCTTCTCTGTCACATAGGGTCGCTATGAGTCAAAAATCAACTTGACAGCACACAACAACAAGGGTGACATATCCCAGAGAAGAGTTACTATTCCAGGGAACAGTTACTATTTGGAATCACTTGTCAGATAAGAATGTGGTATTCTCCTTAGCAACACTACAACCCAGATTTTCCAGGATGGCCTTGATATTAAGAATTCTGTGTTGTTGTCACCAAAAACAATGGACACTTCCAAGAAAGTAAAATATTCCTTTAGCTAAACTCTATCATCTAGGAGCCCATTTATTCTCTGAAGTGACATGAAAATCTAATGTCCAAAAAGATAGGCACCTTAAAAAAAAAAAACCAAACCCAGTGTCATCGAATCAATTCCGACTCATAGTGACCCTATAGGACAGGGTAGAACTGCCCCATAGAGTTCCCAAGAGTGCCTGGCAGATTCGAACTGCCAACCCATTGGTTAGCAGCCTTAGCACTTAACCACTAAGCCACCAGGGTTCCCATAGGCACCTTATACACTGTAATATGGTCTTTGTATTATAAGCTACTTCCAAAGGCCTAAGACAATGCATTGAAAATAAAGTTCAAAGTTTAGAACTCTCTAGTACCAGTTACAAGTCTCACATCAAGTTCATATTTAAGTGACAACAGATGAGTTCATCCTATGAGATAGTGGCCACCAGCTGAGCTTTGATATGATCTTCTTTCTGAACTTTGTCTTGTATAGATAACAAGCCTTTAGCTTTTGATGATGTTACTCATGATGGTTGAACAGTGAAGGAGATGGAAGTAATGGCAGTGTTAGTGGTGGTGGTGATGATGGTAGTTGTCTTAGTTCCCTAGACAATCTGCTCTAGAAGAAATATCACAAGTGGGTGGCTTAGAAGAACAGAAGTTTACTGTCACAAAATTCAGGAGGATAGAAGTCTAAACTCAAGGTATGGTTCTAGGGGTAGGCCATTCTTTGTTTATTTCATTTCCAGTTGTCAGCAAGTCTTTGAGTCCCTGGGCTTGTAGATTCATCTCCCTCCCTCCTCTGATAGTGTCTGTCTTCCCCGTGTTTCTGTGTGCCTCTATGTCTAAACTGCTCTTTATATGACTCAGAAGTCATTAGATTTAGGACCCCCTACACTGATTTGGCCTCATTAAATAGCAAAGAAAATTCACAGGTATAGCAGATTGTAATTGTTAAGTGCCATCAAGTTGGTTCCAACTCACACCACCCCTGTGTACAACAGAACAAAACACTGCCCTGTCCTGTGCCATCCTCACAATCATTGCCAGATTTGAGCACATTGTTGCAGCCACTGTGTCAATCCATCTTGTTGAGGGTCTTCCTCTTTTTTGATGACCCTCTGCTTTAGCAAACATGATGTACATCTCCAGCAACTGGTCCCTTCTGATTTATAGCAGATTGTTGCTGTTGTTGTTAGGTGCTGTCAAGTGGGTTCCAACTCATATAGCAGATAGGGGGACACAATTCAATCCATAACATTGATGATAATAGTATCTTTTAAAAGGTCAAGCACTGTGCTAAACAGTTACCACGTATCATCATATGTGGCCCTTCCAGCATCACTAGTGTTATCATCCACATTGTATAGACATTTTAAAGGCAAGGAAATTTTGGCTTAGAGATCTTATGCAGGATCACAGCTTGTAGAGGGGAGCTGGGATTGAAATCTAAGCACTCTGACACCAGAATCTTCTTCTTAATCACACCTGCATATTGCTGCCCACATCAGTGACCTAGATAATACCATCTTCCTCTCCCTTGGGGCAATACAAAGGTTGGACAGTCTTCAACTTCTTTTTTTAAGCAAAAGCCTTTTCTCTGAATTTAAAAAGTGGCCTGGTAATCACATTGTCTATTTTAGACCTCCTTTCCAAGCCCAAAGAGTTAGGGCATTTCTTTTTCAAATTGTCTGTTCTGCACTGGCTCCCCTGTAGAGAAGAAAGGCAATGCTGAAGGATGGAATATTACCTACCAAGCTCCACTCACTGTCATTGGGGTGTCCCTGTCTGTAGGAGTGCTTCTTGGCCCCATGCAATCTAAATACCCACATAGCCTATTCGGTCTCTTATACTTCCTGAGCACTTCATAGAATTCACTGCCTCCTACAACAAACTGAACATGAATGGGAGCCAAGGAAATGAAATTCCAGGGAAGAAATCGAAAGGCGATAGGTAATAAAGACAAAGAGAAATGCACAAGAAAGTTGTCCTCTACCTCTTGGAGCTGGCAGTCTAGCCCTGCTTGGCTCATATCAAACACTTGGAAAATGTTTATCAAATGAGAAGTATCTATGGCCCCTGACATTGGCCCCATCTCGTTTAGCCTTCTCTTGCTTTAGCAAGGGAGTCCCTGGTGGTACAAATGGTTAACATGCTTGACTGCTAACTGGAAGGTTGGGGGTTCGAGTCCACCCAGAGGCACCTTGGAAGAAAGGCTTGGTGATCTACTTCTGAAAAATCAGCCATTGAAAACCCTGTGGAGTACAATGCTACTCTGACACACATGGGGTCGCCATGAGTGGAATCCACTTGACTGCAACTGTTTTTTTTTTTTGTTATTGTTTGTTTTGCTTTAGCAAGAGGATGGTTTGGAAAAGACGTGAATATGTGAAATGACATCGAATGTGTTGCTTAACCGCTTTAAACCTCTATTTCTTTTAGTAAAATAGGGATGACAACGGTACATACCTCAAAGGGCTTGTTGGAAGGATTTAAAGGGTTCTTGTATATAAATGCTTAGCTGAGTTTCTAGCATATTTAAATGCTCACTAAATGCTACTATATTCAGAGCACAAGTGTTTGTACTCTTCAATGCCTACTCCAGGATCTGTACTTTTTTTAACTTTTAGTAAACAAGAACTATCAAAAGACAATATTTTTTTTTAGTGCTCCATTATCTTGACAATGTTGATTGCATCCATAAGGATTCACCCCACACAGTTTTTTGTCAAATTATATAAATTAGAGTCTCCTTTGGGATGTAACAGATTGTTTTGGCATTGGGTATATAAAAGCTTCCTGAGAAACTAGAATTTTGAGTGACCACTGCTGAGTCTGTTTGATAACCATCCAGAGTAATATGGACCCAATATACGCATACATCACAGACACCCATGGCTAGATATTTCTTCCACTGTAGTCTTTTTGATAGAACCAGCTTACTAGTTGCTTCAGTTCTTCACTTTCCTTTATCAAGTAATACACAGCTCAATTATTTTTCTTTTTTTTTTTTTAATGTACTTTAGATGAAGGTTTATAGAGATAATCAGTTTCTCATTAAACAATTACTACACATATTGTTTTGTGACATTGGTTGCCAACCCCATGACATGCCAACACTCTCCCCTTATAGACCTTGGGTTCCCCATTGTCAGCTTTCCTGTCCCCTCCCGCCTTCTTGTCCTTGCCCCTGGGCTGGTGTGCCCGTTTAGTCTCCCTTTGTTTTATAAGCCTGTCTAATCTTTGGCCGAAGGGTGAACTTCAGGAGTGACTTCAGTACTGAGTTAAAAGGGTGTCCAGGGGCCGTCCTCTTGGGGTTTCTCCAGTCACATGGCCCCATTCTTAACTGCAAAATCGAGTAGTGGATAAACAGAGTATAACTCACTTCAGCTTATCTGACATTCTTATGACACTAATCAGTAAATATCCAATTTATTAAACCAAAATGGATAAAAGCAATATATAAATGTATGTGCATTTACACTTTCCAGGAAGTAACATAACAGTGCTACAATGAGAGTTCCATAGGTCAATGATCACCAGTCCTGATACTGCACAAAGATGACATGGATTGTAGGTAGGAGTAGCAGTGACCATTGATTATGTGTACAAGACTACTCTATGCAGTGAGAAACTCTCATGTTTGCCATAATAGAAACTGCCAAACCCCTGCATCTCCCTTTGGGCACAGTTGATTTCAATATTACCCTTCCACAGACATGGAATGTCAGCTAATAATGGTAGTGCAACTGGGTGTGAGTGGATAAATGTTGACAATGATTTGATAGGTTCCTTTTTCAGTGAATGGACGAAATGATCTAAATGTTCTGTCATCTCTTTAAACCTCATGGAGGACAGTTGCTGGCACCTAACAGTGTCCAAAAAGCAAACAAGTTATTTAGTTTCCTTTTATAGCTATCTTGAGCATCTACTTTTGAAGGACTCCTTTCTGCCGTTGAAAAAGCATGTGCATATGCAATGAGTCAGTGTTATATATGTGAGAGAGATTCTCCAAATACATCCAGATTAATCCCAGCTAAAACACACTGAGTACAAATTATATGCCAGTTTCTGTTCTAAGTGCTTTACATATTTAACTCCTTCAATCCTCGTAACTACACTAGGAGCTTGGTACAATTATTGCTTCCTTTTTTCAGATGAGGAAACTGAAGCACGGAGAAATTAAAGTAACTTGCCCAAGGTCATACTGCTAATGAGTGGTGGCTTTCCTTGTGTTTTCGTCCATCTTTTTCCACTTCTCTGCCTTTTACTCTGGTGGCTATTTTGATGGTCATCCTTGAATTAGGATCACCGGGATTCTACACCAGACTGCAGAAACTACAGCAGCTTGATTTCATCTCTTCTCAATAGAAAACACTACCTTAAAGAGTATTATTTCTGTGTGGCAAATGCTATGAGACAAAGGTGGGGCAAGAGCCTTGCAAAGTTGTAAAACATGAATTTTGGTTTTGGAGAGGAGCATCTCAAACTTTTTATCATGAAACTTTTCAAACATTCAGAAAAGTAGAAAGAATAGTATAATCACCATGCTTTGTAAAGTAGAGGGTCAGTGAAAAGAGGAAGAACCTCAAGAAGATGGATTGACACAGTGGCTGCAACAATGGACTCATACATAGCAACAACTGTGAGAATGGTGCAGGCCCAGGTAGTGTTTTGTTCTGTTGTACATAGGGTGGCTATGAGTCAGGACCAACTTGATAGCACCTAACAACAACATTTGTTCCAAAGAGCCCTGGCAGTGCAGTAGTTAAACACTTGGCTGCTAACCAAACACACCAGCCACTCTGTAGGAGAAAGATATGGCAATCTGCTTATGTAAAGATTACAGCCTTGGGAGCTTTATGGGGCAGTTCTACTCCATCCTGTAAGTTTGCTATGAGTAGGAATCGACTCAATGGCAGTTGCCCAATGGGTAATGTTCATTCCATTGTGCATGGGATAGCAATGAGTCAGGAAGCAACGCAATTGTAGCTAAAAACAGCAATAATGTTTTGCCAAATTTGCTTAATCTTCTATGTTTTTTTTCTTGAAGTATTTTAAAGTCATCTGCAAGCATCAAACACTTCACTCCAAAATATTTTAGTTTGCCTCAAAATGCAGACGTTGTTCTATATAACTATAGTACTGTTATCACACCTAACCAAGTTAACAGTAATTTTCTGTATCATTTAACAACCAGTCCATAGTCTCATATCTCCAGGATTGTTTACCTCTCCTGATAGAAGCCAGCCCCTCAGATTCCTGGATCCAGTCTCTCAGGGATCCAATTTCTTTAGTTCAGCTAAACACTCACTTCCTTGGACTCCTGATGAATTCCAGTGACGGGATTTCCAGGTTTCTATCAAGAGTCCTTGAAGTTGCATCATAAGTGGTCTGGCTCAGAGTACAAAGAGAAGTGGGCAGTGTGGACAGGTTAACTATATATTGCCACAGCACATCCAATAAGTTTAAGCAAAAGCTATGAACTATCGACTTAAAATTAAGAAATTGATAAATATTCCTAGGTATTTTCAAATAGTCTTGAACTCTTTCAACCTAATATATTCATTGAAGGAGACAATATCAATCCACCATATACTATCTGGTGGCACTGTGGTTAAGAGTTCAGTTGCTAACCAAAATGTCAGCAGTTCAAATCTACCAGCTGCTTCTTGGAAACACTATGGGGCAGGTCTACTCTATCCTATAGGGTCACTATGAGTTGGAATCAATTCGATGGCAATGGGTTTTGTTTGTTTGTTTGTTTACACACTATCTGAATTGTAAGCTTGCTACAAATCAACAGATTGGCAATGTATGTGGAAAAAGGAGAGGGGACAAAGCATTTCTATAGTGAACACTAAGATGGAAAATATGGGACCATTGTTTTCCTAACATGGTTGGGCATAGGTAGTTTGCTCTGATCAGCCCTGTTGTTGTTGTTATTAGGTGCTGTCAAGTCTGTTCCAACTCACAGCGACCTTATGTACAACAGGAGAAAACAATGCCTGATCCTGCGCCATCCTCATGATCATTGCTGTGTTTGAGACAGTTGTTGCTGCCATAGTGTCAATCCATCTTCTTCAGGGCCTTCCTCTTTTTTGCTGACCCTTTGCTTTACCGAGCATGATGTCCTTCTCCAGGGACTGGTCCCTCCTGATGACATGTCCAAAGTACATTAGAGGAAGTCTCATCATCCTCACTTCCAAAGAACATTATGGTTGTACTTCTTCCAAGACAGATTTGTTTGTTCTTCCATCAGTATCTTCAATATTGTTCACCAACACCAAAATTCAAATGCATCAGCCCAGAATTTTAGAACCAAGTTTGTTAATATTAATCACTCTGTGATTATCCATGTCGATAAGAAAACATCAATGGAAACAAAGACATGTTTATTAGTACATCCAAAGCTACAGAATCAGAAATGTAGTTATACTACAGAATCAGAAATGTAGTTATACAAAGAAGCCTTCAATTCCTACTCTCACTATCCCAAGTCATCATGCTTGAAACACCCCAGCCACAACCAGTTTTTCCAGTAGAAACCAGTCTCAAATCAGACATGGAATTGTTAGAGGTCTATACCGTCCATCCTTTATCTAAATACAAAGTCTCCTCTCTACTTCCCTTAATTGATAGTTTTGGTTATTCCTTTTCTATTTCCACTAATTGGGTAACTAGAAGCATTCCTTAGGTGTTATGAAGGTCATATAGTCCCTGGGTGGTGCAAACAGTTAACATACTTAGTTGCTAACTGAAAAGGTTGGATGTTCAAGTCCACCCAGAGGCACCTCAGAAGAAAGGCCTATAGATCTACTTCCAAAAAACCAGCCATCGAAAACCCTGTGGAGCACACTTCTACTCTGACACAGAATCACCATGAGTTGGAGTCGACTCAATAGATTTTTTTTTTTTTTTTTTTTAATGAAGATCAGAAGCTTTTCATACTCAAGGAAACATATTGGTGCTGGACAAACAGGTTCTTCACCATTTATGCCTCTATCTCAGAAAGGAGGAGAAAAATCCCAGGCCAAAAGCATAAAGTAATCAAAGGCTAAAGTTTTAAGGAATGTCAGAGAGAGAGGTAAGTTGGAGACTATTTCCTTGTCCTCAGCACCAACTAATCCCAAGCCAAGAAGCTATTACCTTTCACCCAATCTAATATTTATTGTGTGTGAGGCACTGTTATAAGTCCTGTGGGTACAATGGTCATTAAGAAAAGACTTGTGATGTTTACATTCCAGAAGGGGAGACAAGTAAATAAATCGAAATGCAAATAATTTGGACACTTCAGAGAGTGACAGTGATATAATGGAGCTAAAATGCTGTAATGGGCTACAAAGCAATTGGGAAGTGGTTAGTGCTATTTTACAGAGGGGTCAAGGAAGGCTCCCCCCAAAGAGGAAACATTTAAGTTGAAGCCTGAAGAAGGAGAAGAAGCCACCTTCCGGATAATCTGTGGGAAGAACATTCTAAAACATAGAGGACCAGTAGTCAGAGGGCATCTATGACTCCACAGCCTCTTTTCCCCTTCTTTGTGTACTTTTTGACATGAGTTTTATGGAGAAGTAACTCTCTGTGATCTTCAGAGCTTGACTCAGAATTCTTTCCCTGCTTGTTGCTTGCATTTCTGCACTTTCTCAATGTTTAGCAGTGTTCATTTGAATATATTAATTCCTGGACCGTCATACATGATGGGGGGAGGGGGAGGAGAAAAGAAGAAGAACAGCAACAACTTGGGCTAGAAAGAGGCAGGAGAGAGTATGCATTGGTTATCCTGCTGACCCAGGGAATGACATTTATATTTTCACTTCCACACATCACTGCATACCAATGATAATTTTTTATTTAAGGGAAGCCAAATCTCTGTAGGTAAGTGTCCCCAGCTGTCTTTTATCCATGGATTAAGTAGACTACTAGTGGACAAGATCAAAGGTGTTGAAAGAAACAAGACTTAGACCAGATCAGCAGGCACTATTCGCTTGCTACTCTTAACAGACATTACTAATCCACCCCAGTACCCTCTCCCTCTGAGGTCTGGCATGATGATTTACACATTTTAATAGCCAAGCCCACAAAAAAGATGCATAGAGACATTTTATTTTTAAAGCTTCCTGCCACCCTAATGTTAGAGAAAGGTCTCTCACAGGCTTTCATTGGTGCATTCAACGTGACTGTTTCAGGAAACATTTTAGGACCCCATTTATTGCAGCATGTAAGATACACCCTCTGAGGGGAAGAATGAAGGATGGGATGCAAATATCAAGACTTTTTTCCAGGGAAGAGCCTGGAAGAAATGGTCATCTTATAATTAATAATAGGTCAGAATCTCTGATAGTGTTTTTACACAGTTCTAGGTCACACTAACGAAAATAAAATGATGGAAGATAAAGTTGGGGAAGTATATTTTGTGAGAATCACTTACCCTTTAGATGACTCTTCAGGAATAAATTTATAGGAGCCAAAAGGTGAAAAATCTGGGAAGTAAAAGGGTCCCTCCATCCCAGAGAAACCCTAGAAAGGAAGGAAAGAGATGCGGCTATTCAGGCCTGAGGAGCCTGAGTTTTGGAGTCTGTGTAAGCACTCTCAAGTAGCTTCTCATTCAAACAAACAAGCAAACTTGTAAATTAATTTTGTTTCAATATAAAATATAATAATAGTATAGAAAATTTAAGGAGCCCTGGTGCTCAGTGGTTAAAGCAACTGACTACTAACCGAAAGGTCGGTGGTTCGAAACCACCTGTGATTCTGCAGCAGAAAGATATGGCAGTCTGCTTCCGCAGAAATTTACAGCTTTGGAAACCCTATGGGGTCACTATGAGTCAGAATTGACTCGACCTCAGTGGGGTTTAGGTACAGAAAATTTATTTAAAAAAAAGACTAATTCCACCACCATGATAAATCGTTATAAGTCATTTTCTCCAACTTTTTCTTTTGAAAAGTTTAAACTCTCAGACAGCTCTGAGGCCCCGTGTTTTGCCTGCCAGGTTAAGCTGAACTGGATTCCAAGGAAGGAAATAAAGTTAAGGTCCCCTTCATCCCTTATCTTTGCCTAGGCCAGGGTACCTCCTGTGTCTTTCCGTTGAGCCCACATGGTCCTCTGAGATCTGTGGTTACAAGAGTCAATTAACTGAACTAAGGTTTTCACTGGCTAATGCTTTTCATAAGCAGACTGCCGGGTCCTTCTTCCTAGTCTGTCTTAGCCTGGAAGCTCAGCTGAAACCTGACCTCCATGGGTGACCCTGCTGGTATCTGAATACCGGTGGCATAGCTTCCAGCATCACAGCAACACACAAGACCCCACAGTACGACAAACGGACAGACACAGCCTTCAGTATGGATTACACCTTAACAAAAAGAAAACAAAAATCCTCACAACTGGACCAATGAGCAACATCATGATAAAAGGAGAAAAGATTGAAGTTGTCAAGGATTTCATTTTACTTGGATCCACAATTAACAGCCATGGAAGCAGCAGTCAAGAAATCAAAAGACGCATTGCATTGGGTAAATCTGCTGCAAAGGTCCTCTTCAAAGTGTTGAAGAGCAAAGATGTCACCTTGAAGACTAAGGTGCGCCTTACCCAAGCCATGGTATTTTCAATCTCATCATATGCATGTGAAAGCTGGACAATGAATAAGGAAGACTGAAGAAGAGTTGACGCCTTTGAATTGTGGTGTTGGCGAAGAATATTGAATATACCATGGACTGCCAAAAGAATGAACAAATCTGTCTTAGAAGAAGTACAACTAGAATGCTCCTTAGAAGCAAGGGTGGCGAGACTGAGTCTTACATACTTTGGACATGTTGTCAGGAGGGATCAGTCCCTGGAGAAGGACATCATGCTTGGCAGAGTACAGGGTCAGTGGAAAAGAGGAAGACCCTCAATGAGGTAGATTGACACGGTAGCTGCAACAATGAGCTCAAGCATAGCAACGATTGTAAGGATGGCGCAGGACCGGGCAGTGTTTCGTTCTGTTGTGCGTAGGGTGGCTATGAGTTGGAACCAACTCAATGGCACTTAACAACAACAACAACAGAACTAAACTGTCATGGCACATATCCCCTCCCCAAATTAAAAAACAAACATACCTCTGTCCTCAACAATGTTTCTACATAAAAACAGCCTAAAAGGCTCCTTCTCCCATCCCCAAGGGAGCATAGAATTGGAGAAGACAACGGCAATCCTATGGGATGCTTCCTCATCTAGAACCCTGATTTGGATTTCCACTTACCACGAACACAATCCTAATCATCCCAGCAACTCCTAACTGGCCCCCTTTCCTGTAATTCCACCCTCTACCCCTGCTCACATTACCAACCCAACCTCCATGTTCTATCATATAGTTCAGAGTATGTCTTTCAGGTATTGGATAACTTCCCACAGTTCATCCTGACACCCAGCACCCTATATATTGCATAAAATACCCTTGGCAATTGGAGGTTACTCTCCCTAACCATCTCTTCTCCCAGCATTCTTTCTTCTCCACATCAACTCTCTACTCCCCCAACTCTCCAACTTTTTGCTGTTTTCTCCAAACACCAAGCTTTTTCACAGACTGTGCCTTTGCCAGTGTTCCAAAATGTCCGTTCCCCCAGACACTTACGCCTGCCTGGAAAACGTCTACAATTCGCTGCTCAATACACAGTTTGCATATTTTCTCCTCGTTGGGACCTTCCCTAAGTGTCACAGGCAAACACTTTCAGCCATTCCTCCATGCCCAGGTCTGCCATGGCCCCTCCGGCTGGTATGGGAATTCTTCATGCATACTGCCCAGGTTCTTCTCACTCTCTTCTTTCTAGCCATCCTGGAATTCTGGATTCCAGCCTCAGAGCTCTGCACCTGCTGTTCACTCTATAATCTAAGTATTTGTATTGCTTCTTCTCTCAATTTCTTCAAGTCTCTGCTCAAATATCATTTTTTATGAAATTTAACTACCACCCTATGTAAGATAGCAACCTCAGCATAATCCCTCTGTAGCCCTTTAAACTGCTTTTTTCATGTTGCTGTTGGTAGCTGCCATCGACTCCTGGTGACCCCATGCACAATGGAACAACATGCTGCCCCGTCCTGCACCATCCCCATGATGGATTTTACACTGGACTCTTTTGAGTCATAGGGTTTTGACTGGCTGATTTTCAGAGCTAGAATACCAGACCTTTTTTCCTAGTCTGTCTTAGTCTGGAAACTCCACTGAAACATGCTCAGCATGATAGCAACACTCAAACCTCCCTTGACAGATGGGTGGTGTTTGTGCATAAAGTGCCTTGGCCAGGAATCAGACCTGCATGAAAGGTGAGAATTCTACTGAACCATCACTGCCTTCTTGCTTTTTTCATACTGTTTAGGGTTACCTGACACCATAATATCGACTTTTTTTTTTTTTTTTTTAATGATCTCTCTTTCCTCACTAGAATGTAAGTCCCATAAAATCAGGGGCTGTACTGGAACTGTACATCCCCAATGCCTATAACAGTATTTGACACACAGTAGGTGCTCAATAAATATGTGTTAAATTGAACTCAACCAGGAGTTCAAGGTTGAAGACTATTTTTCCCTACTTTTGTGCCAAGCTTCTAGTACACTGTGAGTGCTTAATAAGAGTTGAATAAATGAATGGACTGTGACTCACCCACCTAATAATAATAAAACCTAGATTTTAGCTATAACTTTTTATCCAGGAACACGAGGTACCACTCTGCTACTATTTTATTACTATTGCCTTATTTACAACATTGTCCTTAAGACAGACTAGTGCACAGCTTCAATCTTTGATGTGTTATTGAACTGTAAAATGCTCACACCGTGATATATTGAAATTGCAAAATACACAAAAGCTTTTCAATGTCCAGGCAAAGTGCCTAACAAGGAAAACTAGAAACCTTTGATGCAGTAATTTAGCCCATTTTTTTTCCCAAGGAAAAATACATATAGCCTCAAATTACCCAGATTTTAAATTAGCCAAGCTCAAAGATGTTTTGAAACGGATACCCTATTTGCTTCAAATGGATCTTCTAAGGGCTGTGTCAACCTC